>NC_090932.1:520770929-521086867 GCF_040938575.1 Ambystoma mexicanum
CCTTCAGCAGCGGACACCTTGATCCCAGAACTTCCCGTGGAATACCAGGATTTTTCCGATGTCTTTGATCCTATCGAAACTAATACTCTACCTCTACACAGAGCCTATGATTGGCAGATCAAATTGCAACCAGGATAAGCTATTCCCTATGAGGGAGCATATGCTCCTACGGAAAATGAAAACCTGGTCCTTATTAACTACATAGAGGACAACTTGAAGAAGTGATTCATACAGAACTCCACTTCTCCTGCTGGGGGGCCCATATTCTTTATAACAGAAAAAGGACAACACTGAATTGAGACCTTGTGTGGACTACTGCCAATTGAATGACGTCAGTGTCGAGAATAAGTACCCTCTCGCATTGATCCAGGCCTTGATTGATCAGGCCTGTCTCAGCAAGATCTATAACAAACTAGACCTCAGAGGAGCATACAACCTTGTTAGGGTTGTCAAAGGGGACAAATGGAAGACGGCCTTCCGCACCAAGTTTGGGCATTACGAATACAAGGTTATGCCCTTTGGACTCTGTAATGCCCCAGCAGCATTCCAGTTCTTTCTGAATGACATCTGCTGAAACATCCTGGACATATTCGTTGTCATCTACCTAGACAACATCCTGGTATACTCCCAGTCATTAGTAGAACACATCGGACATGTGAGAGCCATCCTCACTATATTGAGGAAACATCATTTAAATGCAAAAGTGTCCAAGTGTTTGTTCCACCAAGAACGGGTAGCCTATCTCGGGTACATCCTGCCTCCCAATCAAGTAGAGATGGATCCACAGAAAATAGATGCAGTACTGTAATGTCCCGTACCCAAGACCACGGAAGAACTACAGAGGTTCTTTGGTTTCGCCAACCTTTATAGGAGGTTTATACCTACCTATTCAGATATTGCTCCCTTTAACAACACTTCTAAAGAAAGACAAGAAGTTAATCTGGGATGAGCCCGCCCAGGATGCTTTTGACAGACTTAAAATGGCGTTCAACACGGCCCCCGGACTGCGCTTACCTGGATCCTGCCAAACCCTACATAGTTTAAGCGGATGCCTCCGATCATGCACTTGGTGCAGTGCTGTCTCAAAGCGATGGAACATCCGGACAGGCTCATCCAATCGCATATCATTCAAGAAAACTTGACACTGCTGAGTTGAACTACAGTATCTTTGATCAGGAACTGTTAGCCATCAAGGAAGCCTTCATAACTTGTAGACACTACTTCAAGGGTGCTAACCATCCAGTACTGGTTGCAACGGATCACAAGAATCTAGAATTCCTCAAACAGCCAGAGCTATCAACCAGCGACAGAATCACTGGATCCATTTTTTCTCTAATTTCAATTTCATAGTTACCTACAAACAAGGAATCCTAAACACCAAAGCAAATGTTCTCTCACGCAGGGATGCGCCAAACACAGAATCGGTCTTGTGTGCCTTTCGTTACACCTAACCAGATCTTGGCCCTCCACACCATGAACATTACAGATTGTTATTCAGGGATAAAAAAACGATGGTTGCGAACACTATCAGCCCAAACCTTGTTGCTACAATAGTGTCATGACGTTCGGGAGCCGGACACTATGGAGTAAAGAAAACCATGGAAAAGGTGGAAAGGTACGGCTGGTGGAAGGGTTAGCGGCGCTAATGTTTCTGAATACATCCATCTGTGCAGCATTGGCGCAGAACCAAGGTACCTTGTCAAAAGACTATGGGTATTCGTCAACCTATTCCTATTGCCTCAGGACCGTGGTGCCTGTGCGCCATGTATTTCATCACCGATCTACCCCCTGCCCAGGGACTGACCACCATACTGACAGTAGTAGACTGCTTCACTAAGGTGAGGCACTTCATCGCAATCCCCAAAGTGCCTCCTGCTTCTGTCCTCGCTCAATTGTTTATGGCACATGCATTCCACCTTCATGGATTACCGGAATCAATCATAGCGGACCGGGGTACACAGTTTGTATCACGCTTTTGGAGGGAACTCAGCAGACTGTTAGGGATACAACAACGGTTTTCTTCAGCTTACCACCCCAAAATGGTGGTCAGATGGAGTGGGTGAACCAAGTCATTGGTCTGTACCTACGTTGCTATGCCACCCATCAGAACACGAATTGGGTTGCCTTGTTGCCTGTAGCAGAATTTTCATACCTTCCACTTTGGACCTCACCTTTCCACTCTGCTTACGGATTTCATCCTGTATCTCTTCCTAGCACCACCCATTAAGGCTCCCCCACTCATGCAGCTGCAGAAAGATTTCATTCATTACAGCAAGGGATTAACGCAACCTAGGAGCACATTAATCATGTACTTGAAGTAACAGAGAAACATGCGAACTCTAGAAGACTCACTGCTCTCTCCTATCAGGTGAAAGAATCAGTCTGGTTATCCACTAAACATATGCACATACCCTCCTGTACCAACAAATGGAAACCCAAATATATAGGCCCTTTTCCTGTCAAAAGGATCATCAACCCGGCTACGATGGAACTAAAGCTCCTGAATCACTACCATATACATCCTGTTTTTCATCTCTCATTGTTGAATCAGTGGCCGTGTCCAAGAAATACAGTAACCAGCATCTACTCCGCCCCCTGTGGTTAGACCACAGGAAGAAATCGAAGTCCGGATGGTCTTGGATTTCAAGCGCCAGGGTAGGTCCGTTCAGTATCTAATTGACTGGGTTGGCTATGGCCCTGAGGACCGCACATGGGTTTCGGCTAAGAATGTATTTGCTCCTGCTCTGCTTGCTAAATTCCACCGTAGACACCAGGAGAAGCCTTGTGGTGAGACTCCAATTCCTTTGCCGGGGAAGGGGTGTTAAAAGGGGGCATACTGTCAGGATTCTCTTGCCTGTTCGTGGCCACCACAGTAACCGTCTCCCAGGGTGCCTTTGGCAACCTCGGTGGACACTGCGTTCTCTCGCCAGCATCTACTACCCCCTTGTCAGACCAGCCGCTCTACGGCACCTCATTCCCACGACATTCCGTGCCCTTACCAAGATGACCACTCCATCGGCCACTTTGGACCTCACCAAGATGGCCGCTGCTAATCTGGGTGCATCGTAGTACTGCGGCAATGCAAAACATTAAGTAAGGACGGACATGAAGGCACAGCGTCTTGCAAACCTTTATTTCCAAGACCTGGAGACTTATTAGGTACTTAGAAAGGTATTTATCGCTCCAGTCAGTTCTTTTTCATTGGTATTGTTTATTATGAAGATTATGCTGAAAGGCTTTTTAGTTGGAGTGAAGACTACAGACCCGAGTCCATTTCCACCTTTTCACTTTCCCATGGCAAGTAAATCACACATAATGCAGGGGAGGGAGACAGGCATACACACTGTATCCGTATTAATTATACTTGTGTATTGTATCTTTCAGTCCCATCCGTGTCCCGATCACAAGCATCACGTCCTTTGTTCCATGATGAATACTGCCTAGGAGAGGACAGAACATCCTGTTGCCTGTCCTAAAGCCCTCCACACTTGGGGAGGAAGGGGAACTTGAAACGGTTTCCTTATCAGAGGGTTCAGTTTGTCTTTCTCTCCAAGGAGTGCTCGCTACGTGGTTCCAGCGATATAAAATCAGTGATCCTGTTGCTTGCTGTCTGACACTCTTAGAAATTCACTGTGGTCAAAACAACTAAAGACCCTCAGGGGGCAGTATCTGGGCCTACATGTTTGTCTTGGGTACGCTGACCTTACTCTATTCTGTTTGTGGTCCTAACCTTTCACAAGATGCCTTTTATGCCCAAACGCTCCCTCTAATTGCTCATTTCCAAGTGTGGAACCTTTTAGTGGGGGGTTTTAATGTGGTGCTGGATGGTGGAATGGTCAGGTCTTCCTTGGCTTGGGGGGGGGGGGGTCTGATGTGGCTAAATCCAAATCCCTTTGACCAGCTATGACGGACTTGGAATTGGTGGACATTTGGAGACTGCAACACCCCCTGGAAAGAGATTACACTTACTTCTCCCACGTACACCATAGTCACTCTCAGCTTGACATTTTCTTGGTTTAACGTTACTTGGTTCCAAATGCGGAACTGCCATTGGATTGACAGTGGTCTCTGGTCATTCCCCAATTGTACTCCAAGTGATCGTGCTTGCAGTGGGGTCCAGGAAACCTGCCTTATGGAAGATAAATGATGCTCTTTGCTCACTGACGTGACCTATAGTGCTGCTGCTTTGGAGCAGATTGCTCTATACTTTCAGGAAAATCTTACTGTGGCCATGCCAATTGCAACTGTTTGGGATGCTCTAAAGCCAATTTTGTGGGGTGAACGTATTAGATTGGCATCCGCGAGCAAGCAGCTTTTTGGATTTTTGCAGGGTAGAAGCTGAACGACGAGTCTTGGTATTGGACCTGCAATTCAAAAGGGGGGGTGTCAGACGGTTGTATACGCAACTTCAAATAGCCAGATCTGAACTTAAGGCACTGTGGGGGTCTGATGTTTCATATAAATTGCTCCAAATGAAACAGTTTTATTTAAGATCCTCCAGCAAGGCCTCATGCCTCTTGGTGTATAAACTGAAGGCCCGGAAAGCTGCAAACACTATTGCTCAATTGAGGGACAAATGTGGGCAGATAAGGGGGGATGAAGCATCTAAGATGCGCATCCAGGTGCAGTGCTATAAGTCCTTATTCAGTGTAGATAGATGGGATCTGGCGGCCCAGAGGGCTTTTATCAGAGAGGAAAATTTGTCCTCCATCTCTGCAGAGGACCGACAGAGTTTGGAAAGTCTGATTTCACTTTAGGAGGTCACTTGAGTTATTCGGTCCCTCCCCAATAATAGAGCTCCCGGGCTTGATGGCTGTTTGGTGCTCTTTCACAAAAAATACGCAGCCCCTCATTTGGTTACTCTATTTAATAGTTTTACCGACACTGGGGCCATCTCCCCCACTATGGGAGAATTCCTACTATTACTTATAGGAAAGCCAGACAAGGATCATCCCACTCTCAGTACGTTATATCGGTATCCCTACAAAATATCCCCACCAAAAATATTGCTGTACATATAGCAGTTTGCCTTGTCATATCGACCTATTGCAGTCTTAAATTGCGAAACTTGAATTTATTCTAAGGTTCCGGTGGCCTGATTGGCGAGGGGTTCCCCCAGGCATCATCCAAATTGATCAAACCGGTTTTGTCCCAGGGCGCTAGGCGTTTGATAACGTACTTAGGATTCAGAGTTGATTGAGTATGCCAGACGTCATGACCAGGAATTGGCTGTATTATCCATAGAAGCTGAAAAAGCATTTGATTGCGTGGGTTGGGAATACCTAATTGAAGTGCTCTGCAGTTTTGGGTTTGGTCCCATTTTCATTAAATTAATTCAGGCTAATTTTGTGCACCCGACTGCCCATATAAAACTGAATGGGGCTTTATCTGAGCCGCTTGCCTTATCCAGGGGGACCAGTCAGGGGTGTCCACTAATCCTGCTTCTATTTGCACTATCCATGGAGCCCCTAGCAAGTAATGTTCAGCTGGCGGGTACTATACATGGGACTGAAATTGCTTGTTATCAGCATAAAATCGCACTTTATGCCGACAACCTTTTTTTTATGCATCGCTCCCAGGCAACCCTACCCCGGATAGTCTCCTTACTAAATTCCTTTTACCAAGACTGTGGTTTTAAGATCAATATCATGCTAAAACTGTTATTCTTAATGTTTCTGAGAAGCCCGAGGTAGTGCAAGAACTTAGGGGGGGCGTTTGAATTATAATGGTCTGAAATGTATTTAAAATACCTGGAGGTCCAGATCACACCCTCATGCTCGGTTGTATGCCAGAAATATTGTAGATCTTTTTTCTTCGGCTAAATCGGATTTGCTTCAATGGGTGCAGTCTGATATCACATGGTTTGGGTGGGAGACGGCACTCTATTGCCACGATTGCTACATGTTTATCAGGGCCTCCCGATTTGGATCCCCAAACAGGCACTAAAAGACTTGCAAACCTGCATCTTTACTTTCATTTGGGCCAAAACATCTCGGAGAATTCCCTGTCGCCCACTAATGATGACTAAGGATAAAGGGGGCTTAGGTGTTCAGGACCTGGAGAGTTATCTCTATCTAACTCCGCTTGTCCCCCTGTTCGACAGTATGAATGCAGCCCAGCACCCTAAACACTGGTTAAATATTGAGCACGTCAAGATCCAGGTCCCTCTTCATCATTGGTGCTGGAGGTCACCAGGGTCTCGAAAGAGGGAAGTTGGTTCCATAGACTTCCTGGCTCCTTCCAGAGACCCAGGTTTTGATGGAATACTGGGATAAGGTGGCTAGAAAGTATGTGGGCACCACGTTACCTTCTCCCCTTACCCGAATATGGAACACACCTGAATTTCTACCAAGCTGCCAACAGGGGTTGTTTGCAAGATGGGTGGAGGGAGGCTTGGAATGATTGGGGCAATCCTCTAGACTTTCCTCTTTACCTCCTCCTTCCCTTCTTCTCCCCTCTGCTAATCCCACAGTTGCTGTGATTGGTGTCTGGTGCCCTTATGCATCCTCAGGGCCCCTGACCTCACACACGCAATTGATCCAGCTCCTGTCTACCATCAGTACTTGCCTCAGCATTCCCTCTGTCCTGGAGGTTTGTATGTACTCCTAAAGTGGCACCTGGCCGTGTAGCACTCAACAATCCTAGCACTTCATCTGTGGCTCAACAATGAGCTCGGACTCCCCAGCACTCGCCCCCTCTACCCTCTTCCTGGCTGCACTTGCACTTTCTAAATACTCACAAGGCATAGTAGGTTCGTCCTTTCTTCCGTTCCCCCACTGTTCTTATTTAACATTGTGTTTTGTAATGTATTTCACCCCCTTGTTCCCTCCACTCGCCATGTGCGCACATTGAAACTATATTTTACTTGCTGTATAAGTGAAGCAGAAGACTAATTATGGCAAACTTAGTCACGCAGCTGCTCTCCGTTATACCCAATCTGGGTCATGCAATTAGAAAATCCTCTTCAAAAAATATCGCTGTATTCAAAAGAGCTACTAATATCCAGCTTCAGAAATAATGCTCAGAGGGAATCCAATTTTAGAATCAATTGAATAAAAATATTATCAACAAAAAGTAATGCAAACCAAACAATAATACATTCTTAGTGTGGATGCGGCTACACATCTCGTGGTAAGTATTGACTTAATATGCCAATGCATTTCGGAGTGTATGGACTCCTTCGTCAGGGCAAGTCTAAGCACTAACAATATAACATCACATGAATTTCAATACAAAAAAACAAATACAACATTTTTAAAAAAAAACATAAAAGAAAGTGCTTCTAGAAACGCCATTTGATCATTGTCCATTTATGGACAGCGTGTGCCTTTGCAGTTCACGCGCCTGCTGTTCGCAACAGCTACACCTGGCTACACACCATTTTAGAGGTACTTTCTGTTCTTAACTTCCTTATCACAATCCTTTTATTATTTGCTGGTTACTCACTGCACCTTCTTTTATGTTTTTTCTTTCTACCATGTACTACAACATTATTGACAACATCCCTACATTTTGCTATGTGATTTGATTTTGTTCTTATTCTAACCATGTATGATGATTCTTGTATTTGTTTTTTTGTATTGAAATTCATGTGATGTTATATTGTTAGTGCTTAGACTTGCCCTGACGAAGGAGTCCATACACTCCGAAATGCATTGGCATATTAAGTCAATACTTACCACGAGATGTGTAGCCGCATCCACACTAACAATGTATTATTGTTTGGTTTGCATTACTTTTTGTTGATAACATTTTTATTCAATTGATTCTAAAATTGGATTCCCTCTGAGCATTATTTCTGAAGCTGGATATTAGTAGCTCTTTTGAATACAGCAATATTTTTTGAAGAATATTTTTTGAAGAGTATTTTCTAATTGCATGACCCAGATTGGGTATAACGGACAGCGGCTGCGTGACTAAGTTTGCCATACTTAGTCTTCTGCTTCACTTCATTTTGGAGTCAGGATGTCTCCAGACACTTCACAGCCAGCACCTGAAAATTGTTTTTTGACTAGTTGAAACCTATTCACTTAGCCTATTTTTACTTCAACTTAAGGATTACTACCTTGTGGTGCCCACTTTTTCCTTTTTTCACTTGCTGTATAAGTGACTAAAAAGCAAACAATAAATACATTATTGGAATTCGGACAGCCCCTGTTTTTTGAGAACTACAAACAGGTCTTCATGGTTCAAGACATTGATAAATGTCCATACGTACAGCTCTGCCACTGGGTCTCTAATGCAAAGGTGTCCCAAAATGCTAAGCACAAAACCACACCATTTGAGGGCCTGTAAGTTGGGGATCCTCCCTCTTGTAAGATTTCTTCTTTTTACCAAGTTCTCATTGGCTGCAGGTTTAAGCCCCTGCGCTCCCATATGCTGAAGCGGGAGGAAGGTTTGAATACCCGAGTTGTTGACCTTGCATGGTAAAATGTGTAGGCTAGGTCCAGCAAGTCCTCTAGATGTGTGCTGCTGAAAGAAAACTGTTATAAATGATTGTTTCGAGGGGATTGGGTCCTCCGACGTATTCCATATCTTTGACAGTAATCACCACAGCTGCGCTGCTTCGGAACATTTTTGGCGTCTGCGTCCTACGTCGATAACGTCGATGCACCGTCCCCGAGGACCTCTTCCGACGGCCGACGTTACCCGATGTGATAAGTAGGACGCACGACGCAGGTAGCCTCAGTTCCATTTTTTCCGCGAACATGTTCGCTTCGTGAATCTCGGTATGCCTCGACTCTTTGGCGGTTTTGTTGTAATCTTCTCGGTTCTTTGAACCTGTTAGGTTTTTTGAAAAAGCCTGTTTGTGACGATGTCTACCTCGTCTTCAACCCCGCATCCAGGCTTAAAAAAATGCGGGTACTGTGGGTCCAAGATGTCGATAACGGACTCGCACAACGCCTGTCTCTGGTGCCTCGGGGAGGCCCACGACAAGGACGAATGTGTCGTCTGCCAGTCGCTCACGGCCAAGGCCTTGCGGGAGCGCAAGAAGAAGTTGTCGGTAGGTAGGGTGTCTAATCCCCGGAAGTCGAGGTCTGCGGGGCTTTCGACGGATGAATCGAGAGGCGACTCCGCGTCATCGTCGGTGGTCCAGTGGGTCTCCTTCCAGGAGTCGGTCTCCCCCCTCCTTTGCCTCTTCGAGGCATTCCCGGAAGTGCCGGCATCGGTCGCCTTCCCCATCCTCTTCTGAGGACTCCGCCCGTCGGCGGGTCGCTTATCCCACCATGCAAGCGACAACGGAGGAATGGGCTTCCTTCGGGAAGAAGATGTTAGCGATTCTCGAAACGCAGGGCACCGGTCCGTCCGTGCCTCCGAGTGGGGTCGGTCGTGATCGGTCGAGAGACACCGCTCGCACGCCTTTGGGCTCGGGTGGTCGACACGGTTCATGGGAGAGGTCCCGCTCGGACAAGGGTAACCGTTCTCGCCATGCCCGTTCCAGGTCCCGGTCCTCGACGCGCTCGAGACCGCATGATCCTGTGCAGTCTTCGAGGAAGACGTAGACGCCTGTGGCGCCGAGGTCATAGACGGCCTCTCTCGAGGCTCCGCCTCCGAGGGGGTCGTCGACGCTGTCAGTGCCTAGGTCGTCGAAGGACACGCTCGGAACTCTGGCTTCGAGGCCTGTGTCGACGCCGTCGATGTTGGCGGCGCTGCGGCTGACATCGACGCCGATTCACTCGACGTCGACGCCGATTCGTTCGGCGCCCTCAACGTCTTTCGAGGCAGTGGTGTCGGAGGGGCCCCGTGGCACGAGGGAAGCTTCTAGAAAGGCTCTGGCTAAGGTCAGGCATAGATTTGGTCCCCAGGTGCCTTCCTCTCACCGCCTGGAGTACATTTCAGAGGTTGATGAGGGCTCTGATGAGGGCTTGGTTCCGGATACAGTGCCCGATGAGCTTCTCTCGGGCCATAGCCAATTTGAAGACCTGAGGCAGTCACTGCATGATGCCAGTGGACTGGACACCTCTCCGGAGGTGGAGTTTTGTAGGCCTCAGCCTGGCACTCATGCCGTTTCTTTGTGCCAGCGCCTTATGTCTCGGGTCACTGAGTACTTGGGGTGGTCGGCTCCCCCAGGGGAGTTTTTTCAGGATGATCTTATGGACATTCTCGATCTTGGTCCCCCCACTGACCCGGTACTACCGTTTCATATGGCTCTGCAGAGAAGGGTGGTGGCGGCTTGGACTGCTCCGGAGAGTCTCCTGGCAGTGGGCAAGTCTTTGTCGCGAAAGTACCGTCCAGCCAGTAGCGAACCCTGCTACTTGTCCAGGCACCCAACTCCGGAGAGTTGGGTGGTGCAGGCGGCTACGGCCCCGGCAAAGCAGGCGTCGTATTCTACCATCCCTCCGGATAGGGACGTCAAACGTTTTGATGGCTGGGCGAAGAAAGTGTTTTCTTCAGGAGGTATGGTGCTTCAGGCGGCCAACTCCGTATGTGCCTTGTCTCGTTTCACACACACTCTGTGGAACTGTTGCATTAGCGGCTGAACATATTCCCGAAGGGGACGAACGGGATGGTTTCCTTGCTATGGTCCAGGATGGGAAGGATGCCATGTGTGAGGCCGTTCAGTCGGGTTTGGACATGGCAGATTGTGTCAGCCGTTCCATGGCGGCGAGCACCGTAATACACAGGTTTTCGTGGTTGCGGAAGTCGGGGTTCGCTCCTGATGTACAGTCCCGGCTCCTCAACATGCCCTTTGATGGTGAACATCTTTTTGGCAGCAAGGCTGAAAAGAGCCTTGAGAGGTTGCAGACCTCCAAAGCTGCAGTGAAGTCGTTGGGCGCTGCAGTTCGACAACCTCTGCCTTTTCGTCCTAGGGTACAACAATGGAGGGGAGGTTCCTTTCGTTATTACTCATCCTTCAGTAAAGTGAGAGGAGCTGTCAGTCAGAGGCCACTGTAGGAGTACCAGAGGTGGAAAACAGGGTACTCGAGGTGCCAAAGCCGTTCGGGCAGTTGCCTCTTTGCCCTCAGGCAACGCCGCAGCCGCTACTACTCAGCCATGAGGCCATGTCCCATGGTTCGCCGGTTGGGGGAAGGCTGGCGCAGCATCTTGTAGAGTGGCGTGCCATTACTTCAAATGTGTGGGTTCTGGAGATCATAACCCACGGCTACTGTCTTCCCTTTCGGCAGAGGCCTCACGACAATCCACCTGGGAACCTCTCTTTGAAGAGTCCGGATCCGCTCCTTGTGCAGGAAATTCAAGCCCTGCTGGAGAAAGGCGCATAGAACTGGTGCCTGTAGCGGAGAGGAACAAGGGATGGTATTCCCCTTATTTTTTGATTTCAAAGAAAGACGGGGGATTGAGACCCATCATGGATTTGCGCGGTTTGAACAAACTCCTACGGAAGGACAAGTTCAAGATGGTTACTCTCTCTCAAGTCCTCCAGGCCCTTCAACTTCAGGACTGGTTGGTGTCTCTCGACCTCAAGGACGCTTACTTCCATGTGCCCATCCATCCCAAGCACAAGAAGTACCTGAGGTTCGCGGTTGGCGACTCTCACTTTCAGTTTCGGGTCCTGCCGTTCGGATTGACCTCCGCCCGAGGGTTTTCACCAAGCTCATGGTGGTGGTGGCAGCGCATCTCAGGAAAGGGGGGGATTCACGTCTACCCCTACCTGGACGATTGGTTTATCAGGGGGAGCTCTCCCGAGCAAGTCCTGGATCATCTGTCCGTCACCTGCCACTCCCTTCACAAGCTGGGCTTCTCCCTCAATTTAAAGAAGTCCCATTTGACGCCAACACAGCGGCTCCAGTACATCGGAGCAGTGCTCGACACATCCCTGGGGCTGTGTTTTCCTCCCCAGGTGAGGGCTCTTCACATTCAGCAGATGGTGCACAAGTTTAAACTTGCCCAGACGCTGCTGGCGTTCGAGTTCTTGAGGTTGCTCAGCCTCATGGCATCCTGCATTCTTCTGGTGCCAGAGGCTCGTCTGCGGATGAGATCTTTGCAGTGGGCACTCAAGATGCAGTGGTTGCAATCTTTCGGCAGGATGTCGGACTCTGTTCACGTGCCGCCCTCAGTCACCCAGGACCTTCTGTGGTGGGCCGTCGAAGGCAATCTGATGAAGGGGGCTCGTTTTGGCTTCCCTGGCCAGAGGTGACGATCGTGACGGACGCATCCCTCACGGGATGAGGAGCTCATGCCAACGAGTTGCCAGTCAGCGGTCGTTGGTCTCCGTCGGAGTCCAGACTCCATAACAATCTGTTGGAGCTGAGGGCCGACAGGCTAGCCCTGAAGGCTTTTCTGCCGACTGTGCGAGGAAAGAGTGTCCTGATCCTGACGGACAACACGGTGGCCATGCACTACCTCAACAAAAAGGGGGGGGGCAGGGTCACTTCCTCTGTGCAGGGAGGCAATGCAGCTCGAGTTCTGCGCCATCCAGCATAAAGTTTCGATCTCGGCTGTTCATCTGGCCGGCGACGACAACGAGACGGCGGACGCTCTGAGCAGGCAGAGCACAATCTCTCACAAGTGGGACCTGGCTCAGGAGATTCTCCTAGAGATGTTCGCCCTTTGGGGGACCCCTCAAGTGGATCTCTTCGCCTCCAGTGTCAACCGGAAGTGCGAAAGGTTCTGCTTGTGGGAATTTCCTCCAAAAGGAGTCTTAGGAGAAGCGTTCGTGGTGGAGTGGTCATTCCCACTGCTGTACGCGTTTCCACCAGTCCCCGTCATCCCGCAAGTACTGCAGAGTTTACGGAGGTTCGGTTCCCGGATGATCCTCATTTCTCCGGCGTGGGCCCAGAGCACGTGGTACCCGGACCTTCTCGACTTGTCCATCTGCCCTCCATGTCGTCTTCCCTACCGAGACGATCTGCTCTCACGGGAGGGGGGGGTCAGGTTCTCCATACAGAGGTCAGATCCCTCAACCTTCACGCTTGGCTTCTGAAAGGTTGAGGTATAAGGATTGGGACCTCCCTGAAGACATGTGGAGGTGTTGCTCTCGGCCAGACGGCCGGCAACAAAGTCTCTGTACCGTTGCCGTTGGCGTAAATTCTGTGACTGGTGCAGAGTTAAGAATGTGGATCATTTTGAATGTGACATGCCCATGGTTCTGTCTTTTTTGCTTTCTTTGGCCCACAGGGGCTTGCAAGTGGGTACTATTAAAGGTTACATGGCGGCGCTGTCCATATTTAAGCGCTCGTCTGAAGAATGTTCCTATTTTAAGATTCCTTTAATTTCTCAGTTTTTGAAAGGGCTCACTAATGTGTTCCCTCCGTCACCTTTTCTGGTGCCCGGTTGGGATTTGAACCTTGTTCTTAAGTTTCTTATGGGTGCTCCGTTTGAGCCTTTGCTTTCTTGCCCTTAGAGACTGTTAACTCTTAAAACTGTGTGTTTGGTTGCGGTTACTTCCGCTAGCAGAGTGAGTGAGTTACAGGCACTTTCAGTTAAGCCACCCTTCACTGTTTTTCATAAGGACAGGGTTGTCCTTCGAGTTCGTCCTTCCTTTCTTCCGAAGGTGGTTTCGGAATTTCATTTGGGCCAGAAGGTTGTTCTTCCGGCATTCTATCCTCCTCCGCATCCTGGTTGGGAAGAGGAGAGGCTCCATAGGCTTGATCCTAGGAGAGCGCTGAGCTTTTATAGTTCACGCATGTCCCGGGTCAGGGTGGACGATCAACTCTTCATTGGTTATGCTGGAAAGCGTTTGGGACAAGCTGTGACGAAACAGACTTTGTCTTGTTGGATTATTTTGGCTATCTCCGAGTGTCACCGCTTGGCGGGTAAGGACCCACGGGCTGGCTTGCGGGCCCATTCTACCTGGGGTATGGCTGCATCCACTGCCCTACAGAGGGGTGTTCCTATTCATAACATCTGTGATGCAGCCACCTGGGCTTCTGTACATACTTTTGTACGTCACTACTCCCTTGATTCCATCCGAGGACAGGATCTGGCCTTTGGCAAGGCAGTCCTTTATTCCGCAATTTGATTGGACATGCTAAATTTGTGTTCTAAATTCTTTTCCCACCTCCTTGCTTTGGTACTGCTTTGGGAGTCTGTCAAAGATATAGAATACGTCGGAGGACCCAATCCCCTCGAAGAAAAAGTTACTCTCTTACCTGGTAACGTTCTTTCGATGGGATGGTCCGACGACGTATTCCATATCGCTCCCTCCCTACCTTCCCCGCTGCAGAATTTCTTATGCGATTGCAGCTTACTTTTCCGCTAGGCCTTGTGTGTCTGACTGGCAGACTGGTGGCACACGTTCTGGGGGAAAAAACTACAACTGAGGCTACGGGCGTTGTGCGTCCTACTTATCACATCGGGTGACGTCGGCCAGCGGAGGAGGTCCTCGAGGACGGCACATCGACGTAGGACGCAGACGCGGAAAATGTTCCCAAGCAGCACAGCTGTGGTGATTACCGTCAAAGATATGGAATACATCGTCGGACCATCCCATCGAAAGAACGTTACCAGGTAAGAGTAACTTGTTCTTCTGTGGCATCTCACTCCTGTACAGCGCCATAAGATGGATCCCGCTATCTCAGACCAATGCTGGATGTGTTTGCAGGCCCCGGGGACTCTTTCATATATACTGATCCTGCACGCTGATCCAATCCTACTGTAAAGAATTCCTAGCCCAGATTAAGGGGATTAGTGGGATAGTGCTCCCATTAGAACCTTCAGTGTTGCTGTTGGAGGATGAAGATCTGGGGGGCCACTACAAACTGACAGTAAAGTTGGCTAGATTGCCAACACATTTCCTGGTTGCTGGTAGGGTGGTACTGGCATGTAATTGGAAATTCCCTACCGTGCCCGATGTAAGAGTGTGGTGGGTCAAAATCGGTTATTTTGTGGCCATGTGTAAGATTGAAGCCACTCTTAAGGGCGAAATGCTCAAATTTCTTGCAGAATGGGAACCCTTCATTCAATGTAGACCCCAGAACGACAATCCCAGCCTACACGTCAAGTCACATTACATGATGTCTTCCAACTTGTTTTTTTTAATAACTGTTTAAGTTTTATCAAATAAACAATATGAACATACACAAGCAGCAGAGTCACAAGAAAAACAATATACACAGTAGTCGCTGTAAGCCATACATGGAGCACCAAGGTTCTCAAGTTGCGGGGGGAGAATGCTCTTAGCATGCAGGGCCCATAACTCTAGTTCAGTCCTTACTCCCCCCACACCCTCCATTCTTTTTGAGGGCACCCCCTTGCAGTGTAGATACGTCGTTCCAGGGAGGCACATCTGCTTACATCGATTCATGGATAGTGTCTGCAGCAGAACCCCAGGTAGCCGCGGTCAATCTCTTCCCCGCCCCTAGAGCCACCCCAAGAAATGCTTTTTCATATTTGGTGAAGTCTGTTTCATTCCACACCACCAATAGTATCAGTTTTGGGTCTCTCAGAACTGGGGACCCCATTATCTCAGAGTCTAGTGATGCACGCCGTTCAAAACTCCTGTAATACTCCACACTCCCAGATAATGTGAAAAAAGGTGCCTTCTGTTCTTTTAAACTGGAGACACTCCCCACCGTTGGTCCCTTCCTATTTAGCCATTGTTGTTCTAGCGTTGTATGACCTGTGTAGTTTTCTGAGCTGTATCAATCTGTTTGGCATCAATTCCTATTTCTCGGGGGAACAAACGCCTCCACCCATTCTTCCGCCTCCAGTGTGCCCAGGTCATTTTCCCACTTTTCTTTCAGTTTTGTGAGTTCCCTAGTGCCAAAGGAGTTAAGCGCTTGGTAAAGAGTGGAGGTAACCTTAGAAGTGATATGGTCCAGGAGAACATTTGTCTCTAGGAGGGGGGGAACAGGTGGGTATATCAGCGAGGCTCGGGAATTGGGCATTGATGGCATGAGTGAGCTAGCTGTGCATGTCTAAAGCTGTCCATAGGTTGCATCCCATATTTCCCATTCAGAGTCTCAAAATCCAAAATTCGCCCCTCTCGAATAATATCTGCCATTGTGCATAAGCCACGTTTCTCCCAGGTTCCAAAGTATCCCATTCTCTGTATTTTGGACAGGTATGTGTTGTGCCATAAGGGCTGGATCAGTGTTGGCCTGTCATCCCATCCTATGTGTCGGTACGCCTCCTCCCAAATTTGGCGGGTATGGAGTGACATTCTTGATATCCCTCTCAAGCTCTTGTGGTCATCGTACAATATCTGGAGGGGGAGAGAGAGCTACTAGCACTCATTTCTACCCGAATGTGCGGGAGCCTTGGGTCGCCATGCAGCCAGTAATTTATCACCCCAGTTTGTATGGCCCAGTAGTAGACAAAAATATTCAGTAATCCTATAGCCCCCCTCCCATACGGAGTGCTGGAGAGTCTTAAGCGCAATGCAGGGTTGTTTCCCCACCAGAGCAGTGTGCGTAGGGTCTTAGCAATGCCTACAAAGGTTTCGGTGGGGACGGGGGGTGGTGGGGGGAGTGGGGCGTTCTATAGGACATACAGGAGCCTTGGAGGCATCATTTTGAATAGCGCGGCCCTTCCCAACGACGACAGTGGAAGGGACTGCCAGTGTGAAACATCATTTGTGAATCTGTCCACCACTGGTTGTAGGTTAAGCCTAAGAAAAACATCTAGCTTTGGGCTGACCCTTATGCCCAGATAGATAAAGTCCATCACCAAGACTGGGTATGGACAAGGTTCGGGAATCGCTGCATCGCCCCCTGTATAGGGAAGTATATTGTGTTATGTTTGTTCACGCGGAGTCCCCGAAGTGTTGGTATTCCGAAAGAGTCTGGGACATAATCGGGCAGGAGACTATTGGGTTGCCGAGGTATATAAGGAGGTCATCTGCATCCAGGTGAACCCAGTCCAGTTTACATCTGTTCTTAGTCTAATCGCTAAAGGTCCGGTTGCGAGAAGGAACATTAGAGGTGAGAAGGGAGAGCCCTGTCTGGTCCCACGACCCAGCGGGAACATCCTAGATGATCTCCCATTTACCCTGACAAATGCTTCGGGAACAGTATAGAGGAGTTTGACCCATGACATGAAGCCTTGCCTGAATTCCATCAGTCCCTAAATCTCCCACCGAGATTCCCACCCCACTGAGTCAAATGCCTTCTCGAAATCGACTGCTAAGAGGGCCAATGGGTCTGAGATCTCAGAGGCTCTGTCTAGTGCAATCTGAACCCTGCGTAGGTTCATTCGAGTGGATTTGCCCGGCATAAAGCTGCAGTGGTCTGGGTGGACCTAGGTGTAGATCACCCTGAGCATTCTGTTAGCCAGTATTCGGGCCAGGATTTTTGCTTCCCCGTTTTAGTGATATGGGCCTATATGAGGCACAGTGGTCCGGGGTTTTCCCGGATTTGGGAATTACCACGATACATGTCCTTCGGAGGTCCTGGGGGAGCACACCCTGCTCCCTACTATAGAGGAACATGCAGTGCATGTGCCCCATCGGTGCCCAGCCGTTTCCATATCTCCACTGGAAAACCGTTAGTGCCAGGAGTCTTCCCCGATTTGCAGCTGCGTCAATGCTTCCCCCCCACCTCCTCCTCAGTGATTTTCGGAGTCAAGCTGCCCAGCCTGTCTAGAGAGGAGAGGAATTATAATCGAATCAAGGAAGTTCGAGGTACCTGTTAAGGTTTCCTCAGCTGGGGGGTGAATACAATAGTTCATAGGAATTGGCAAAAGCCTCTTCAATATCAGAGCCCTCTATCAGCGCTCCCCCCCCCATCCACTCGAATGGCCCGTACATGCCCTTTACTTAGCTCCTGTCGCTCTAGCCAGGCCAGAGTTTTGCCTGCTTTGTCCCCCCCTCTCATCTGGCTCCGGACCGACCAGTGGGCCACCTGAGCATTATCCAGGGCAGTGTTCCTCAAGACCTCTTGGGCCGTTATCAGGTCCTCATGTGCGGTGTGAGTCCCCTCTTCTAGCAGTCGTTCTTCTCACCTGACCACTTGAATCTCTGCCTCAACAGCCTCTTTAATGTGTTTCTTATGATGGGTGGCTACCAAGAACATTGCTTCCCCGAAAAGCGTTTTATACGCTTTCCATGTTGTGACTGGGCAGTCCACCGACCCTTCATTGAGGTCAAAATACTCTGAGGTTTTATTGAAGAGTGCTTCTGCAATTTCAGGTATCCCTAAATAATAAGTGTTCAGGCACCAGCTGGCATCCCTTTTGTGCAGTGTGCCTTTCAGTTTTATCAGCAGGGGGGAGTGATCAGATATCCCTCTTGCAAGGAACTCTGCCTATAGTAACCTATAGGCCATATTCTTGGGAATAAGGACATAGTCAAGTCTGGAGAACGACTTGTGTGTATTGGAGTAAAATGAGAACCTTATGTCCGAGGTGCGCAGTGCCCTCCATGTGTCAAATAGCCCCATTGCTTCCGCGAAAGTATACAATTTGGTTGTGGCATCTCCCGCCCTGTTGCCCCTATGTGTTCTGTCTCGAGCGACCTCCATTACCTCATTAAAGTCCCCGCCCACAGCCCAAGAGTCCGCCCGTTCCTCTATCATTGTTTGTAACTCACTGAGGAGTTCCGCTGTTAATGTGGGAGGTGCGTAGGCTGCAATGAGGCCCCAGGTCTCTCCCCAGATATCACCAAGTAGCACCAGGAACCTACCCCATGGGTCCGCTCTCACTTTCTTAGCCTGGAATGGCACTCGCTTATGAAGAATCATCATAGTGCCTCTAGAGAACCCAGCCTGATGTGTGTGGGTAATTAGATCTTCTAAAGAACCCGCAATTGTTACCCACTAAGTGGGTTTCTGTGATGAAGGCAACTTCGGTGGGAGTATTGATTAAGATATTGAAGCACTTGCTTCCGTTTTATGCAGGACCCCAAGCCGTTAAAGTTCCAGGTTCATTAGGGAGACCTGTCCTACCTGTGTCAGGTTAGCGTATCTCTAGTCGTTGCGCGCCAAAGGAGGGTCTTGTGTGTCTTGGGAGTTCCCCTCCCGTCAGGTGCCTCAACCCATTTCAAACCCTGGTGCCTACTCTGTGCCAACCCTGCTGCTGCTTCATATTCATACAATTCAAACCCTAACTTTTGAACCTTTCTAACTTGTAAACATTGGAATCTCCCATTCCTTGATCTGGGCATAGAGGGTGCCCTGTTAAGTTTTTCTTCCCAGTATGATTGTGAACATTTAGACCCCTTCCCCCACTACCTATCAACCATACCCCATAAACTCCCCCCACCATGCACTTCCTCCCAACCAGAAGCACCCCTCGCCCAAACTCATGTAACTTTAAACACATGAAAAACCTAATTGGGGAAACCCTGGGGGCTATTTCTTTTCGCCTCCATCCAGGGCTGCCAGACTTGGGGTTCCACTTTTGACAGGGAAGTGTTTTACCCACCAGGGAGGAGGGGGTGAGCAAACATCACCTCTAGGTTTCCCTGCGGGTTCTCGCGGATCACTGCATGTACCGGTGGACTTCAGGTGTTCCCTGCTTGTTCCAGTGATTCCATGTTTCCATCTTCTTTGCGTGTTGGTGTATTTTGCTCAGGAATCTGAGTGCAACCATTATTATACTTTCGGGGTGTGCAGTCCCTCAGTCTGTCTGGGTACAGGGCAGAAAGGACCTGTGTTTCCAGCCATTCCCAGGTCTCGCGTGGGTTTTGTAACACATGGACAGTACCGTTGTAATACAGCTTGAAGGTAGCCAGGAAGATAAGCGCATATTTGATGCCCAGCGATGAAAGTTTTTTCTTCAGAGTCGTAAGATTGTCGTGCCTTCTGGACTTCTCTCGTATAATCAGGGAAAAGCCCTATCTGGTTGCCATTGTATGTGATTGGACCAGTTGCTCTAGCCATATGCAGAAGTGTATCGCGGTCTCCATAATTCATGAGTCTGGCGATCACTGTGTGTAGTGGGGTCCTGGGAACTGGTCTGCCAACTGGGATCCTGTGCGCTCGCTCAGTGGAAAAGAAGTTCCAGATTTTTTTAGGCACTATGAGGTCTGAGAGACGGCTTTCGAAGAAGAGTTCCATGGAGGGCCCCTCTTCTCGTTCCGGGAGACCGAGTATTCGTAGATTATTACGGCAGGATCTCCCTTCGCTGTCCTCTGCTCTATTCTCGAAGATGGTGAGTTTTCGTTCCATGCGGTCTTCCATTTTCTTGACAGTGTCCTTGGTGTCGGATATCCTCTGTTCTGTTTCTCCTACGCGGGTTGACAAGTTTTTCAGGTCCTGTCGTAAGAAGGAAACTTCAGAGGCAAGGCCATCAATTTTTGTCTCCACTGATGCCCTAGATTCCCTGATGGCCGCCATAATATCAGTAAGTGATGGAATCAGGTTTGCACCTCTCATTGTGATGTCACCCCCCCCACCCCATGTTTGTCGATCCGGGGGCCTTCACCAGGGGACTCATGATATATTTATCGATGCTGTTTTGCAATGCTCCTCTGCAGGGTTTATCCTTCACCATTACCCAGCTGCGGTGGAGCAACCCGGAAACAGCAGTCTGATTTGGTGCTATGTAGCGCCCAGGAGTCCCTTGCGTAGTAGGATAGGTAGTGCCACTGTGGCCACTTGTTGTGTCTTGCTGCTTGAGGCCCGTGGGGGGTTGGGAGGGTTGTGGGTGGGCCCAAAGAGGATGACCACCAGCGCACAGTCCACTATCAGTGCTCTATTTCCACATATGCCGCTGTGGTCCCTTTATATTGACTGGGTCCTTGATGGTGCACGTTGCTTTATTGCTGCAGTGTCAGAGGCTGCTCTCATATGTGGCAGAGTGGTGCGAAATCCAAGCCGCTTCCTCGGATATACCAGGGTTAGAGGCGTGGCAGGCACCCTCTGTTCAGCTAGAGGCCATAGGGTGTGAGCAATCCTTGCTTCTTGTGCCACAGATGGCGGGTGTCCTGCAGGATGTGTCCACCTGCTCGTCACAGTCAAGGGGGAAGGGTCCCCACAAGATCTGCAGCCTAAGGCGCCCAATCTGTCCGTAGGCGCCACATACTCTCACGTCCCGTCCCCTTTCCTCCATACTGTATGGGCGTCCCTTCCAAGGGACGGGAGACGGAACCTTTTACACCAGAAAAAACCTTCTTCCCCTTTAAATTTAGAGGCGTGCAGGGGCACAGTCTAGGGAGCATGCTCTGCCCTGACTCCGCCCTCCGGCGCCACTCCCCAGTCCCCTTTTCCGCGTCGACGGGAACGTGCCAAATTCACCAGGGCTCCTGGGTTTCGCTTCGGCCATGTAATTCCATGTGCAGATACTTATCTTTATCTTTTATTATTTTTTTGTCTTTTTCCATCATTCAGGTACTCGGGCCTCCGGCGTCGCGCTCCTCCCTGGCGCATGTCGACTTCTACAGGGTTCAGCAGGTGTCCATCCTGCAACGGGCTCTTCCCAACTTTAGACCCCCACGCCCTCTGTTTACATTGCCTTGGCCCAGACCACGGATGGCAATCATGTTCGGCGTGTGACTGGCTGTCCTCGAAGGCGCTGAAGAACACACTAGCCAGGTGGAGGGACCTCTTCCAGAAGTCACCTCCAGAGGATCTCAAGAACGTGGTGAAGCATCGTCCCAGGTCCAATGTAGGGCCTATATTTTCCAGCGCTCCCTGCAAGGGAGACTCCTTCCCAGGGACTCTCCCGCGCGGTTGGGACTGGTCAGGTCCTTCCACCGCACGTACACCGAGGCTGCTACAGCTTCGGGTTGAGGGGTCCTCGGACCCTCCCGGACGCAGTGTCGAGGGACCGGAAGGTTCTTGTACCGGGTCTACACCCGAGGGGCTACCGGCAATACGTCCGAGGGGGCGCCTAAACGCAGCTCTACCGACGCCCGAGTCGAGGGTGTCACACCTACCGGGCCGAGACCCGAGGAGCACGGTAGGTCTCGTGATCCACACGCAAGAGTCTTGACGAGGCTGGACCCAGTGGGCTGGGCAACACGTCGTCCGCATGTGGCAGGCATATCGACAAAATGGCCACCGCGCCAGACCGAACCACCCGTCTGACGGCATTCCACGAATTCGGCAAAGAACGAGTGTCAAGGTGGGACTGGTCGCAACCAGGTATATGGCCTACAGTCTACCCTTCATATGCGCAGGGCAACTTTCCCATGCGTCCATATGGACTGGGTACGCAGCAGCTCCAGCAGTCTCACGGTATACCATCGGTATCCTCTGCCACCTCTTCGGCCAGTGAGGAGGTGCTCTTCGATAAATTCCTCGGCCTCATGAGGTCTCCTCAGATGGGGGTCATCATCAAGGACGCAGTCAGGGAAGTCCTCCCTGCCATGCTAGTGGCACCACAGACGCCTCCATCGGGCCCCAGTGCAACCGCCTCCTCCGGCTCCACAGCCAACTCTGCAACCTCTTCCGCTTCCTCAGCCTCCGGCTGCGGTCTCTGTACCCCAGCCACCAGCGCCATCTACCCCTCCTCCTCCTCCACAAGATCCTCCAGATCTGCAGGACACGGACGAGGAGGAGGATCCAGACACACCATCCTCAGGCAGGGCCTTCCATGAACGTCCTGCTGGCCTAGGCCTCCCTCAGCCTGAGGTCAAACAGCCGGCAGAGGGCGTTCTAGCTGAAGTCCTCACAAGACGCCCCTGTGCCAACACAGGGATTCCACTGCAAACCGATGTCTCCCTGGCCAAGAAGGGTTGGCTCAAGCCCCACTCAGTCCAGCCGGTCAACCGACGCCTGGACGCCAAGTACAGGCAGATGGAGGGGGACACACTCTTGCTCTCGATCCATCCTCAGCAACACTCCTCAGTGATCGCTGCAACATCACTTTACTCCAAGCCTCAGTCGTCCTCAGCCTCCTCCTCTGCAGCGCTGCTAGGCAAGGAGGAGAAGATCTTGGAGGCTTACGGCAAGAAGATCTACTCCAACGCCTCCTTGGACCTGCGTCAGGCCAACGCAGATGCCATGCTGGCTGCTGCCAACCAACGGTTATGGCGGGAAATTGCAGACTTCCTCCCAGGACTCCCCTCTCAAGGCAAATCACGCTTCAAGGCAGGGCTAGCGGAGGCCAAACTTGTGGCGCACAACCTCATGGAATCCCCGGTGGCGCATATCGATACCTCGGGCCGTGCCATCTGCATTGCCACAGACATGAGGCGCACAGCCTGGCTCCGGGCGACGAAATTCAACCCGGACGTCCAGGAACACATTCTAGATCTACCGTTCGAAGGGAGGGGGGGGCTCTTCCACTCCTCTACGGATGAAGAGCTGGACACGAAGAACAACCGCTCACAAACGGCAAAATCTTTGTCCATTCTTACAAAGACCACGCCCAAATCTTACACCCAATCTCAGCAGCGCTCAGAGAAGGGTCGTACATATGGAGGGTTCCGCGGCTTCCAGGAATGCAGATCCAGGGAGCCGGACTACTTGCCATCTCAAAGCTGGCGCAAACAACAAAAGGGGGAGAGGGGGAGTAAGGGCTTTTTTCAGTCCCCCTCCTCAGCCTCCGAGGGAAAGAAGGCATGACACGGTCCTTGGGGTGCACGTGTCTCCGTTGGGGGGCCAGGCTTGCTCTCCATGCAAATTTCTAGCGCCAGAATTTTGCGGACCCCTGGATCCTCTGCGTAGTATCCACGGGGTACCGCCTACCCATCCCATCCCAGCCTCTCCTCCCTCCCTCCCCTCCACTCCCAAAGGTTGGGACAGCAACTCTTTTGGCGGAGATCCGGTCGCTCGTAGAGAGCCAGGCAGTGGAGGAAGTTCCAGCCTCCCAGCGAGGCTTTGGCTTCTACTCCTTGGTTTTCACCATTCAGAAGAAGAACCAGGCGGGCCTGAGAGTTGTGCTGGACCTTTCCACCCTCAACCTCTCCTTACCCCTGCAAAAGTTCAAGATGGTTACGCCAGCTTTTATAGCTGAGACATTGGACAAGGGAGACTGGATGTGCTCCCTAGACCTGAAGGATGCGTACCTACACGTCCCGTTTTGGCAGCCCTATCGTTCTTTCCTATGGTTCGGGATCATGGGCTACCATTTTCAATACAAGAACCTTTCGTTTGGCCTCAACTTGGCCCCCAGGGTCTTTACCAGACTCATGAACGTGGTAGCGGCCCTCCTCGGAGAGCAGGGCCTCCACATCTATCCATACCTCGAAGACTGGCTCGTCAGAGCTACATAACTGGAGATGGTCCAACACTCCTCCCATGCCCTTATGAACACACTGCATGACCTGGGCTTCTCGCTAAACCTCAAGAAGTCACAGCTGCTCCCTACCCAAACTGATGTTCCTGGGACTCATTTGGGACATGTGCTCCGAGAAGGTCTTCCTATCGGAAGACAAGATCTCGGCCATCAAGAGGGCCACCGTCGACTTCCTTAGCAGAGAGGTGACATCGGCTTGGTGATATCAACAGCTCCTGGGTCTACTAGTGCTCGAGGGCTGGGGAGCCACCCTGGACGATCTGTCGGTCCACGGCACCTGGACCCGACAGGAGCAGGAATACCACATCAATTGGTTGGAGCTGAACGCCATCTGGCTAGCGCTCAGAGCATTCCTGCCGCTTCTCGAGGGCAAGGTTTTCCTCATCCCGACAGACAACTCGACCAGCATTGTTAGGCAGAATCATGTGCAGTGCCCTTAGGGACCACTACACACAATTAAGACTACAAGTGGTAATACAAGTTTACCTTTGGTACAAGCCTGTACTACTAAGTTAAAGTGGTAGCAGTAGCGGAGCAGCCAGGCTTATCTCAAGAGTATATGAGCAGTAGCAGAGATTACACAAAGGGACCACAATTACTGTGACTCAAGCAAACACTGACTCAAGGTTTCAGGTAAAAAATATAAGTACATATATTTTTAAACCATCTGTTATAAAACACAACACTTCTATTAATTCAAAACCACATGTAAAATACACTACCACCAACCAATTCACTTGGTACAGTATAACTCAAGGTAAGTACCCTATGTTTTAACGGACCGGTGTTGTGAAACAAGACGTTACCGGGAATATATAAGCGATCACTTTTTGACAGTAAATGACAGTTCGGTCTTACTAAAGATACGCATATGCGCGGCAAGAAATGTTACCAGGGCAAGAATACACTTGGCACCTGAGTTAACCAGAGAGTTGGGGGCAAAAATCATAGGCAATACTTTTGTCAGGGCAGACAGAATCAGAGAACACTCATTGACAGAAATACAATAGTCAATAGGCCGGAGGCAGTGTCAAGTGGAACCGGGTTCTTGTTGTCGAGGATCACACAGTCGGACAGTTCAAGATTCAACGTTGCCAGGAGTACTTAGATATCAACGGAGGAAGCAAAAGTTATAAGAAGGTGGGAGGACGAGGGCATGCCTTGGAGGAGGCGAAAAGGGATTCACCCTAGCTCCTCGAAGCAGAACACAGTACCTTATTCAAGGAATAAACTGGTGCCACAGCAGTTGTTCCTGGTAGTTTCCTGCAGACCCACGGTTCCTGGAGCTTCTGCAAGAAGGGCGACGTCTGGAGGGGTCTGCACCACATAGGGATGAAGCCAGCAGCAGCAGCGACGGTGAATAAAAGGTGCGCTCCTTAAAAACAGGAGAGGCTCTTCAGATGGCTATCCAGACCACTACAGCAGTGTGCAGCGGTTTCGACCACGAAGAGGATCCTCTGGCTGTGGAAGATGAGCTTGTTGACCCCACCAGGCTCAAGGGAAGAAGACTCCGGACTGGATCTTCTCTGGTCGTCGAAGGGTAGATAGCTCAGGACTGCAGCAGGGTTTCACCGGGACGGGATAGTTGCAGCAGCCATCTTCTTCTCCGCTTCTCTTTGGTTCCTTGTAGTTCCAGTTGCGACTCTGACTTCCAGCCCAAGAGTCCTGCCTTTTATGCGAAAATCCCCCATTCACGCAGCCTGGCTGTCAACCATGCAGCAGGGGGGTTGTCCAGCCCAGACAACCACCTCAGCAAATCATGGCAAAGTGCAACTTGGGTTTCCTAGGATACCGTGTGCAGGGGGTGACTACACCCCTCCCTCACATTCAGCCCACCTAGACACCCAGGCGCCTAGAGGAGGGCTTCTTGGCAGAAGCCCGCCAAAAGACAGTGAACAAAGAAGGCAAACCTGGTTTGCCGCGCAAAGTAAAACACAAGAAGGACTTTAACAAAAAGAAATGGCGAATAAACCCGACCGGAGCCAAAAGAAAGAGAATTTGGCCAAGCGAGTTTATGTTTGAGGCTAATATAATAGCCTAAAACAGTACCACGTTCATATAGTATAAACGTGGTAGGAAAGTTAGGGTAGATACCACTGCCACCAGCCAAGTCTAAATGTTAAAAGAGCAAAACAAGGCTCTAGGAGTTACAGATAAAAAGGGCTAAGAAGTAACCCTTTCCAATACTCCATGTAAGATGGGGTGTACTGGATCTGTGGTTAAATGTAAAGTTAATGACAACTTTACCCTTTTCGGTGGGGGGGACAGTAGTCAGCCCCAGAAATGGAGTCGGTGGGAAGTCTCAAAGACAACCCTGTGTCCCTGCACTGAAGGTGCTGTGTAACACACAAAAGAATGGGGCTACTGAAATGGTGTACTCCAGAGTCCACAATCACAAAAGATGAAAGACACATGGCAAAACATGGTTAAGAGTGGGGGAAAAGCTCACACTCTTACCAAGTGAACAAAATAAACTCCAGAAATCCAGCAAAGCTGCTGGGGGACTCACTAGGTGAGGGAAATTAGCCATTGAATGAGAATTCTCCCTAACAATCATGTACTATGTCAACAAGCAGGGAGGCACCAGATCCCCTCTGTTAGGGAGAATTCTCTGTAAAGGCTAAGTGTGAGACTCTTTTACTCCCACTCTTAGACATGATTTGAGGTGTTCCTTTGTCTTTCCATGTGTTTTATGGGCTATGGGGTCTTTTATTCCATAGGGTTTCATGTGTTTTTTTGGATGTAGGTTACACAGCACCCTCCGTGCCGTAACCCAGAGGTGTCGTAGCGACCCCCAAACATAGACTCCATACCCTGGGACTGACTAATGTCTCCCAGGGCATGTAAAGTCACCATTGGCTTTACTAGTCCCAAATTATGAACAGAAACCAGTACAAACCATCATATTGTGGACGTACTTGTCGGGGCAATTCGATTGCCCCGGGGTCTGTTGTTCAAGGGGGCACGTCTCCGTCCCCCCTGATCGAGATTTGGCTGTTGTCAGTGGATACTACTTTTTATATTCGACCCCGAATATATCTCTATGGGATTTTCCCGTTGTTCGAGGCTACCAACTTTAATTATTTAATTCCTATTGCCTCGAACATACCCCTGGTTTATTTATTTAATATTAATTCACCTGTTGGTATTTTTTGCCAGAACTCGATTCTAAAATGGCGTTTGTGTTCTCTTCTGTGACTCCAACCCAAGTCGAGCTCTTTGTTCCACTTTTTGGCGGGCTTCTCCACAGAAGCCTCCAAAAGTGGTGCCACTCTGTCTCGGTACCACAGGGGGCGTGGGAGGGGGTTTAGGCACCCTGGACTGAGTTTCCTTGGCAACTCAAGTTGCACTCTTGTGTGATTGGCCCAAGTGGTGAGCCGGCCGGCTCACCACTTAGCATGTTTGATTGACAGCTAGGCTGAATGAATGTGGGTTTGCTGCATAAAAGCAGGGCTTTGGGGACTGGAACTTCAGAAGTCGCCACAGGACCTAAGAATCCGAGGAGGGAGAAGCTGAGCCGACCTGCAACGACGACACCACCGGTGGAGCCCTGCTGAACCGTCTCACTACTTTTCCCGACGACAGAGGAGATCTCCAGTCCGGAGAGTCTTCTTCCTTTGACTGGTTGGGATAACCAGTTTTGTCTTCTTTTCACCTTCCTGGAGCATCTCGTGTCTGCCTTGCCCATGCCAAGCACCCCGGCAACCGGAATACCACGGTTTACCACTACCGCGAATAGAAGGGTAGTACCTTTCAACCGAAGAACTCCGCGGCTGGTTTCTTCCCTGGCCGTGCAGCGACCTTCATCTTTCCTCCACGTCGAGACCTCCTCTTCCTCTGGACGAAACACCGACTTGCACCCGCTGCCAGGAACAACTGCCCCCGCTGGAGCTTCCTTCCCACTTAAGGTACTGTGTCCCGCCTGGCTTCCCTTGCGACAGATCGTTCGGGGTGACAGTAAAGCCTCGACTTTCTAACCTGGGCTGGCCTGGGACAACCTAGCTAACTTTTCCTGACTTTAATTTCATTCTTTGTGTGCAAACTATCTACACGACTCTTTGGGCATTACCCCACTGTGTGAACCTGGACCCCTTCTGCTTGCTCTCTCCAAGAGTGGGCCTTGCAATTGACTTCCTTGCTCTCCTGTAGAACTCTGCCTATCCTGCCTTACTGTGGTTCTTTAAAAAGTATTGAAATTTGTGTGCTTCCATAACTGCCTTTTTCCCTCCCTTTTTAATAACTTATTAGAGTGCCATCTTATGTTAAGCGCTCACCTCTGTCTGAAAATAAGTGGTGTTTCTCATTAAGACTTGTCTAATAAATAATTAGGGTTGTATGTATATAATTGTGACTGTGTGCTGAATTTACTTACCTCTTTGTGCTAGTGTAATTTACAAGTGTGTCTTTAAATAATTATATACTTTTACACCAAAGCTCTGGTCCGTGTTTGCTTGTGCTACTGTATCCCTGTACCTATTGTGTATACTCTATATACTGCCTAACTCTTCTTGAGGGAAGTCTGACTGCTCAGCCACAGCTACCAAGTGAATCTGTGTGGTACAGACTGCTACCAAGTGGGTTTACTGCCAAACACCTGTAGTCTTAAATCTTTTGCAGTGGTCCCTAAGGGAACTGCACAGGTTTCTGCCTAACACCCTCCTCTGTGCAGACTGGTGATCAGCATGTTGGAATGGGCGTTGGAAAATGTAATGTACCTCTCGGCAGTCCACCTCCCGGGGGAATCCAACCTGGAGGCGGGCAGGCTTGGAGCAGACAATTACGAGTGGCAAATAAACAACCTTGTTATTCAGGAGATCTTCAACAGGTGTGGTCCACCCCCAAGTGGATCTCTTTGCCACCTGGCACAACAAGAAGTGCCACCAGTTCGCATCCTGGCAGGGTCAGGGCCCCGGATCTCTGGGCGACGTGTTTCACCTCCAGTGGACCAGCATGAAGGCCTACGCCTTTCCGCCCACTCCCCTGATCCACAGGGTACTTTGCAAGATCAAGGAGTCGCACCGGCTCCACATCATTCTGATTGCTCCATGGTGGCCGGCCAGACCATGGTTTCGGAGCTCCTCGGCCTCTCGGAAGTACCCCCGATACACCTCCTGACGAGCCTGGCTCATCTTCTGGCGCAGCAGGGTGGCAGGATCTTCCACCTCGCGCCAGGGAAACTAGCCCTCACATCACAGCGTGGTACCTGAGCAGGTAACGCTTCGGCACCTTAGCCCCTCACAGGCCAATCTGGAAATCATACAGGGTGCCAGGAGCAAAGCCACCAGGACCCCAGTACAAGAGCAAATGGACCAGGTTCTGCCTCTGGTCAGACTCCAAGGGAATTGGCCCTTTGGCCAGCAATCTGGATGATGTGCACTCCTTTGAAACACTTGTGTATAGGCACGTTACAAATGCCATATCATATCCTATCTTTTCGGTGCACCTCGCTCATTCAGGCACCTGCCGTACATACTTCACAGTCATTGATGCTTACAGGAACTCGGAGCAAGGCATTTTCTCCTCCTACAACCCTATCATCAAGAAACACCTGACCGGTCGCGAGGCTCTACCCGCCCATCAAGAGACTGCACCCAGTGTGGGACCTGAAAATAGTCATGGGCGCCCTGGAGCACAAACCATTCGGGCCAATGGCATCTGTGGACATTGGGCTGGTCACCATCAAGATGGCCTTACTTGTCGGTCTTACATCGGCTCGCAGAGTTAACGAGATTCAGGTGCTGATCGCCTCTGAACCATATACCACCTTTCACAGGGACAAGGTAGTTATGCCGACGCACCCAGTATTTCTGCCCAAGGTTCCATCTGCATTTCACTTGAACGAGGAACTAGTCCTTCTGACGTTCTTTCCCGATCCCAAGGACGAAGCGCAGAGAGTGCTGCACTGCCTGGATGTCGGGCGTGCTCTGAGATTCTACTTGGACAGGACCAAGGGCTTCCGCAAGTCGGACGCCCTGTTCGTCACTTTTGGCGGCTCAAGGCCAGGCTATCGGTCCTCGAAAGCTTCCAGATCCCGCTGGATGGTCTCTGGCATCAAGGAAGCGTACAAGGGCCAGCACAAGCCACTACTGGCCACGCAGCCAGGGCCAAGGCAACGGCCGTCGCATTCCAGCGTCATGTCCCTTGGCAAGTCACAAGCAGGGCGGCCACTTGGGCCTCTCCCTCAGCTTTTTGCAAGCATTACTGTTTGGATGCCAGCTCTAGATCTGATGCGGCTTTCGGACAGGTGGTTCTCAGGAACCTATTTGCTTAAGGAGGGTCTCCTCTCCACCTTGGGGCTACAATCAGTTGTAATCGCCCATACAGTATGGAGGAAAGGGGACAGGACGGAAGAGTAATTCTAAGTTACTCACCGTAGTGACTAACATACTCTTAGTCCATAGTCCCCTCTCCTCAATACGTCCCATCAACCTCCCCCCTAATAATACTGGTGTCATTAGACAATATTAAATCTATTTTCGACGCGTCCATGAGACTGAGGTGCGCGCCTCTAAATTTAATGTGGACGTTTTTTTTCTGGTGAAAAAGGTTCCGTCTCCCATCCCTTGGAAGGGACACCCATATAGTATGGAGGAAAGAGGACTATGGACTAGGAGTAAGTTAGTCACTACGGTGAGTAACTTATAATTTCTAACTACGGCTTCTCCCGTCCTGTTCTCTCCCAGTGTGCCTGGATTGATGCGTTACCCAGCCCTCACCCGCACGCAATAATCTGTTTAAAGAATCCCTCCCCTTGGGTGGAAGTATGCTTGGTGACCCGCTTACTTAGCAGGCTGCACTGTATTTCAGGGCCACACATTTGCGGAGTGCGGGCTCTCTCAGCCGGCTGTGCTGCGGTCTTCCCCTGCATTGTGAAGGCTCACCGGGAGAGGTAGGCTAAGGGGGGGCCTCACAGGTCAGCCTCCACTTCTCCTGCCCCTGCTGCACAGACCTTTTCTAGCTTGGCTGGGGGGGGGCCCCACTGCATCGGAGGGCGTCGCGGATAGTGGGTTTTACCCGGATGTATGCCACACAGCGGAACCGGGTCCCAGCACCCTTGCAGTGGATTCTTGCCTTCCCTCGAATGATTGCAGCTTCTGCCCACCGTCTGGGTGCCTACACAGTCCGTGCTGCACCTCGGCTGTCCGCAGTCACTGTCTCTGGTCTTCGTACCCGCAGCACCCGGACCTGTGGCCCCACCGCAGTGGTCTCCAGGTTTTGGGGACTCCACGTGGTTCGTTCACCGCAGATGGTTCCAGTTCTCGGAGGGCAGCAGTGGCCCATCCAAGCCTCCAGTGTCCTACGCAGTCCGGGTGCTCGTCATCTGTTGCAGCCGCTCCTCCTCTTTCTGCTGTCGTCGGGCTTCACGCAGCCTGACACGCCGCAAGCATGGGGACGGAGCCGAAAGTGGGATAGCTCCGATTTTGCAATGGCAGCTCTGGTTTTCAAGCAAACCACGTGGGAGTGGTGTATATATACACTCCCTCACCTCCGATATCAACAGGACCCTGGCCCGTGTCAAGAAACAGGTTATTTATTAGGAGTGTAGGCAGCCCCGGCGGAGCTGCAGATTCTTATGACCGCATGCGTCAGCTGCTCAACAGCGCCCCGTCTTGGACCTTGTTGTGATGCTCTGTGCCCTACCTTGGTTATGCTTTCCCGTTGCTAATGTTGCTGGACCGATAACCGCCAGCGCTGAACAGTTTGAGTTTTTGGATTGCCGATTTTATTTTTGGTATTGTATTCTTATTTGTTTTCTATAATTGCGTCCCGTGCTGCAACAGGCCTGTTTTCTTTTTCTTTCATTTTCTGCTTCCAGCTGGGGTCTTGAATGTCAAAATGTGAAGTTGTTCTGTTTAACGATATTATGCATTTGTTCAACATGCTTGTTGTGAAACCATTCTATGACTCTACTTTCAATAAAATTTGAATGATAAATAGATCTAAATCAATGGTGAATCGATTTATGTAATTACCGACATAAAAATCCGACATGGCATCCCTCAAGACCTAAAAATTATGGCTTACTTTTTTATTTCCACTTGGGATCTCCAGCATGCACCTGCTGTTAACTATATGTTTTGAATGTTGAAATATACCAACCACTGAATACACTAACCAATGTCACCATAGATCATAAATTGCTGCACAAAACTGTCTAAATTGTAATGACTCAGCCTTGATAAAGACCCTGAGAGATCGAAACACGTGTCGGCTGGCCACTTAAATCATCCTAATAAAAAAGTATGCAACCCATTATAAACAAAAATGTGAAGAATAAGAATCCCTTCTTTCAAGCACAAGGTATCTGCGAACACACAAGTACATATGTTTTGAATATATTGCATCAAGCCAGATTTCCATTTATCATTCAGATCAAATGTCGAAATCTTCTGATCCTTTTGTAGTTTTCGGAGTAATATTTAACTGATCTAGCTTCTTTCTTGAGTTAAAATTTGGAGGAGAACTGTTCACTCATCGTCATCCAGTTGAATTGGGAAGAATATGAATTCTCCTTTCCTTTGTAGTAAAGCTGAACTGCTGATTCTGTTTTCTGAGTCATCCTCCAATTGACCTCTGTCCTCACTGAAGGTCTGCCGCAGATAGAATTTCAGGATATTTCCTTCCAGAGTGAAGGAGAACTCATTGTTGGTAAATGTATTCTCAAAGGTTCAGTAGGAGTCCCTTCACTTCCATCTTGTTCTTACACGGATGTGATGTCTGGGACCTGGGTATTTTGGAAATAAATGTCCACCCGATCAGGATGTTTTTCAATCAGATTACAAGTGCCATTCAAACTAACATAGTTGCAGTGCTTGAAATTAATATTCGATAAACAGGAGCTAAAAGCAGCTGCTGCCTATGCAGTATTAACCAGTGACCAGGAGCGACCCCTGGGGATGAGGAGCAAGTACATACTGTTCCGGAAATGTAACTTCCACATAGCTATAACCCTATCCTTTTGTCCATAATTTATGACCCCTTATGCATCAAATGTATTATAGATGTGTACTAATGTTTAATTATAGATTGTCCCAAATGCACACATTTACATAGGTGTGCGTGTTCGGTTTCAATTTTCATGGGGAGTCAAAAGTAACTTGTGGTCGCTGTTCGTGTCAAATTAACTAGGCTCTTCTAGGCTAAAGGCAGCAGCTATATAAATCCCAGCTTCCCTCAATTTCGGACCCTGCTAGCACATCTTTTTAATTCAATTGGGCGGCGAGTCTGGGTCCATAGGGCATGGTTTATGCAATCTATTAGAGCCAACAGCCTCCGAAGTCAAATGTTTCCTAGTAAAACAGGTGTGTTCTGGGGAGCCACGACTATCACTGGATGGGTGAGTCAATGTCGCACTATTTTGATTTCAATTTCATTAGTCCCATATAGTAGGATCTGGTGCCCATCGTAATTATGAAGCTCTTCAAGTAGGGGGTTTAAGATGAATACAGTTACTTTTTTGGTTGATAGTCTCAAGTGCTTCTCTAGATATCAAGGTCACCTCTCGCTCTCTGGCTGGCCTCCCTTGGCCCTCCTCCTACCCCACTACCTGCGAGGCCAAGCACCTCGGGGTAATCTTTGACTCCACGCTGTTCTTCTCTGCCCACATCTGTCTCAAAAAAGTCAAACTTCCTACTGCAGCTCCTCAAAGGTACTTTGCCTTTCCTCTCCTTTCCCCAGAAGCTCACTGTCATGATCCCAGCAAAGGAATACAGATCCATTTCAGAAATATTAGGGAGACAAAGAACTTATTTATCAGTTGGGAAACAGCAGCTTCAAGCCTGGCACAAAAGGCATTTTCCTCACTCTTAGCATTGCACTCATAGGCTCATTGCACTTACATTTTTTTCCCCTACACTCAACGTGGCTGCCGCTAATTCCATAGTTAACTTGCAGCGCATGCTACACCTGTTGCAGAGGGAGCTACTTAAGCCCCGCCTCTACTGGAGCGCTCGCTTCGCGTCTTCTCCGCTGACAGCGGGTAACGCTACCAGCGATCTGACATAACCTGTCAATAGAAAAAACAAGATAAAAGATATTAATTTTCACAGCAAAACAGAATACCAGTATAATTGTAAAGACTTACCCAACCAATGTTTTTTTGCTGAAGCTTTTCCTCAGTCCGCAGTTATTTTCGTAGTCACTGCATCTCCTGTCTGAAATTCTGTCACAGCCTTCCTTCTCTCAGCAGCCTTCATTCGCGGTCCCAGTGCTTTCATTTTCCTCAGCAGTCTCCGCATCATTCCAAAGGTATTTTCTTCAACAGTTTTTCCAAAGACCTTCAAAACCAAGGTATTTAGTGAATGAATGAACTTGTAAAAAGAAAAGAAAGAAGTTACATATGTGCCTACCTGAAGTCTCAACAAGGCTTTTCTTTGCTTACTTATTACAGCACTTGTCTCTGAAGGCAGCAATTACTCCGTTTAGACTAACTTATGTTTTTAACGTTCCTCAAACCGAGGAAAATTGCAGCCATACCGCAGCATTTCTCCTTTTCTGGGAACCAAGAACCTGCAAAAATAAAGATGAATTTTAGTAAGGGAGAGCTCTCCAACATATGGGCAACTCAGAAATCTGATGAACTGTACATAACCCTATTTTCACCAAGAGACTTACCCAAGATACCTCTAGTAGAGGATAGGACTTCAGTCAGTTAAGAATCTGCCAACACCACAGCCCCTGAGGTTAAAACTATTCAGCCCAACGCGCCCCTGTAGAATACAGGATGGAGAGCTCCACAAAACATAAGCACAGGTGAGAAGGGAGGGTCTATTCAAAGGTACACCGCACCACAGTTTTTGTTTGCAAATGGGAATTACAGTAGTCTTGTTGTTCTAATTGTTGTTTCCACAGAATAAGAGTCCAGATAACCGGCCCTCTACCAAAAAAGGCATTACGCTCCAGCGGAGTCCCAAGTTAAGCGTTCCACTAACTGTTCTCTCGAGCCCTGGTCCTCTCTAGGTTGGACTATTGCAACAGCCTCTTCCTAAATCTACCTGCTTCTACTCTCTGCAACCTATCCAAAACAGGACTGAAAGACTTGTCTTTGGCCTAAGGCCCTGAGATTGTATCCCTCCAGCCCTGAAGTCTCTTCACTGGCTCCCAGTGGATGCAAGGATTCAATGCAAGACCCTTTGCATTGTCCACAAGGCTTTCTGGGGCCTGGGTTTAAAATACCTTATCTGTCCCTCCGTAAATACCTTCCCTCCCGAGTATTTCGCTCCTCCACCTCTAACTCCCTCAGGGTCAGTCGATTTTCTGAAAAACAAGCTGGGGGTATATCTCGTTCTTCGGCTGGGGCCTCCCTCTGGAACAGCCTCCCTGCCACTCTGAAACTTGAGGAGAACCATCTTCAGTTCCGGAAGCACCTCAAAACTTTCCTCTTTGCTTCTGCCTTCTCTCCCCTGTTGATCTGTCTGTCTCGGCATTGTGCACCTGGTCGCCCCCTCTGTCTTTAGGGCCCAGGTACCTGCTCACCCTGCCACCAACCCGCACTGCCTCCGGGCAATCCCTTGCACCGGGGTCTGTATCTGTAACCCTACAGTCCCCCCCCCTATCTTTTCTGCAGTTATTCAGACACACCCTGTTTGTTGCCTTATTCCTAGCACTTGCCACTTGATGGCTGCACTACCACAGTTTGTTGTTTTGTTATTTATTTATTCATGTTTCATTACTTATTCTTCTTTTTGCTCAGCACTTTCCACCTCTCCCCCTCCCTTGCATTTATCCCTCCCCCCTCTACCATGCACTTGTGTGTTCTCCATGTCACTGGGCCTAGTAAGATCGTTGTTTTTGTGCTCCCTTGTTCCCCTACCTTGCCATGTCGCGCTCTGAAACACATGTGTACGAGTGCGATACAAATAAAAGATCAATATCAATACCTTTGACCTGGTATATAAGAGAGCTGGTAAATCACACTGTCTCTCAACCTGGACAAGTGCGAAAAATCTTTAATCTCCAATTTACAGAGAAATTGTGAAATGGCTAATAATTCAGATTCCATTTGTTGAATATTTGGGTTTTCATAAGGCTGACCTTGAGTAGTCCCCCCAGGGGCATTCTCCTCCGGGTCCAGTTTGTGTGGGTTGGTCAAGGAATCTATAGGAATAAAAGAACATTTTGAAATTAACTGAGGAATGGGGCATTCCCCCTTTCGGTGAATTCCAGGTCACTTATTGTTTCGATCAATTGGCCTAAAAACACCTAAAGAGTGAAGAATCCCCCATTGTTATTGGGTTTGTTCATTTTGGGTCTTGTGTCTAGGGGTTTCTTTGTTCATTTCTTTTCATTCAGGTTCTTTGTCTGATGACTTTTCTCTCATATTTTGTTCTTTTGGAGGAGTTATAACATCTTGCAAAGCAGCTACTTCGGGTATTGGCGCCTCAGAGTGCTCTTCTTTTTTAAATGTAATAGTTATGTTTTTCTCCTCATTGAATTTCACTTTATTTTTCTCTGGTTTTATTTCAAGGAATAAAAAGGGTTCAGTATCGGTCTTTGCCACTTTTCAGCAAACTCAGGGTTATTTTTGTGGGCGGTAAAAGAAGCTTCCTCTAAGGCTTGGTATATCCCCTGTTACCTCTGCTCTTTCCTCTTCTGCTTTTGTTTTTTTAACTTTAACTATTTCCTTTTGTCCACCCTCACCTGTCAATTTATGTTGTGGTTTCTACGAGCATTAGGATCTGTATTTCTCTATTGAGATCTCCTGACTTGACCAATGCTCTGTCAGTTGCTTGACCTGCCTCTCCAGTTATGAGAATCTCCCACCACTTTCTGGACTTCATGATCTTCTCTGTTAATATCTCTGTTCTTGTCTATAAGGGTAACTGTCTCTCTGGGACAGTCATTTTGGTAGTTCTGGGAACTATTTTTGTATGTATTGTTGGATCTTCACTCACCACTCTGGTACTGTGGGCTGTTTGATTTTGTACAAAAAGACTATATCTAAACGGTCGCATGTACAAAAAGTTCTACAAATGCTAGCACCAAAAGTTCAAACTTTTGGTGCTAGCATTGCAGGTAGGTTTGAAGAAATAAAACGCAGGGGCTGTGGGGGTGTCCCCCGCAACACCCAGCTCACTATACCAAACAGTATAGTGAGCGGGGATTGCAGGGGAAACCCCTGCAGCCCCCCGTAAAACAAAAACAAAAAAGAAAAGGACCCTGCAGCGCCAGTTCCCGATCACGTAAGTGAAAGGGAACTGGCGCTGCTGGGACCCAGCGTGAAGAGAAGGTAAGTGGGGTTTGTTTATGTTGGGGGTGTGGGTGTGGGTGGGGATGTGGTTATGTATGTATGTTTGAATGAGAAAGATGCAAACCTTTGGTGGTTCGCACCTTTCTCATGTGAACATTCCGGCCACGGTAAATTCAACTGCGGTCGGATCACATGGATTCGTCTGTTTTACTGTGATCTAGGAGTAGGCAGAGGGTCATTTTCTTGATGATTACTCCTAGAAAGGTGGTGACTCACTTTTCTCCCTGGAATAATTCTGATTTGAATTTCCTTGCGAATTTGTTCCTTGTTTCTGGGTATTTCTATCTGCGGGAGGAGCATACATATAGCCCATCATGGGTTTGCACCCAAATACTGCAGACATGTGCAAGTCTCTGGTTTTGTAAGGTCAGTATTTTGCATGCCATGTGGAGGATTTGTCAGCTGGCTTTGAGCAGAGGGTCTTCTCTGTCTGTTAGGTTATTTAACATCTAAGTAATATGTCTTTGCTTCCACCTGTCTTTAAGTCGAGCTGAGCAGTACGCTTCAGCTCAGCTGCCTTAATAGTGGCTGGAGTAGGTGTTTGTTTGGGGCCCTTTTCCTTGTTTCTAGGTGTAGATGGGTTCTGTACTTCATAGATCCTTGTAACATGCATGATTATCCACTGAAGGCTTCCTGAATCCACAAAATCACGCACTAAGTCCCCATATATTTTGGAAGGGCATGGAAGACTGGTTTTGAATTCTCAACATTTTGGTATTTTTAAGCCGAAAAATATGGGCACAAATGCACCCTTGAGTTCCTGAGAAAATTCCCTAAGGACTGATATTCAGCATACATTAAGTTGTAGGCTGCCTTGCAGGCTTCTTGTGGATTTCTAAAGGACGAAACATATTTCAAAATGGCCACCCTGTAAGAGGAACATTTGTAATGGTTTTGATATTCCAGCACGGCAAAGAAGCTAGAAAACATCCATTTAACAGTCCGTTATTTTGATCATTCTTCAATCCAAATGACGTCATCCGTTCGTACATTTATAAATGTTCTCAAACAGATTATTTCGCATTATTATGTTAAAGGGTTATAAAGCTTTTTACACCCTCTGTTTGCTTGGGTCTTTCGCTAACTGGGATTGTGGTCTTCTTTTTCTAATTCTGTTTACCTGGATCCTGTTTCTTCATCGGAATTCGAGGCATACTTCAATCCCCTTCCCTATTTACATATTTCCCCACATTGCCAATATGACTGTAAGGCGATTGTCTATGATGTGAATGGTACTGGGTGCCTTTTTCATTTCTCTTTTCAATTGTTCTTCTGGGTTATAGGCTTCATCCTTTCTGAGGGGCCGTATAGTATGGTGTCATATTGTAGCTCAAACTCAGTGTTTCTCCATTTACCCAGGCATTCTGGAGCATCACCAGAGTCCCAAACATAGCTAGGTGCTTTTAAAATGCCTTTTTTAGGTTGCATTTCCTGTCTTTAAATGTCAGCCAAGCTGGCTAAATGATCCTTCCGTTGGATCATACGATGTAATCCTTTCTCCCTTACCTCATTCTCATGTCTCAGCTCGCTGGGAATGTTCTCACTCTCCTGTCAACCTCTCACATGCTAAGTGTGCCACTCCCCTCTCACCTGGATTGCTTTGTATTCTTCTCTATCTGACAGGGAAATGAGGTGGTGTTGAGTATCTGGGTATGTTTGTGAAGAAGAGACCGCATGTCTAACAATCCCATCATCCTGACTATGGCTAGGTGCGTAAAAGCTACAAGCATGACGTTTGGACATATTTGGCAATGGAGAGGTAGCCTCAGGGATTGGGACAACCTTCATTCTTCTATGACGCCGATCTGTCTTCGAGTTTTATACTGTGAGTCAAAAGTCGCATGGAGATCTTTAAGTTCTTACCTCAGTCTATCATTATGATTAATTTCAATTATGATTTGCGGTTTTCTTCGTACGTTTGCTAGATTAATTTAAACTAGCCTCACTAGTGTCAAATGCCCCAGTTTTGGAAGCCAGTGCTTTCATATTTTGTAATTCCTTTGGCAGTAAATCTTGGTTGCTGGCAAATCTGTGCTTCTTCAGCGGCTTCTGGGCTGATGGTGTGCTAGCTATTTGGTTCTTTCTTTAAATGTTCAATATCTGACTTTGCATCATCAAGATCTTTGGTTTTCTCTCAATTGGACATTTTGCTCTATTCTCTCCACTAATTCTTACACAGCCACCTGTAGGGTGACTTGGTGTACTTGCTGAATAACCTCTTTCTCTTCATCTAACTGAGTGTAACGCTCACCTGGTTCCTACGGAGGCGCTGACCCAGACTGGACTGCGGCACCGGGCTCGGAATGCACTCTGGACGGACCTCCGAATATGAACTGCCTGGCTTGTGAGGTAAATTTTCTGTAGGTGGAAGAAAAGGGGTAAATACCTAAGTGGTGGGATAAGGTTCCCCCTCAGTCTTCTGCTTCTCCCACTTCTAGGCTCTCAACTAGTCTCGGCGAGCTCTTACCTTAGGCTTGGTAAAGCTGAGCTCTCCATCCTGCTTCTGGTGCAGGGGCGCATGGAATCCAGTTATGTCACTGGATGAGTTCAGTGTGTAGGCTTAGAGTCCTTTTGTATAGTCTTTTAGGTGCAGAGACGCTGTTGGACGATGCTGTCGCTGCTGCACGTGCAGAGGCACGTATGAATAACGGAACTGTGGTCTTTTCCAAAATGGGCACCTTTAACAATGTCTTTCCTTCCTTTCAGGTGCTGGAAGGCTGTGGGCGATGCCGCCGCTGCTGCACGTGCGGAGGCACGTAAGTACCACTGACCTGTGGCCGTTTTCCGAAATGGGCACCTTTAACAATGTCTTTCCTTCCTTTTCCGGCTGCAAGCGTGTTGCACGAATTCTAACCTTGATTCTTGTTTTGCAGGTTTCGAAGACTGGATTCTGAATTCTGGTAAGTTTGTGTTCCTGTGTGCTTTCTCATCCACAGATTGCTGCTCGGGAAGCTGAGGGTGTATCAGGACCAGGAATGCAGGAGCCGACTCGGTGAGCGTCCTGCTGCTGCTGCTGCAGAATAACGCGAAGCACGTGAAACCCATCGGGCGTGGTTTAAATAGCAGAGAAGTGCTTCCAGTGTGTATTCTTCCACCGGTCCCACCGTAAGAAAAGAGTTCCAGAAGGAAATAGTTCCTCCTAGCCCAGATGGTTGGAGACTTCAGCCAGACTGGATTGTCCTGGGTAAGTATGCAGCATGGTCTGCCTCAGGTAAGTCCACCCAAGCATTATGACACTGTTTTACAATATGAGCCTGGCGCCCTTGGCGCCGGGACTGAAACCTTTCATTAGCCTGGCGCCAAAGGCGCCAGGACACGGTCCAAAGGGCCCCTGTAGGGGTCTGCTGGGTCCGAAAACGGGTCTGCTTCCGAGGGTGCTGGGCCAGTCCTGGCCCCTCGGGAGTAGTGCCCATGACACTGAGCTCTTCGCATCTTAATGATTTTAATATCATTGTATAACAGATCAGATTCTGTCTGTGAGTCAATCTGTTGTGCTATAAGCTTAGCATTTCCATCTTGACTCTGTCTCAATTGTTTTTTTATATTCACAATGTCTTCTAGTAACCCTTCAGTATAAATTGCTTGGTTAGTTATTTTGGCCTTTAACTCCTCATGGGCTGGCATGGTAATTATGTACGGATTATGACGATCATTAAAGCATGCGAGTTTGGCCTCTAAGCACTGTTTGGCTTCTTTTTTTTTTTTTTTTTTAATAGATTTTTATTGATTTTTCAACACAATCAACAATACAAACCAAACAGCAGTGCAATGCACAATATTTCAATAAACATTTAACCATTAGTGCGCACTACTCCCCTGATCCCTCCCCCCTCGCGAGCCATTTTCCATGTCGTGTTTCGCATCTGTTGCACATGAGCGGGCATCGTTATCCTCTGAATCTCCCGAAACCCCTGCCCCAAATATGCAGGATATCAATGTCTTCCATGCCATCAAAGAGCCTAGTTCCTCCTCCCAAGACATACAACTCGCCTCCTGCCACACCGCTGTCTCAGCCTCCGCCCATTTCTGTAGGTCATTCCACCACACCTCAACCCGTGGCTTGCTACATTTTTTCCAGCCCATGGCTATTCGTCGTTTGGCCAGCACATACGCTAAGTCTTTCAGTTTGCATACATGTTTCTGCTTCCGAGGTCTGGGAAACCCACCCAGAAGGCATGCCCAGGCGGTGTCTATGGCAAGCGTGACCCCCCTCTCTCTCAGCTTGCGCGCCACCTCCCTCCAGAACCCCTCAATCACTGGGCACGCCCAAAACATATGCGTCATGTCCGCATTTTCTTCGTCGCATTTGGGGCACGCCTGTCTGCCTGCATTCCGAAATTTGGATATCCTCAATGGGGTCATGTACGCTCTGTGCGTGACGTACAGCTGTATTTGCTGCAGTCTGGCATTTCGAGACACTTTCCTGTGGTACCCTAAAGCCCGTTCCCACGTCCCATCTCCCATTTCGGTCCCCACCTCGCTCTCCCATTCCGATCGCAGGCATGTCAATTCCTTCCCAACTTTCGACATCACCATCTCATACAGCCTAGAAATTTCATGTCCCCCTTCCGTTGTATCATATATCCCTGCCATCGTAACCTCCGATTCGTCTGCCATGGTATTCTCAGGCCACAGTTCCCGAATTTTCTTCCCCAATCTGTGGTATGTAACATATTGGCCTTCGTGCAGTCCAATCTCCTCGCTAAGTTCCACAAACCCCTTAATGGCACCCTCCCAGTAGGTCCTAATAATCCCCCTCAGCTGTCCATCCACCCCCGCCAGGGCAACCAGTGGAATTTGCGGAGAACACGGAAGTGGGTCTCCCATCATTTTACATGCCCGTCTCCACACCTTCCACCCCAGCCTCACCATCGCCGGGTACTTTCTCGTGACAGCCTCGGGCAACCAAATGACTTCCTTTAGGAATAATGGGGCACAATCTTGCCCGAATAGTCTAAGTTCTGGGGTCTCTTCGTCGGACAGCCATTTGGACACAAACTGTAGTTGGCTCGCTATTTAATAAGCCTCAAAGTTTGGGAGTTTGACTCCCCCCTTTTCATGAAAGTTCTGTAACTTCCAGAGCGCTACTCTGTTACGAGTACCATGCCACAGAAACTCTCTGCAAACCCCATTTATTTTAGTGAAAAAGCTCTTAGGGATCATGTTTGGGATGTTGCTAAAGTAATGTAGCAGTCTAGGCATTACTACCATTTTGATCATCGCCCCACGCCCCATCATCGCTAGGGGCAACTTCTGCCAAAAGCTCATACATGCGCGTATCTTCTCAACAGCCATCTCCGTGTTACGCTTGTGTTCTTCCTCCACCGTGTGGTAGATATCTATTCCCAGGTAACGGAATGTATTGACTGACCAGGGCACCTGGAGCACCGGTAGCCGCTCCGTGGGAACACCCCTATAGCAGCCCAACGGGAAAATGTACGATTTCTGGGGGTTGACCGCTATGCCCGACAACCTCGCATATCTCCCCATCACGTCCAGGATATATTGTAAATTCTCCTCCGGATGACTCAGGTACAATAACAAGTCATCCGCATACAGGGATATCAGATGGTTTTCTCCCCCCACCTGAATGCCCACGATATCATACTGCTGCCGCAGGTACAGTGCCAGGGGTTCCAGGGCCAAGATATACAACATCGGGGACCAAGGACACCCCTGTCTAGTGCCTCTACTAAGCTGCCATCTCTCGGATATAATCATACCCGTCCGGACTCTAGCCAGCGGAGCACTGTACAGCAGCTCCGCCCATCTAACATATCCTGGTCCCAGTCCGTATTCTCTCAAGGCAGCCAGCAGCCACTTCCAATTAACCGAGTCGAAGGCTTTTACAGCGTCCAACGACACTATCGCCATTTCCCCATCACTGTTGGATCCCATTTCGATCACCCGGTGGAGTCGTCTATGGTTTTGGGCAATGTTTCTCCCCGGGACATATCCCGTTTGGTCCGGGTGTACCAGTTTGCCTATCACCCTCCGCAGTCTGTTGGCCAGGACAGCCGTCAGTATTTTGCTGTCCTGATTCAGCATAGATAATGGTCTGTACGACCCACAACTATGCCCGGGTTTATTGGGCTTAGGGAGCGGTATAATAATCGCTTCCCTAAGCGATTCCGGCAACCTCCCCTTCTCGAACGCTTCATTAAGCATATCAAGCATCGGGGGGGAGTACTTCCGCTCCAAAGGTTTTATAAAATTCGCTGGGCAGGCCGTCCGTTCCTGGGGTCTTGCTAGTGGGTAGCTGCCTGACGACCGCCTCCAACTCCCCTAGTGTTATTGGGGCATCTAGTTCCTCTCTCTCCTCCGTGCTTATCTTGGGCAGCCCGATATCTTGCAGGGTCTCCACACTTTCCTCCCGGTCGTCGCCACCCGGATCCCCATACAATACTTTATAGTAATTTACAAATTCCTCATTGACGCCCTGCTGGGTATCTATCTGCTTCCCATCCTCTCTAGTTATCGTCCTAATCGGGGGTCTCGGGGTTTCTCTTTTATATAACCATGCCAGAAGACGGCCCGTTTTATCTCCTCCCGCATGTTGTCTCTCAGTATACTTTTTGTAGTTTAGATTACAGAGCCTCCCCCAATGTTCTGTACACTGCTGCTGCAGTTTAAGCACCAGCTCGTTATCTATATGCTCGCTCTTCAGCGCCCGTTCCAGCTCTCTCTCCGCCTTCTGTAAACCGACCAGGACCCCATTCTGCAAACCTTTCGATTTAGCAATCGCCACCCCTCGTACCACAACCTTAAAGGCCTCCCACAGAGTTCCCGCCGAGTCAACGCTGCCCGTGTTGGCATCGAAATAGCTAACTATTTCCTCCCGCATGTCTTCCCTAAAAGCCTGGTCTTTAAGTGCCTCTGCGCGCAGGCGCCACGTCGGGATCCGCGCTCTGGGGCGGCCATATTGCCATCCCACCACCATAGGCGAGTGGTCCGAGAGGACCCTCGCTCTATATTCCGCACTAGACACATCCACCAAGACGTCCGACGTGGCGAAAATATAGTCTAGCCTAGTGTGCAACTGCTGCGGGGCCGAGTAATGCGAGTACTGTCTCTCATTGGGGTGCCTGGTCCTCCACACGTCCTCGAGCTCAAAGTCCCGCAGCAGCGTCCGCAGCGCCCGGGCTGCCGGGGCGGGCCTAAGCACCTTATCGTCGGATCTGTCCATCCCCGGGTCCAACACACAGTTAAAATCCCCTCCCCAGAACACCGCACTCCCCACACACCAGCTCAAGTTGGCACTCATGTTCCGGAAGTACTCTGCCGTGCCCTGGTTCGGGGCATACGTGTTCACTACACACATCTCTCTGTTCTCGACTACCCCTCTCACCATAGCCAGACGCCCCTCCGTATCCACAAGTTCCTGCCGCAGTTGAAACGGGACATGCGGCGCCACCCAGATCAGCACGCCTCTAGCATAAGCTGAGTACGCGGATCCTACCATCGTTCTTCACCAGCTCTAGTTTGTCTCGGGTCAAATGCGTTTCTTGTAGTAATGCGACGTCTATCTTTTTTCGCCTCAAGTATAACATAACTTTGTTCCGTTTCAAATAACTATTGAGGCCCCTGACGTTCCATGTCAACAATTTTAGCTCCCCCATAATGTACTGATATCTTGCACTCTCCCCCCCGACCATCCCCGCACGTTCATGCCATCCAGAAATCTCATCCAAAATCTTCCCTCAGGGCTCGCGATCCCATTCAAACCTCCCAACACTATATACACCCCAACTTTCCCCACACCCCCCATTCCCTCTGCCCATCCCCTCCCCCCCAACTCCTTCCCCAACTGTTGCCCAGCTCCATCCCGGGAACTCAGGCCCCCCCACATCTAGTTCTGGCTGTCACACACAGAGCCCAGTAGGGTAAAGTCGCCCTAGCGGCCACTTAACTAAGAAATACTAAACGGGGGTGAATGGACCAGCCCCGAAAGGCTCCCATGTATGACAACAATTACAGTGCAAACAGTGCATTTAACATCCAGTTCCAGGCCCGACTTCCCCAGGCCATAGCAATAACTATAATCAAGTCCCATAGTCTCCAGCGACACCCTCTCTCGTCGTAGAGCACTTATCTCTCATTGCCACCTTCATCCGCCTGGACCTCCGATTCCTGGGGGCTGCCATGCATGTCCAGCCAACCCATGGCGTCCTCCGGTGACTCAAAAAACAGGGATCTATTGTTGTGGATCACCTTCAATTTGGTCGGGTAGAGGAGCATATATTTCTTCCCCGCCTCCCTCAGTCTTCTCTTGACCGCCCCGAAGTTCATCCGACTCCTCTGCACATCATGGTGTAGTCTGGGTAGGCCGTTATAGTGGCCTCCCCCCTTTTGATGGTTCCTCCTTTGCGAAAATGCTCTAAAATCCTTTCCCGGTCACGGTAGTTAAGGATTTTGGCTATCATTGGCCTGGGCGGACCGCCCGGTGGAGGCCTCCTAGCCAATGCTCTATGTGCTCGCTCCACCGCAAAACCCTGCGACAGCGCACCCCCGGTGATCTCTTGGAGCAACATATTCTCAATGAAGTCCGTGGGGTTATGACCCTCCAATCCTTCCGGGATGCCCACAACACGGATATTGTTCCTTCGGGCGCGCCCTTCCGCTTCTTCGGCCCTGTTCTCCAGGTTGCGTACTTTCTGTTCCAAAACATGCAGGTCGGCCTTGTGTGAGGCACAATCTGCCGTGTTGGCGCTCCCCTCCTTTTCCAGGCTCTCCGTGCGCTCCGATAGGGCCTTCACATCCTGTCGAAGTAGGTTCACCTCCTCCCGAACTTCTCCGACTTTGAGGTCGAGCGCTGTCTTCAGGTCCGCCACCACCATTTCAAGCTTGGCCTCCCAAGCGCTTTTCAAGTCCGCTTTCAGTTCAGCGAGAGCAGCCAACACGTCCTGATTTGGGCTAGCAGCGGCCATGGGTGGCTTCTCCTTGGTCCGAGCACTCTCTGGGCCCGTCGGTGTCTTAGTAAACTCATCCAAAGTGGGCTGTTTTGCTCTCTGTCTGACGGGCTTATTCGCCATTCCACAGCCACTGTATGCCGTGGGCCCGTACACGCGACGCCGTCGTAGGATCAGCCACTATCCGAGTGTCTTCCGTTGGCCGCCAGTCCCCAAAAAGGCCAGGGCCAAAGCACTCAACTCAGCCTGCGGCGGCAAAGTGTGGGCCCTTCGTCTCGGGACTGTCGCGTGGCATGCATGCGATACTTCGGCGTGGTCCGTTTCACCAGTCAGCTCGGGCGGGTCCTAGTGCCGACCGCCGACCGTCACCGACCGTTTCCCAAGCCCGCGTTAGGTTATCGGTGCCCACAAAGACGCGCCGACGCTCTCCCAAAGGCTTATCTTTATCTACACGGCCTGCCGATCACTGCGAGGGTGTTCCTTTCAGCTCGTATGTGTCCCCTCCATTGTCCGGTGTGGCCGCCATTTTCACTCCGTCCGGTCCGCGACTCCAGGAACTTCGATCGCATTTATCTGCCGTTGCCGGGCTTGCGGAGGATTCAGCTCTTCAATAGTTGTGCAGCTCACATTCATGGACGAGTACTCTCATTTCTGGCCTGCGGAAGTTAGTGCTAATGCACTATTGCACAGGATGAATGTAGGATCTCCGGGAGCTCTCCCAAGAGCGCGTCCTCTCACATGGCTTCCAAGCCACGCCCCGCCCACTGTTTGGCTTCTTTCACCAATGCTAATTCTACAGAGGCCTCTTGTGTATTTTGTGTCACACGGTGCTACTCATGTGAGCTTTCCTCCTATGTATTTTCCACCATTTGAAGGCATAGGAAAAGTCAGGCAGAAAGATTCATAACATTCTGTTTTTCCTCCCCTTTTGGGCAGGTCACATGCAATTTTTGGAGGGCCTGGGTCGTCTTTTGATCATCTGTCTCATCTCTGACCTCCATGTTTCTAAATCCTGTGTCTGCCATTGGTTTTGGAAAAAATGCCTGCATATTGCATGGCTGGTAGGCAGAATTACATGCAGTACCCTTTGGGAACACCACACACAATTAAGACTACAAGTCACGGTACAATTTCACCTTTGCTACAAGCCTGTACTACACACTTAAAGTGGTAGCAATAGCAGAGCAGCCAGACTTATCTCAAGAGTAAGTGAGCAGTATCAAATAGTTACACAAAGGACAGCAATTACTATGATTCAGGCAAACACTGACTCAACGTTTCTAATATATATTTATTTACTCAACAGTTGTATAATATTTTACTATTGTAAGCAAGTTAAAGAATCACAATCATGAATACACCACGCCACTTCCCTTAAATTCCAGACAAGTTAAACTCACAAAATGAAGTGGGAGCAAAATGGCACTCCAGCAATTTAAAAGGGAGGGAAAGACAAAGTTATTAGAAATTAGGCAAACCAACAGGTAAGTACTCGGGGCAATTGAACAAGAGGAACTTTAGTGAGATAATCAGCTAGAAAAGGCTTTGGACCAAAGTCAATAGGTCAAAAGTCTTTTGCTCAAGATCACACAGTTCAGGGTAGTTTGCAGTAAAGTTTGTGGCACAGATTCCAGACGAGGTTGGTTGGTAGAAAAGTTAGTTCCAAGAGAAGAGAAGGACAAGCCTGCGGATTGGTAAACGATTTACAACACTTTTACCGTGGTTGAATGAAATGAGCAACCGGATATGCACAGGACCTTAAAACGGAGAGGGAGCTCTAGCTGAGGCGGACGTTCCTGGTGGTTTCTGCAGGCTCACTGTTCCTGAAGCGACTGTCAGACTGACATGAAGTCGGAAGACTGGAGGGTCCTGCGCCACCCAGTGAAGAAACCAGCAGCAGAGCAAAACAAATAAAAGGTGCGCTCCTTAAAACCCAAGCAGCGTCCGACCTTCCTGGCTATCCGGCCCACTGTAGCTCTGTACAGCGAATTCGACCAGAGGAGGGGTCCTGACTTGTAGTTTAGGCGAACTGGTTGGTCCCACCAGCTCGAGAGAAGAAATTTCCTGGAGGATCTTCTCTGTCGTCGGATTCTGAAGATTCGGACCTGCAGCAGGGCTTCACCGGGCGGTTCAGTCGTCGTAAGGGTCCTCTTCTTCCAGTTCCTCGTTGGTTCTTTCGTTCCAGTGGCGACTCTGCCTTTCCAGTCCCAGAGACCTGCTTTTTATGCAGTTTTCCCCCATTCATGCAGCCTGGCTGTCAATCACACAGCAGGGTGGCTACCCTGGCAAGGACAACCCCCTTAGCCAATCAAACAGGAGTCCGACTTGAGGTTATCAAGAGAACCCATGGCAGGGTCCAAAGACCCCTCCCTCACATCCTGCCTACATAGACTTTCAGGCGCCTTAAGGAGGGCTTCTGTGCAGAAGCCCTCAAAGACAGCAAACAAAGGAATCATCCCCGGTTTGGCGCGCAGAGAAAAACACAAGAAAGACTTTAACAAAAAGAAATGGTGAATAAACCCAGCCAGAACCAAAATAAAATGTATTTGGTCAAGCGGATTTATTTTCGAGGCTAATATAATAGCCTAAAACATGACCACGTTTATTTAAGATAACCTCGGTAGAAAAGTTAGTTACCACTGCCACGAGCCAAGTCTTAATGTAAAGGGAGCAAAACAAGGCTCCAAGAGACACAGACAAAAAGGGATAAGAATTAACCCTTTCCAGTACTCAATGTAAGATGGGGTGTACTGGGTCTGTGGTTTAAAGAGACTACATAAAGTTAATTGCAACTTTACATGTTTCTGGGGGACAGTAGTCAGCCCCAGAAAAGTTGAGTCAGTGGGAAGTCTAAAAGACAACCCTGTGTCACTGCACTGAAGGTGCTGTGTAACACACAAAAAAGTGGTGCTCATGGAGTAGGTGAGCCTCCAGAGCCCAAGAACACACCAATGGTAAAAACACACATGGCAAAACACATGTAAGAGTGGGGAAAAAGGCTCACGCTCTTACCAGGTGAAAAAAAAAATCCTAGAAATCCAGCAAAGCTGCTGAGGCACTCATTAGGTAAGGGAAATCAGCCATTTATGAGACTTCTCCCTAACAATGGCCCATAGCTACATCCAGATCTGCTCTGACATCCTGTGATGGCATGAACACTGAATCAGCATAGACAATACGTTTTCTAAAAAAATAAAAAAACACACACATTTCACATTTTCCCTTTTAGTTATTCAAAATCAACACTGTCTGTACCCCTATGGGACTATATAAAAGGGACCATCTAACTCCATGTACCAAAGGAATCTCACAACCGAGTGCGCTCAGTGCACATTCTGTGTTACTCAGTACATTAATGAATGTACATTGGTTATGCCATTAACTTAAGTCCCGGACGAGCCCTCGTAAATGTCTACTGTTTTTGGTATGTTTTAATATTGGCTCACGTAGATGTGGCATGCTAATCTAATAACCCCCTTTATACAACCTCACCCCACAATTAAAGGCAAGGAACAGACAGTGAGGTATTCAAAAATTGAAATGTATTTAAAGAATTAGGTCTCTTTTAGACAACTAGGTCAAAGCTGTTCCCTGGAGTCCATGACAATATGATAAATATAAAGTCCAACATCATACGAAAATGTACCTGCCTATATGAATCTCATTATAAGTCCACAAAGGCATCCATTTTCTATCGCACCAATCCATATAAATTGGCTGTATTCTAATAAACAGTAGACTTACTGACAATTCTGCTTAGCAGGGATTTCTCTATGAACATTACTACAGAAGAAATGGTTTTTGCCAAAAGGGTTTGGGCAGATGTGCACACCCTAGAACAAAAGAAGGGAGTCGAAATGTTTCCGAATTTTAGCAATATGGAAAGGGAAGCAGTCAAAAACCTGGCCACATATTGTGATACGGAAAAGCTGATAAAGGTGGTGCATTAGTGATACAAAATAGAGATGCGTACATTACTGAATGCGCTAGACAATTACAAGATTAATTCTTTTATCAATTGATTACGGTCGATCCGACTGAGACTCACAGCTGTGATCTGTGAAAAACTAGATAAAGCTTTACAGAGAGAATGGATTGGTAAGCAAGAGTATGTATTTTTGTCAGTTTAAAAACCTTCAATAACTAAGTTTTATTCTCTTCCAAAAATTCATAAATCAATAGACAATCCACCTGGCCGTCCCATTGTGTCAGTGACTGGTTCCTTGCTTGAACCTCTATCCAAATTTGCTGATGAATTTCTGAAACCATTTGTAACAGCAATGTTCTCGTACGTTCAGGACACGACTGAGGTGATTATCCCGATTGAAGGGATGAGTTTTGATAAGGACCAATTACTGGTCAGTTTTGACATTGTTTCCTTATATATGTGTATACCACAGAGGGACACATTGGAGGTATTCGAGGAGACATTGCTGACTAAAAGAACTACTTGAACCACACCAAATAGTTGTATACTTTGGTGTGCGGAAATGGCTTTGACCGAAAATTATTTTATGTTCAACCAGGAGTTATATTACCAAATTCACAATACGGCAATGGGGTCCCCAGTGGCCCCGATGGCCACTAATCTCTATGTGGAATTTTTTGAAACGCAAGTTATCTACCAAAAGACCAATCCTTTTTTCAACTGTATTTTGTTCTGGAGGAGGTTCATAGACGATTTTAAATCATCTGGAACGGCTCAAGGACATCGTTCATAACATTTATGGAGTGGGTTAACCAACAGAATCCATTTTGGAAGTTTACTTCGACCTGTAGTGATAAAGAGGTTAACTTTTTCGACATTACCATCAGTGTCGACAGTCAAGAAAAGTACGACAAGTGAGACCGTTTCACAAACCCACAGATCGGAATGCCCTCGTATGTTTTGACAGTTGACATCCCAGACATACACGCGAGAACCTACCCTTTGGTCAATTTTTGCGTTTAAAACGCAACAGTACGCTAAATGTAGCATTTCAAACAGAAGCGGAGTTACTGAGCTCCAAACTGAAAGCGAGAAAATATCCTCACAGGATAATTAAGAGGGCATTCAAAAGGACGATTAACAATAATCGCGAGGCCCTCTTAGAATATAAAAGTAAAGACATGAGCAATTCCAGAATTGTATTTGTCAGTACCTTTTCTTCAAAATCAAATGAAGTAACTGGAATTAAGAGAAACTGGCATATACTTGAAAGGGGCGAATGTTCCCTAGAAAAACCTCTCTGTGCTTTTAAGCGCACATCAAACCTTAAGGAACTTTTAACTAAAAATGATATTTCACTAAAACACCCAAGACAGAAAAGTATTAGAGTGCTGGGGCCTCCCACTATTAACAGGACATGTTAATAGCGTTCCGTGTGGAAGTTGTGTGAATTGCAAATATACCTCGAGGTCGACTGAAGTAGATATAGGTTTAGCCAAATCATGGTTGCAGGTACAGTTCACTAACTGCAATTCAACCAACGTTGTTTATGCTATATGGTGCCCTTGTTCAAGGATCTATATAGGTATGACAGAATGTAGAGTCAAAGTGAGGATTAGTGAACACAGGAGTAATATCAAGAACAAAGTTATAAGTGCACCCCTGGTGGGTTACTTTTTAGCTATGGCACACAGGAGCGACACCTTAAGATGGACAGTATTGTTAAAGGTGGCTACAGTTTCCACGAATTATGCTGTGAACAAGCGACTATTCAACCATGAACAGTGGTTGATTTTTTTGACTAATGCGTCCGAAACCGGCTTGAATGAACAGGTTGAGTGGATGAACTGCTGATACGATCAATAACGAGGGTTTGTGCATTGCAGGTTAGAGATACCCGTAGTGAGGCACAATATGGTAATAATAAGTCTTGATCCTCTACATTGTTGCCACATTATAGTTTGGCTCATTCCCAGCGTAAATTTTGATCTGAACCTCTCGGAATTAGAACTGGGCTTAGTCCCGAATTGCGACTCGGGTGGCCCATGAGGCGAGTGGGTTGAGCCTCATGAGATACTTGACGGGATACACTAATGCTAAGAGTCATGATCCTGGAGTAGCAAGAAGAAAAAGTAATTAACCTTTTCTAAAAACAATAATATATAAAACAAATGTTTTACAAATAAAAGATTTTTTATGTGTTAGGTGCTGTATGAAGTGAGTCTTTTTTACGTTAATGGTTCAAGGTGTACGTAATAGATTCCAGTTACATCCTAGAACGCATACCAACCCAATGTGGAGATGGCGCTTCACAAGTGTAAAAGCTATTGGTATCAGGGTCTCGGTAGAACATGTGACATGAGAGCCTGGTTTAAAATAGAGAAAGACGGCAGAGACGTGTAGCGGATATCATGTGATCGCCTACGGGATTGTATCTCGGTTAGTGCCGCCGTTGTTATTATGAAGACTATAGGCTCGCTTATGACAAGGTAGATTTTGCAGGACCGAGATTGAACTAATTCGGATTTGTTGTTTCTCACTGACTGCTTTACAGTGCATAAACCTGAGGTCGACGGAGCCGATTACAATAAAAAAGAAAAAAAAAAGATGTGAAATGGCAACGAATCAGAGGAAGGATTAACCATGCCGGTGTTGTATGCTATCCTGCCTCCCCTGGTAGATTGTGGGAGGCAGTGTTCGGAAATCTTCGGAGTCACGCCCACTTGATGGCTCCAGCCATACATGCAGCACGAAAAGAAAAGCTAATGTCATAGCCCGCCTACAGCCCGCCCTCCAACATCTCTGTTCCTGGGATTGGCCAGTGATCTGCGTAGCTCCACCCCTGTCCTAAAGTGCCCGTGCCGTGTCTATCATTTAAGCAGTTCTCATATCGCAGTGTTGCCAGGTGCGCTTATTATAAGCGACTTTGGGCTTCTTTTTGCCTAAAGTCGCTTATAATATTTGAAGGTCGCTTGTCGCGGTTTCTGTCCGCTTGTTTGAGCAGATGTGCGCGTGTAATTGGGCTTGTTTGCAAGGCAGCCAAACCCATTACACGTCGCAGCTCCACATCGCGTCCTGCACGGGAATGTGAAGCGGGTTCAGTAATAACCCCCCTGGAGCAGCGTAGTGTCCTTAATGCCCTGCAATTACACCTTTGTCTTCCTCGAGGGCTTCTCTCTCCTTTAACACATGCTTAGACATTTGGCACTGATGGGGCATTCGCATCTGAAAGGCCACTCACGGATCCTTACCTTAGTGCCCCATCAATGCCAAATGCCCGAAAATATGCAGAACAGAAAGCCTCTTATGAAAGGAAGCCATGAAAAAGGATTGTTCTGCATTTTTCACAATAGCCAGCAAGAAGTTTCTGACAACCATTTCAACACAGTAGTGGAAAAAGAAAATGTAGTTCCGACATACATTACTTCGCATTGTCATACTTCCAGTTTTCCATTAATTCAGCAAAAAATAAAGCTGAACCAAAAATCTTTTGACTGAGCATTTTATTTCTCGGAATTGATATATTACATGGTTGCTTTGGTAGATTGCAAATATAATTATCAGAGCGCTCAGTTACCATCCCATGCGTGAGAGAGCCATCCAGTCCAGGATTCTGCTATTTGACCGTTTTCCCCCACATTTAATTTAGGAAAACTACAAGTCCCAGAATTCCAATCAAAAACAGGACTGGATGGCTTTCCCGCAAATGGTAATGGAAACGTTTAGGGCTCTGCTCTGTATGGCAATTCTAATTTGGGCCTTGAAATACAAAATGTAATGATTTTTTACAAGGTGCAGCATGAAATATATGTGTTGTATTGCCCAAACTGTACAGTGGGTTAACATTCCAGCTTCACTGTTTAAACTGTGTGATCCTGGGCAAATAAACCCTTCTAGTAAACAGCACTGGCCTGAGCAAAGCTAACATTAATTTCCCCCCCTTTTTGTGCCAGTCACAAATGAGCCTTCCAGAGTACTGCCACAGCAGGAAATGGGTGAATCTTTGCTATGCCCTGTTATGCTATGTCTTGTATAGCATACAGTCTATCACTGTCACGGTTTCTTGGAATTTCAGGATCTACAGGAGGCGTGGTATGGGGCTAATTTAGGAGCAGGCAAGGTTGCTTTGTAGCACTGTTTTATGACTGCAGATATGAGAAGACGGGACTCTCTGTATTCATTTAGTGAGCTGTCTGGAGCAGTAGACAATTTAATATGATATGATACGGCATTTGTAACGCGCCTATACACAAGTGTTTCAATTTGCGTTAACGTAAATTGTTTCATTGTAGTGCAGGCCGGACTGGTGTTTGAGGAGTGTGGAGGATTGAGTTTGTGCATCTGTGGTGAGCTAGGGTACTAGGGATGTTCAGTTTGGATACCTGCCTTCTGGTGGTGTACATTATATTGTGTAACCTGTGCTGTTTCTATTTAACACAACTTAACACTATTGCTGTATTCTCTCTATGTATGTTTATGCTTTTGTGTTAAGTTTCTTACTTTTGAGACCTTTCTACAGCATTTTAGGTGTGTGCTTGTTTTTTCAGCTTCTTTTGATGGGAGGCAGCTTGTTTTGGGCTTCTTTTGGAAGGGCATTCAGCTTATTTTTTCTTTCCGACCTGGCAACACTGCTCATATGTTCTTCTTTTGTAGCAGCCGCAGTGTTGCCATGTCCGCTTATTATAAGTGACTTTGGGCTTGTTTTTGCCCAAAGTCGCTTATAATATTAGCAGGTTGCTTGTCGCGGTTTTTGTCCACGTTTTTCCTTAATTGTGTGCTTATTGTTCCACTTGTTTGGCAGTCTGGCTGACTTGGCCCCATTTACAAAAAAGAAAAATGAATATGAAAGGCGAACATGCCGTCCTGCCTAAGCAGTTATGCACACGCTGTGAGGCTCGGGCTGATTGCCATCCTGATGTGAAGCCCCATGCAGCCTCCTGGACGGGGCTGTCTGCAGCCCCTTAACGACCTGCAAGTACTCCATTCTTTTGCATTGATGGGCTCTTTCAACATGAGACCCTTTGAAGACGCATTACCTAGCCAAGAGGTAAGCACATGGTATTTATAGCAACATGTAGTTTAGTCATGATGGAAACAAGCATAGACAATGACAATAGTTTAGGGTTTTGTGTAGGCATGGGAAAAGCCCTTGCTAGGCACTGCTGTCTTTAGTTGTATGAACGGCATTAGGTGCAAAATGGTGCAAGTACCAGGGCATCTAATAGCAGTGCCTGGCAAATGCCTGATACGTTTGCAAAAGCCAAAAACTGTTAACATGACTTCACTGAAGGACACACACAGTGCTTTTAACTTGATTGGCTGAACGCAGACCAGGTTAAGACATTTCTATGACACCAGTAGCATTTACAGCTCAAATTAAGTCAGCATTGAGTGCAAAGTTTAATGTTAAGGCTTGATTAAAGAGAGCTCAAAGAGTTCCCATGACAAGGTTTTTTGGGTGGGGAGGGGCAAGAACAGGGTTGAGGATTAGCATGGCAATGAACAGTCAATGGGTGGGCTAGTGATTTACTAGAGGAGCAAGTCATAAGGGAGCCAATGACCAGAGGGGTGATGGACTATATGAACCAAGTACTAGAGGAGAGCAATCAACCAGGTTTACCAATACCAGAAGGACGACAGTGGGAGGGGGGGCATGTCACGCTTATCACCATGAGCTAGTCCTGGATTTGCACTTTGCATACTGGTCTTTCTAGGTCCATACTTATAATGGGAAGAAGTATAATACCAGTCCTAGCATTTAATAGGAAATGCCTGGACTCGCTCAGTGTCATGAAGTACCTGGGGCTACTTGGCAGGTACCTGCAATGGAGCCAAGGACCAGAGGTGAGCAACGAATCATGGACCAGAGCAGCCAAGGATCCAAAAAGCCAATAATGTTGCTTTTATAAGTCGCACACATACAAAAAATGAAAATAGACACCAATTGTTTGAAAATAACAATTTTAATACATGCTTTTTGTTAACATATGTTTGAGCTCTCTGTATGTATTCTTTGCATTATAGTTATTTTTCAACTTCTGAGACCTTTCCACCTTATTTTAGAGATGCACTTGTTTTTGCAGCTTATTTGGTTGGGAGTCAGCTTGTTTTGGGCTTGTTTTGAAGGAACATTCAGATTATTTTTTCCTTCTGACCTGGCAACACTGAGCGGCCGTGGAGAGAGGAAGGGGAGACTGCGAAAGAGGGGGTTTGAAGAAATTAAGTCGCATGGAGTAGAACCAATCTCTACACTGCGGGGCTGTGGGGGGAATACAGGAGCTCGAGGCACACACGGGACTGAGCAGGAACAAAGGAGGGACCCTTCTGCACCGACACATAACGAAAGCACAGTATTTGAAAGGCTACCGAGGATTACAAAAGCCCTGTGCAGTGGTTTAATTGCTGGGATCAAAAAATAATAAAAATCACATAAATGAAAAACATTTTGACTTTTCTGTTTCGTGACAGCAACGTAACATTGTTTACTCCCCCATGTACGTAGACACATCAACACGGAAGAATGTCATATTAAGAGAGGGCTAATCACCATATTGCTAAAACGAAGCACCTGAATGTTTTATGGAAATGCTTAACTCAAGGTGGTCTGTTTAGGGGGCTTCGTGCATGGACAACATTGTGTGATGAATGTCAACTTAACTATTTCATAACGTGTGTCTTTTATCACTGTTCTATAGCCAAAACATTAATGTAAAGAAATATTATACCAAGCAAAAGGAGTGTTTAGCGAACAATGGTTTCACACCTGTCTGCATCAGGCGTGCCTGTAAATAAGTAAACACAAGGTAGGCTGCAGTCTTGTGGCAGGATTAATGCCATATTCCCACTTGTCATGAATCCTCCTTGCATGTTAATTCCACTCTCTTTATCACGGAGAATGGTCATCATGGTTTCCACAGTTATGTTGCCTGTTTGAAAACCATTATAACGCACTTCAGCAGGGCAGTTTCTAATCCATTTGGTGCCCAGAGCGAAACACTAGGAATACACCCCCCCACATCCCATCCCGTGCGCCAACCCCAACGCAACCTGTGCGCCAGCCCCACCGCAACCCGTGCGCCAGCCCCACCGCAACCCGTGCACCAGCCCCACCGCACCCCGTGCACCAGCCCCACCGCACCCCGCGCGCCAGCCCCACCGCACCCCACCCCACTCCCAAACTACACCATTAAGGGACTCCTACCCAAAGTCAAACAGTCCGTTACACAAGGAATGAATTGCCATTTGCAACAGTGGGCCACATTCTCATTGGTGACCAAGACAATTGTATGCTCTAGTCCCACTTAGGCTGCAGATAATGAGGACTGGGCACACCAAGAGAACATGAATATGGCACAGGATGCAGTATATGCAACCAACAAAGAACACAAGATGCTGAAGGGGGTTTGGAGGCAACCTAAGCCAAACGGGCAATGACAAGGAGACACCCGAACACAATAAACAATCACTTTAAAATTCTTTCAATGGGAATCAAGTGTATGCTTTGATACAGTAAAGTCTGACTGTTGACTTGTTATAAGGAGACATGGAACCGGATTATTTATTTATTCATGCAATGTTTGTCGGGTACCTATTTTTTTATGCAATGTTTGTCGGATACCGGTATCCGACAAACATTGCATAAATAAATAATCTGTGTCCATGTACCCGACAAACATTGCATAAATAAATAAATGAACCAGGTCATGGCTTAAAGAATATTTACTCAGCAACACTGATCAAAACTATTATCAGCATAATGAAGTAACTCATCACCAGTGCCATGGAAGTGGTTTAAAGTGGAATTGATATCAAGTTTGGAAAAGAAGCAGCATGAAAGAAATAGCGCCGCTTTAAACTATTATTTTGGGAGAGGTAAAGCTGCCTACAGTGCACGCCCACGCCCCACACTACCTCCCCTCCCAACACAATGTCAGCACGAAACCATTCAGTGACTAATGGCCCACCATTAGCAGTTTCCTGCCTGCATTGTGATGGGAGGGGCTGGTTTTAGCTGCAGGGGGACCTGAAGTGTTTTTAATTGTTGTGCTTATGCCCCCACCCCAAGTGGCGCAAAAGTGGTCAGAGGAAGCCTCTGACTTCTGTAATGTTACGTAGTGCTTGTGACATTACAGTCGGAAGGGGCAGCGCCAGTACCTGACCCACAGAACCTTCCCCACGGCAATGTGCCGCCCCACAAACTGGGGAATGTTATCCCCTCCAGAGGCTCCAGGGTAGCGGGGTAATTGCGAACCCCCCTGGCGGTTGTGCCCCGGGCAGCTGCCCGCCTCGCCCGGGCCAAGAAACGGGCCTGCACCTCAGGGTTAACAATTTCTCCCAGTGCATGGATTAGCATTCTTTTTTATTTATTTTTCCATTTGTGCTTTGGTTTCCAACAAACCTTGCACACAAACATGAATATTTAAAAGTCTCCTATGCACAATTAGACAAACAGTACAGGCCATAAATATAAACCATCTCCCCAGATAATACAAAATCATACACAAATATAAACTAGTCAAGTCACACAGCATTCTTGTTGCAGCTCCATTAGCCTACACATTTCACAATATCAGAACAATGAAGTATCTGTTAAGTATAAAATAAAAATTCTATAACTTTTTTCCCAAACCTTTTATTCAAACAAGACATACATAGACAGTAAAATATGGCTGAATGCATAATGCACAACATTCCCGGGTCCAACAAGCCATCTCACCACAGAGGCGCTAATGCGAAAATGCATAACCCTGTTAAAATAACAAAGTACCACACCAAGGACATCACATCAGGGAATAGTTTGAAAGTAGAGACGGTTTAAAAGTTAGGGAGGGAAAATTCTGGTAACAGTCAACAAATGGGAGACAGAAATCTAGATACCAAGCCAGCGCATTGTTTTACATGTGCTGTAATATTTTCGTCAACAGAGATGTCCCATACCTCCATCCACCATTGTGCCAATACTGGCCCCATAGGAGCCTTCCACGATCGTGCTATTGATATTTTAGTTGCTAAAAATTGGTGTGTCGCCAATTGTGCTCTGCAACCCGATTTAGGGTACACATCTTCCACTGAGCGACGCGATAGGCCAACTAGTGGAGTCAGGGGAAAGACCACTGCAGTTCTCTCCTTAATGTGAGACAGTACAGCAACCCAAAAAGTGTGGATCACATCACAGTACCACGACATATGAAAGTAGCTTCCCGGGGCCGCACCCCCTCCAGCAAGCCGAATTCAAAGCAGCAATCATTTTATGTAAAGTTAGCAGAGGCCGGTACCATCTGTAGCAAAGATTATACATACATTCTCGATTGGTTACACATCTAGAGGAGGCGTGGATTCTAGCCCAGATCTCTTCCCATAAATCCTCAACAGGAGGTCCCACATACACTTTCCAAATGGCAATGTAGGAGGATCTGACGGTTAGCAAGTTGCCTCCCAAAAGTTTATAAAAGCACGAGATTCTACCCCCATCTATGCCATACTGTTGGGTACATTCCAATACTCTCACCTTCGCGGGTCACCTGGCCCCTCACAGTTGTGAAATCCAGTGCCGAATATGACCATATCTAAATCGTTCGCCTTCGGTTAGTGAGAATTGAGCCTTACATTCAGACACGAGAGAGGAGAGCCCTCCTGGTACAGCTGATGCAAGCTATGCAGACCCCCATTATGCCAATTTGAAAAACTATTCCCTAAGAATCCTGGGGAGAATTCTGCATTACCAAAGACTGGAGAGCACGGTCTGAAACCCGATTCACCCACTTCTTCATAAAAGCCACGTGCCAGTAATACAGCAAGATCTTTGTCGAGCTCAAGTGTGTGTCAGATCGGGGAGTTTAGTATTGTCGATAAAGGGTAAGAAAGATAACCGGCAGGAGGAGTTGGCTTGCTCAAGAGATACCCATCTGGGAGGGGACCTCCAAGCCAAAATGTGCGTAACCCGAGCAGCCACATAATACCTGAGAAGGTCCAAGAGCCGCCATTGCTCCCCTCCGGGCATCGCTTAAAACCTCAGCTTTTGGAACTCTAGGCTTTTTGCCCACCCAGATAAATTGTAGGACGCTACGCTTCAGCATACGTACTTCAAGGTTGGGTATCTTAACTAGCAAGGCTTGACAAAGATACAAGAATCTGGGTAAAAGATTCATTTTTACTGCAGCAATTTGTCCCATCAGTGATATTTCCTGCTTACTCCAACATTTAAGATCTTCAGCAAGATCCTTAAACAACCCTGGGAAGTTGACCCAATATACATCCTGCGGGGAAACAGGAATCCTCACCCTCAGGTACTCAACAGTGTCAGATGTCCACGGAATTCGACAGGTGGATCTCGCAGCGGCAATGACTTGCTTGGGCAATTGCACACTTATGGCAAGGATTTCTATTAATTGACAGAGAAGCCAGTTCAAATCATCTTAATTCAGACATGACAGCCTCAAGGGAGGTTGATATATTAGTTAACATGAGCAGGACATCATCGGCATAAAGAGGCATTTTGTGTTGCACCCAAGCTACCTCAGTCCCTGTGATCTCCGAGTTGTCTCTGATCCTTTGCGCAAATGGCTTCATTACAAGAGCAAAAATCAAAGGAGACAGTGGACAACCCTGCTTAGTTCCATGAGCGATAGGGACAGGGGCAATTAACCCTTATTTGAGTAAAAGGTCAATGGTAGTAAGCTAACGGGCCAAATCCAAAAGCAAGCAGAACCTCACAAAGATAGGGCCAGTGCGCTGTCAAATGCTTTAGTAGCATCCAGTGTGAGTACTCCCAGGGCAAGACTATCCCCTCCTGGCTAGGTCAAGGATATCCAAGACTCATCTGATGTTGTCTTGTGTGCTTTGCTTTGGAATAAACCCAGCCTGATCCGGATTTATCAGTTGGGGTAGAACCGTCCCCAACCTCAAGGCCAACACCTTAGAATCAGTGGCGTAACACAAAATGTGGGGGCCCCCCTGCGAGCCATGCTGAGGGGGCCCCTCAACTCGGCAACAAATCACGGGTTGCGCCACACTCTGGGCCGGCCTAGACTGTCACGCTTGCACAATACGCATGAACGTGCTGCTGAAGGGGTATGCCGCACACTGCACTGGGAAAAAGATATAAATATGTGTTTTAATGCAATATACAGCACACTTTCTGAGATAAAGAGTGTTTGCAATTGTTTTGTAGGGTAACACAATCCAATACATGCAAGTCACCAACAGTGCACAGGAACATTAATGCTTCCATCTGGCTGCACAATGTAGACCAGTGTAAACACGTAATAACATTATAGTACAGAATGCAAGGCCACATTTAGACATACCTAGACTGTTTTCAGCAAAATGCCAGTCAAAGCAATAACACTCATCAAGAAGAGAGCACACAATAAAGCATGTGTCTCCATGGCCTCGAACAACATGGCCAAACTCTTTAAAATCTGCAAGGAACTGGTCAATCCTGTTGTGGTCTATACCTCTTCTGTTCCCTCCCATGCCCTCTGTACAGCTCTGGCCTCTCATTTCTCTGCTAAATCTCAGGACATCCTGTCCTCTATGTCCTCTTCCTCTCTCGGCCCATTTTGGCCATCTCTTCTCTCCTCCTCCTTTTTCCTCTTTCTCTCTGACAACACCTGACGAGGTTTCTAGACAAGTCCGATCTATGAAAGTGTTGTCCAAACAGGTGCTCCGCTGCTCCTCCAGAACCATCAAAGCCCATATTGACACCCTCGCTCCAGCCTTGGCCGATTTCTGTAATCACTCTTTCGCCACTGCAATGTTCCCCTCTCCCTTTGAGCACTCCCTTGTGCACCCACTCCTCAAGAAGCAGTCTGCTGATCCTACCTGCCCGGAAAACTATCGCTCAATCTCCACCTTTCCTGAGCAAACTCTTGGAAAAGCTTGCCATCTCCCAGCTTACTCTCCACACTGAATCTGTTGGTTGTCTCCATGACCATCAGTCTGGCTTCAGAGCTGCCAGAGGCATGGAAACTGCTCTCCTTAACACCCGTGCTGCTCTCTAACCTTGATTCCTGATTCCAGCATTCCTTCTATTCTCATCCTTTATCTTTCCTCTGCTTTCGACAGGGTCAACATCGCCATCCTGATCAATTGACTCTGTGAGAACCTGGGCATCCAGATCAAACCCTAAAGTGACTGACCTACTTCCACTTGGACCGCCACTCCGCTCCCAGGTCGATCGTGGTCCCATTCTCTCCGCCACCTCTCTCTACCTGTGGCATTCCCCAGGGCTCTATCCTCTCACGCTGGTTTTTCAACCTCTACTTGGCCACTTTGGCCTCCCTGATCTCTACCTTCTCCTCTAACTTTCATTGTTGTGCGGATGACTCAGCTTTCCTTCAGGCTCCCCTCATCCTCCTCTCCTCTCTTGCTCATTCCTGACTGTCTATCCACGATTCAGGATTGGTGCACCTCCAACGATCTCTGCCTTAATGCCAGTAAGACAGAGATCCTTCTCATTGGGACCCTTGCCACTGCGTTTCCTCTCTCACTATAGCACACCACCTTGGGCCCTCTTCCTTTGCCTTCCTGTGAGGCAAAAAACCTTGCTGTCATCTTCAACGCCACACTCTCTTTCTCTCCTAACATCTCGGACATAACCAAGAAGTCCCACTACAAGCTGCTCCTCCTCAAAGGGACTCTTCCCTTTCTCACTCTCCACCAGAAGCTCACTGTCTCTAGGCTGGACTACTCCAACAGCCACTTTCTCAATCTGTCTTCCTCTAGTCTCCGTCATCTGCAAATAATCCAGAACAGGACTGCAAGACTTAGCCTTGGCCTCAAGCCCTGGGATTGTATTTCTCCAGCCCTGAAATCTCTTCACTGGCTGCAAGGATCAAGTTCAAGAACCTTTGCATTGCCCACAAGGCTTTCTGGGGCCAGTGCCCACACTAAATCCAATGCTCTCTTCCAAAATACCTTCTTTCTCTAACCCTTCACTCAGCTACCTCCAACTCTCTAAGGCTTAGACACTTCTCCAGGCAGAGAGTGGGGGTAGACCTCTCTCCTCTGCTGGTGCCTCCAACTGGAATGGCCTCCCTGCCCCTCTCAAACTTGAGGCGGACAACCTGAAGTTTCGGAAGCAGCTAAAAGCTTTCCTCTTCTCTGCTGCTTTCGCTCTCTCTCCCCCCCTGCTGACCTACCTGACCTACCTGTCTGCTGTACTGACTGGCTGCTTGGCTACCCTTAGAGTCTCTCTGAGTCCAGGCTCTTTCTTGATTGGTCACCCTTGCACTGCCTCCGGGCCTACCATGCACTTAGGGGCTGTAACTGTAACCCTGCAGTCCATTGTTCTCCTTACACAACTGATAGCTGCTCTGCCCTGGCTGCACTTACTGAGAGCATTGCTGCCCTGTTTTCCCCTCCCCTCTCACTTGCACTTCCCTGCTCCCTTTTCCCTTCCACTTCTCGTTCTCGCAATGACACAAGGCCTAGTGAGATCGTTTGTCTTGTCCTCCCTCTATCATCCCTCCCTTGTGTACACTTGTGTACAGGCGCGTTATAAATGACTTGAATCACATCATATCATTTTATCAAAGAGATGCCCAGAAAAATATGCAATGCCGCAGTAAGAAATGGCTAGACTGGCAGCACCCAAATGCCAATCTAGCCAGGTAATTAAAGTTAGCAGGACTACTTTATCAGAAATGTCCAGTTAAAAGAAAGTCATACCAAACTGAGCAATGACTAGACTGGCTGCATCAAAATGCCTCTCTAGCCACTAATTCCACATATCATGCCTGCTTAGCCTGGACATGGACAACCATTATGATTTATCACACAATCCTGCCCCCCCACACATCCACTCTCCCTCCCACCCACTACCCCAACCTCCACAGTCAGCTCCTTGGCCCAGAATTACCTCTGCGTCCCTCTTCCTTGTCCCAGAGTTTACGTATGAGGCTCCTTGTCTCATAGGTAAGTACTGGGATGAGGAACAGTGGGACTAGGAGTGATGAAGATTACAGGTAGCTAGATCAGGCATTACCTCCATGTACCTCTACCTCTTCCCAGTACTTGTGTATGAGGAAGAGTGCCTCAAACACACGTACTGCCTCATATATAAGTACTGGGACGAGGAAGAATAGGGCTAGGAGTAAGCAAGGCATTAAACACAAGTAGTAGCGCAACACCATTGAGTTGACTGGGCTTCAGCACTACCCCCCCCCCGACATTTTGGGCTATATTGACTCAACTTGGCTAACCTTTGGAGCAGTTGCCAGACCGAACAGGACACAGATTTTAAACGGCACCTGGTTTTTGCTGTTAACAAGAACCCAGCAATTACCAACGTAAAGCATTGCACTGTTAGTACCTGCATTCAAATGCCACATTGTTTAGGCAATTGAAATCGTGATGTAGGTTTAGTACTTGCATGCCAGGGGAGTGATTGGAAGGGTAGAGAGGGAACAGGAGACTTATAGGAGAGAGTTAACTGCTTGTAACATTGAATCTGCACTAGAATAGTCTCATTAAAATGCGTAAATAATTTGGATGTGCCCACACAAATAAGTTTCCCCCTCCCCACCGCATGTGAAGTTAGCGCCTCTCCCAACATTTGAAGGGTTAGCCCCCCCGAAATGAAGGTTTTGTTGTGCCCCTGTACACAAGCACACACACCATTCACCTTATACACACCCAGTCATCCCCACATTTAAGTGTGCACCCTTTCACCATACACTCACACAGGTAGCCACATATACATTAAGTGTGCACCCTTTCACCATGCAGGCACACCTATACAGCCACCCATACATTAAGTGTGCACCCTTTCACCATGCAGGCACACCTACACAGCCACCCATACATTTAAGTGTGCACCCTTTCACCATACACACACAGGCAGCCAGCTATTCATTTGAGTGTGCACCCTTTCACCATAGACTCATACACGCACACCTCATGGAGTTGAGGGGGGGCCCTATTACTTCAAAAAGAAATTGGGGCTCATTACGGGTCCAGCGGTAACCGTGCCGGTGCTACCGGCGGGTTGCCGCCGGACCCATAAAAAATTACTATGGCCTGACTTCCCAGTGCCACCGTGCTATTTCAAGTTCGGCGGCTGGGAAATCAGGTGCCGGTAATTTCGTTAAACCCCAGACTCCACGGGAATGGGGACACAGAAGCACCAGCACCATTGTTAACGGCGCCGGTGCTTCCGTGACAGATCTGCATACCGTGGCTGCTGTGCCTGGCAGGGTCAGACCTGTCGGGCACGGCAGCCCCACCAGGCAGACCCGTAATATGCCGGTCCGGAAACAACATGCCTGTAAGCTTACCAGCACCGTTGTTTCCGGACCGGCATGGTCAGAATGAGCCCCATTGTTTCTTTTTTAAGTCACTATAACTTCATTAAGAAATTATTTCAGTTAAGGACCGAACCATAATCAAAATAATTTCTTTATGATGGCTGAGTGGCTTCAAAAACAAGCAATTTCTTTTTGAAGGCATAGGCCCCCCCCACCCCATGACATGAAGGCCTCCAGCCTAGGGTCTTCCATGTCATGGGGTACGGGGCCCTCAGACTTCAAAAAGAAAGTTTCTTTTTGTAGTCACTCTGCCTTCATAAAGAAATTATTTCTGTTACAGAAATGTTCTTTATGAATGCAGAGTGAATTTCAAAAGAAACTTTTTTTTTTTAGAAAAAAAATTTGCATTTTTTTTTTTTTTTTACTGGGGCCCCCTCCCAGCCATGTGCTGGTGGGGCCCCCCACACCGCGGACCCCCCGCCCCGCGGGGGCTGCGGGGGCCCCTGTTACGCCAGTGCTTAGAGTACAACTTGGCATCCAGGTTCAAAGAAATTGGCCTGTACGGGTGACAATCATGTGTGGGATTCCCCAGCTTAAGTATTAAAATTGTAGTTGACTCCATTGAAGGAGTAACCCTCCCTAAATTCCGGGAACAAGTTGAATAAGTTAGTCAAAGGTTTGAGTAGTTGTGGTTGAAAAATCGTATAAAAGGTTGCTGAGAAACTATCCGGACTAGGGGTCCTGTGTTTAAGAGAAACTATTGCTATTGCCACCTCTTCCGTGGTTACGGGAGTGTCTAAGGTCTCCTGACCAGTAGACGAGAGCCTGATTTGGTAGTCTGGCGTAAGTCGCAGAGATGGGTGGGGGCGGGCCTGCTGCAGATTCTGTGAGTAAATATCATTCAGAAACCTTCCTTTTCGCCGATTCCCTGTACTGAATATTTATGTCCGAGTCTACCAGCACTGCTATAGTATTCGTTGTATGTATGACCTTCAATTTATGAACCAGAAATGTATTCACCATATTACCCATGGCATAATAAGATTGCTTAGCACGAATAATCGGTTTGGCCGTATGTCCTGCCAAGTGTGCTTCTAGTTTATTTTGCGCTACCCTTCGTAGGCCCTTCCTGGCCATGACAGAATTTAAATGCTTATGAACCATTTCTGAAGCGCGCATCTCCCCCTAAAGTGCCTACCTTAGGGTTCTATTCCTATAAGTGCAAGCAGTCGTGTGAGCAATCAGTTCCCATCTAATCACTGCCTTCATAGGGTCGCATACCTTGGCAGTCGGAACGGTATCAGTGCTATTTTCCCTAAAGAAATCAGTTATTGCCTTAGTTATGGAGTCCTTTCAACACCAAATCTGAGAGGGCCGGGTTGTGCAGCTTTCATGGGGGCCTGCTAACGGGGAACAACCTATCAACTGAAAGTGTACACTCAACTGCTGCATGATCTGAGAGTACATGGGTAGCAATGAGTACCTCTGATACAAACAGAATCAGAAGGAACAAGTCACTTACCTGGAACTATTGTTCTCCAGAATGGTTCTGGCATGGATTCACATGCTCATGAATATTCCCCGTCATCAGGCCGGGAATCAAAAAGAAGAAACAGTTTCACTTTCACTTACAAACTGTCTTTCTCCGATAAACCAATCACTGAGTTCTGGATAATACTGCCCCCAGCCAATGACTGCCCTTCTCCCTAAGCCCCTCCTCTGGCAGCCATCTTCAGATTTAATAGCCCATAAAGTGGCAGTATGACCAAGAAGAGCCACAGAGGGGCAGGAGGGAGGATTTGCATGTGAATCTATGCCAGACCCATGCTGGAGAACAATAGTTGCAGGTAAGCAACTTGTTCCTTCTCCAGCATGGGGTCTGGCATGGATTTACATGCTCATGAATAAAGAATACATAGCAGTACAACATTACACAACCACAGGAGGTGGCAAGGCTCAACAGAAGCAAATACTCTTCCCTCCAGAACAGGCTCACCTTCAAACGAACAGGTTGCGTAGCACTGCTTGGCCAACCCTGGACTCCTCTCTGGAATCCCTGTGGACGCAGTAGAATCTTGTGAAGGTGTGCGTGGAACTCCATGTAGCAGCCCTGCAGATGTCCAGCAGGGGCACACCAGACAGGAACGCTGTCGTTGCATTGATCGCTCTGGTAGAATGGGCTCTCGGACGGCCAGGCAGCGGTTGGTTTGACAACCAGTGACAGTGTGTGATGCAGCCGGAGAGACACCTGGAGATGGAAGCCTTGGACAAGGCCTTCCCATGGTTCACAGGACCAAAGTTCATGAATGGTTGAGATGTCTTCCGGAAACACTTTGTGCGTGCCACATAGAACTTCAGCGCACAAGCCACATCCAGCCAGTGCAAAGTCCTTTCAGCCGGTGACAAAGGTTTTGGAAAAAACGCAGGCAACACCAAAGGCTTGTTGAGGTGGAATTCCGACAGAACCTTTGGCATGAAGGAGGGGTGTATCCGCAGCACCACCGTTGTGTTGTGAAAAGTCAGCTAAGGCTGTTCGCAGGAAAGGACCTGGATCTCACCTACCCTCCTGGCAGAGGTGATAGCCATGAGAAAAGCTGTCTTCCACGAAAGGAACTTGAGAGGGGCCTGATGCATATGCTTGAAGGGAGCTCCTATGATCCTCGTCAGCATCACGTTGAGTTCACATGCCGGGGTAGGGGCCTTCACCGACGGTAATGATCGAAACAGTCATTTGAGGAACTCCTTGACTAGACGGTGGGACCAAAGAGAAGACCGTCCTGGAGACCTAGTGTAGCGGGAGATAGCCGCCAAAAGCACCTTGATAGAGGCGTGCGTCTGCCCTGCCTTGACCAAGTACAACTACGGAAGAATCTGCGGAGCTGAGATATTCAGAGGGTTGGTCTTCTGCGTCCGGCACCACGTTGCAAAATATTTGCACTTGTGCCCGTAGCAATGAAGAGTCGACAACGCTCTGGCCCTGGTAAGGACCTCCCTGCTGTCTGCCGGCAGCTCATACACTCCAAACCCTAAGGCTGCAGGAGCCAAGCCTTCAGGTTCAGCGATCCTGTGTCGTGATGTAGAATTGCGCTTGCTTCTCTGGCAAGCAGATCCTAACCACTGGCAGCTTGACCTGGGGTAACACTGACAGGCTGAGAAGATCCGGCTACCAAATCTGACTCGGCCACACAGGGGCGATGAGAATCATCTTGCATCGCCACCGTTTGAGTTGATTGATGACTCGCAGCAGGAGAGGCAACGGGGAAGGGGAATGCTGGCAGAACAGGCCTTCCCACAGAAAGGAAAACGCGTCCCCCATGCTCCTCGGCTGGTGGAACCTTCTGGTGAATCTCTGGCATTTGGAATTCATCGCTGTCGCAAACAGATCGATCTGGGGTCTGCCTCATTTGAGGAAGAGGCTGTTCACTTGATCATGTTGAAGTTCCCACTCGTGGCAAGAGCGGAGCTCCCTGCTGAGGGAGTCGGTGATGGTGTTCTTGACTCCAGCCAGGTGAAAAGGAATGAGGAACATCTCTTGGCTGACGGCCCAGTGCCACAAGTCCTGCGCCTCTCTGGAGAGCGCCGGGTATCTGGTACCTCCTTGCTTCCTGATGTACAACATCATGGTGGTATTGTGCGTGAAGACCCTCACCACCTTGCCCTTGAGTGACAGAAGGAAAGACTTGAGGACCCAGAACACTGCCCGCAGCTCCAGGACTTTGATGTGGAGAGCCCTCTCCTATGGTAGCCACAGGCCTCTGGCGTGGAGACGTCTGGTGTGGGGTCCCCAGCCCTCCAGGGACGCGTCTGTGGTGACTGTCTCTTGGTATGGGGGCTCTGGAAATACGTGCTCCGGCAATGCTGGAGCACACGCCCCATCACCTTAACGCTCGATGGAACTCCTCGTCGAGAACAATCTTGTCTGAAAAGCTTCCAGACACCTGGATCCACCAAGCGTCCAGGAATTCCTGAAGGGGTCCTATCCGCAACCTGCAGAGTCGGATCAGGTTAACGGCGCTGGTAGAGCTGCCGGCGCTGTTAACCCTCTACCGCCTCATTACAAGGTCTGCTCGTGAGTCCCGCTAAGGACGTCTGGTAAAACCAGGCATCCTTAGTGGGACCCACTAGCAGACCAGGATGCTTACAACAGGCCCGTCATTAACGGGCCCGTGGTTAGCATACTCCCTATTCCCATTGAGCCCTAGGGGGGCTCAAATGGGAATCGGGATGTACTGGGTCCGGGTTCCTGGAATGGGGGAATACTGGGCCCTCCAAGGTCGGAATGGCCCGGTATTTCCCCATTCCAGGAACCCGGACCCGGTATGGCGGTAGCCATACCACTAAAAGCGGCATGGCTACCTCCATTCTCGTAATGAGCCCCATGTCTTAATCCACGTAATCATATGAGATGGAAATACACCAGTTAAGGACTAGGAGAGTTCTAACAAAACAGATAGGGCTTCACGGCCTTCCGGAATGCCGGAAAGGTTATAATCTCACAGATTTCTCTGGGTAGTTTATTTCTTTTCTCTTGGACCGTAGACGCCGAATCTGCGGTCCCCTTTGCTCATATACCTGGTGTGGTGTATATGAAGCAGAGTTTGATCTGCTGAGCGCAATTGTCGGGTAGTGTCACACACCGCCGCGACTGGCGTGCATGGAGCCGATGGCGTTGGAGCGGCCATTAGCCGTTCCACCACGTCCCCATGCAACGCGCAGTTGCGGTCTAGTCTTTCGGCCGGCCGCCGGGAGGGACCGCTTTTTAGCCGCTCCAACCCGGAAGTCTGCGCGTTGCAACCTACTCGCGTCAGGCTTTCGGGTTGGAGCGCTCGTAAGTTTTCTCCCTTTGTGTGCTGCCTTGAGCTGTTTCTCGGCGCCGGCTCCTCTTCTCTTCCGCTGGCGCCCTTCCTCCTGTCTTTCTTGTGTCCTCCCTCCTGGGACTTGCAGGCTCTTGCCAGGTTTTCACAGGGAGCTTATTTCTTTTTCCCTTCATTTTTCCTCCAGCTTTCCCCCTCTTGCTGCAGTGTTTCGCGGTCTGTCTCTGAGGCTTGCCCCCGGTTTCCTCTCTAGGCTCTCCATTCCACTCCATTCCACTCTTATCGTATGCTACTTTCCTGCCGGCATCCCCTCCAAGAACGTACCTTCTGCTATTTCAAGTTGAAGACCATCACTGATCATCACCCAGGGGTTTTTTATGCCTACGGCTTTTTCCCCTCTGGTCTGAACCGGAGGAGGGGCCCCCCCAGACCTTCTATTTTGAGGTCAGGGTGGCTTCCCTTCGTAGCATATCCCTTCCACAAAAAAAAAGGAAAGAAGAAAGAAGAGCTGTGGAAGAAGCGGTTCGGAGGATCCTTACACTCAGAACTCACAGGTGAGGAGGAAGGGGATTGGAGTGACTCGGAAGGGGTGAAGGGAACACCTGAACTTGACAGGTAGGAACATGTCTCCTGATTTTATCTGATAGATATCTTGTTCCTGTCTTGTTAACACACCTATAAACCAATCAGAGTACCTTAAACTCAATTATCTCCTTTACTGCCAGCCAATGTAGGGCTCTTCTTCAGTTAGAGGTTGGAGCTGATTTTTTACCTATACGCCAGCCTAACTGCTGCATTTTGGGCCACCTGCAGTCTTCGCAACTGATAGGCTGGTATACCCGACAGCAATACATTTCCATAGTCTAACTTCGAGTTGACCAGAGTGCCAATGACTACCGCTCTGTCCTCATTTGCAATGAATGGTAGGATATGTTTCAATAGGCGTAGTGAGTGTAAAGCTGCTTGTACCTTCGCACTAACCTGAGCTCCACTTCCCATGTTATCCTCCCAGACAGAGCCTACATTTTTTATTTTCTTGGAGAAATTCAGCTGTGTCCCCAGGAAACATAGGGAGTGTAAATGCTCCCTCTGCAGATTGTGCTTTGAAGCGAATAGAGTCACTTCTGTTTTGCTGGCATTCAGCAGTAGCTGGATCGCACACATCCAAGCCTGTATTTCTTGTAGGTACCGGTCAACTATTTCGTACGTCTACTCTAGATTCTGTATCCTCAAGAACACCTGCGTATGAGTGAAACTGTATGCCGTGCTCCCTCAGAATGTCCATGAGTAGTTTAACATATAAATTAAAAAGCAGTGAGGAGAGGGATGTCATGAACCATCGGACATGCCCCTTCTGGACCTCCTGGTCCTTGACGCGTCAGAGCTTACACTCTGTACTACTTCCAACATGGCCATACACACAGAACGCTGCCCATCAGTCTTTACGTCTGAGGCAGCATGATCTATAAAATGACCATGCCCCCGCGGCCCAGCGCATCTCAGCGCTTCTGTTGCTGTGGCTAGACGTGTGCTCCGAAGTTCACCTTGCGGAACTCTGTAGTTTCCTGATTCCTGGACCCTCCGCTTTCCCTTCTATCCTCCCTCCTCCTACTTAGCCTTCTTACCGGATTCTGTGCACCCGCCTCCGAGTGCACTTCTCCTTTCCTGGTCTTCCTGGAGTTTCCTCATTTTTTCACGGACGTTAAAGCTGAACGAACACTGGAAGCCGAAGACGGCAGAGCAGGCTTGTACAAGACCCGATCCGTATGGAAGAAAACTCCCCTGGATTCCATTAAGCAGCGAAAGCAGGTGAGAAAGGGGGAAACCTGTGACAAGGGACGATCCCTGCGGGACTCCACAGCTTTGTAATCCTGAGTCTAACAAGAAATCTCCAAATCCTACTCTTTGTTCTCTTCTAGAGAGAAACGATTCAAACCATTGAACAGCTTGTTTCCCTACTCCACCCACTTCTCTCAGATGTTTCAGCAGGGTCCCATGGACAACCGTATCAAAGACGGCGGACAGGTCCAACATGACCAACAGGGACACACCCCCCTGATCCGCCGTCTCCAATAGATCGTCCCAGAACGTCAGCAACGCCATCTCCGTCCCAAAACCTGGTCGGAATCCGGATTGCAGATTCTCCTGATACAGATGTTCCTGCAGCTGAGCTGTCACAATGTTTTCCAGAATTTTCGATGGCCATGACAATCCTGCCATTGGCCTGTAATTCTGGAAATTCTTAGGGTCTAAATTAGTTTTTTTTAGCAGTGGCGTGACCACAGATTTCTTCTGAATCATTGGTACTACCCCTGATGTAAGAGATTTGTTAACAAATTTTGTGATAAATGGGGTAATATCTGGAGCTATTAGTTTAGCTACTGAAGATGGAATAACAGAGTACATCATTAGTAGCCTTCAATGCAGAGAGCAAGGTGCAGACCCTTTCCTCAGATACTTTCATAAACATAAATAGCTTCTGATCCGCCCCAGTGTCTTCATCATGAGATATGCATTCTGGGCTAATCTCCTCTGTTACTTCCAGATCCTCTTGGGGATGTAATGGTTTAATTTCCATAATCTTTCCTTGTATTAGCACTATTTTATTTATAAAGTCATTATTAAAAGCATCCACCTGTGCTTGTGATGATTCAGGTGCTGCTGACGCACACCCAGGATTTGCTAACTGGGAAATAGCAGCGTACAATTCCCGTGGCCTGTTCATGACTTTGTCAATTTTCCCCGTTATAAATTTAGCTTTGGCATCAAAAATGGCTTTCCCATATTCTCTTCAGGTGCTCTTGACCTGTTCTAAAATGCCCTCTGTACGATGTCTTCTCCATTTTTTTCTCTAAAGATCTCACCTGTACCCTTTTCTTGGCCAAATCTGGCGAAAACCAGGGGTTACATGGCCTTGTTTTGTTGGAGAGGGGCCTATACATTACATATCATAGCCATGATTTACATGCCTTTATTGAAGAACTCCTCACATGGAAGAGCTTCTTCAATCTGTGCCAAAGCATGTTTCAGAGTTTCCCCTGAGATTTTCAAAAAATCTTTCAGCTTGCGGAACTGCCCCTTCCAATTTTCCATGTGCACTTCCAGAGTTTTCTTATGTATTCTCAGTTCAAATACTATGGCATAGTGGTTTGTCCATGATAATGCGATTGTCCCAACATAACAAATTATCTTCCCTCGATATAGCAGGACATCAAGACAATGGTCCTGGCAATGTGAGGGGGATGATGCTAGAAGTTCCAAAGCATGGGCTTCCAGGGTCTTCTTTAATTCTCTCCCATCCCCAGATGTCACCTCCTCAGCCCATACATTGAAGTCCCCCAAACATAACAGCTCGTCATGCTTATTCCCTGTGTCTGCCAGAAATAATTCTAATTTCTCCAGGAAAGCCTGTGCTGGGCCAGGAGGTCGATACCCAAAGAGAATTGTTATAGTTTTATTTGGAGAACACTGAATACAAGCATGCCCCATCTGACTTGATGGTCCGCACCGTGGCAGTCTTCAGTGTCAACAGCCATTGCACCTTGCCCAGCATGGCCACTATCCTCTCTTCCAAGGGGGTGGTCAGGCAGGAGACCAAGTTGAGCCTGGCCCCCAGAAATAGCACGTTCTGCGATAGAATCAAGCAGGACTTTGGATAGTTGACGGAGAACCCCAGATCTGTCAGCAGCTGGACGGTCCTCTCCGTGTGTTGAACTGCTACTTCCCTGCACTTGGCGCGGATGAGTCAGTCATCAAGGTACGTGTACACATGTATCCCTTGTAGGTGCAGATGGGCCGCCACTGGTGCCATGCACTTTTGTGAACACCCTGGGTGCCGAATACAGTCTAAAGGGAAGGGCCTTGAACTGGTAGTGCCTTCCCTGTACTACGAAGCACAGGACCTTCCGATGCTTCTCGTGAATGGGGATGTGGAAGTATGCATCCTCCAGATCCAGCGACGACAAGAAGTCCCCTTCCTCCAGTTGGCCAAGCACGTGCTGCAACATGACCATCATGAATTTTTGGGACTTGAGGTATTTGTTAAGGAGCCGCAGGTCTAGAATGGGCCTTCAGCCCCCAGTCTTCTTCACCAAGAAGTATCTGCAGTAGACTGCAGAGCCCGCAGTCACATTGGAACCAGCTCTATAGCCCCCTTTTTTAATACGGCCCGTACTTCCCGCAGGAGTGGAGGGATTTGCTCCTCCTGCCGGGCCACCAGTGGTATCCGCGGACACTTCTGCTGGAACTCTAGAGAGTGTCCGTGGGTGGGAGCGTCCAGCACCCATCGGTCGGTTGAGATCTTTTCCCACTCGTGGACCAGGTCAGCATGTTTTGCCTTCGAGAGGGTGGCCGCCACCAGCTCGATCCTCAAGGATGACTTAGTCTGGACCACCTGGGCCTTCAGGGGCAGGTCGGACACCTTTCCCTGCGCCTTGGTCTTCTCCGGCTTTTCCCGCAGCTTCCCTGGGTTAACCGATTTCCTCTTCGAGGAGGAGCTGGAGCGATGACGGGCGATGAAGGCAGATGGTGAAGATGAACGTGCGCTGCGTATCGTGGGACCCACTTGAGTGGAAACCCAGATGGAAACAGACTTGCGGTACTTGGCCTTGTCTTGGGCCCCCGCGGATCGAGCACCCTCAAAGGACTTAGAAGCCAGCTCTTTGGACCGGCCGGTCCTGGGTAAGGCATGCCCCTGCTTGCCGCACAGGGTAGAGGCCTTGGCTTTAAGCCATCCCGCCAACCTACTGTGACTGTCCTTGATGGTTCGCTTGGAGAACCCAAGGCAGATTTCACAATATGCTTCGCTGTGGTCCGGATGGAGACAGTAGAGGCACTGAGAGTGTTTGTCCTCCACAAACAAGTTCCTCAATCCGCAGCTGGAGCAGAGCTTGAAGAGGGAGCCTCCCTCTTTCTTCTCCTCCGACATGGTCCGGAGTGCGATGTAGGCCCAATGGCGTTCTTGAATCTTCCATGAAACTCTCTACGATTCTTGCCCTTAAGGGGCGTTGAAAGACGGTGACAAACGGATCCCTGCTTGCCGGTCAAAGGAACGAAAGAACACACAGGCTCTATTTGACAAAAATAGAAACTTTTTATCGAAAAAGCGCAAAAACGTAGAAAAGCTCTCTGAGCACAACACGAGGACTCCCAACACTTGAACGTGCGGTAAAAATGTGAAGATGGCTGCCAGTGGAGGGGCTTAGGGAGAGGGCAGTCATTGGCTGGGGGCAGTATGACCCAGAGCTCAGTGTTAGGTGTATAGAAGAAAGACAGTTTGTAAGTGCAAGTCAAACAGTTTATTCTTTTACCGAGGATTCCTGGCCTGACAACGGGGAATATTCACGAGCATGTGAATCCATGCCAGACCCCATGCTGGAGAAAGGGAGATATGATCCTGAGATTGATCCTTGAGAAAGTCCTATATGCGTGTAAAATGTGTGTTGTCAAGTTCTCCCTTGTGCAATAGCCTCCATAAGTAAACCAGATTCATTTCCCTCAGAACTTTAATTAAAGACTGGGCCAGTTTAAAGTCTGTAGCAGAGGGTGGGTGTGATTAATCATGGGGTCAGGTACTACATTATAATCCCCCTATCCCCACCACCAAGATCACTTGTCCATCTGCAAAAGCAGTCCTTTCCGACAGAAAGTCCACAAGGAATCCACCCTGCTTCTCCCTGGCGGAATAAAGAGCTATGACAGTAAACAGATGACCGCCTAACAAGCCCTTGACCCCTATAAACCGACCCCCCCGCGGGTCATTCTTCCCTCCCAACTCAACTAAGAGAATTCCCCGGGAGAAAACGACCCCTGTTCCACCTTTATTAGTACTGAAATAGGCAAGATATTGTTTAGCAAAGTGTCTATTGCGCAGTCTACAAAAATCAGTGTGACACAGGTGCGTCTCTTGTAACAAGGCTATGGAACATTCCTGGTCCCTCAAGCTCTGCAACACAGATTTAAGGGGGTGTTAAATCCGTGCACATTAAGATCGAGTACTTTAACTCCGACCCAACGGGGAGTCCGCTAACACGACCTCAGTGCTAAGTGGAAATAAGAGATAAGCTTAAAATAAGCAGGTGTCACACTCTACAAGTAGCAAACTGATCATGACTCTTACCATCCCGCATCCAATTTTACCTCAACATTTACGAGAACCCTTCTAAAAAAGCCCATCCCACACCCACCAACAAGAAAGACTCGTATAAAAATAAAAACGGTTCAGAAAAGGAGCTATTATCACAGACCGGGGCTATTGCCTGCTGTCGCCAGACCAAAACACTGTTGTAAATCAATAGAGAGAATATTCATGCCATCACCAAGTCCATCCGCTCACAGAGTCTAGATCGTCCAAACAGTTAAAGTGAGGAGAACCATCTTGAGGAAACTTGTGGAGAACCATCTCCGGTTTCGGAAGCACCTCAAGACCTTCCTCTTTGCTTCTGCCTCCCCCACCCTCTCCCCTGCTGATTCTACTCTCCCTCGGCACCATGTACCTGGCCACCCTCTTTCTTCCGGGCCCAGGTACCTGCTCCTCTTGCCACCCGCATGCACTGCCTCCGAGTCTGTATCTGTACCCATACAGCCCCTACCCCTTTGTTTTGTTCTTCCTGCACTTATCAGACCTACCCAGCCTGCTGCCTTAAACCCAGCACTGCCACTTGCTGGCTGCACTCCCTCTGTTTGTTGCCTTTTTATTTATTAATTTATTTATTATTATTTATGGTTTTTTTCCTCCTTGCTCCGCACTCTCCTTTTGATCCCCCTTCCATGCACTTCTCCCTCTCCCATGCACTTGCGCGTTCTCAATGTCACTGGGCCTAGTAAGATCGTTGTTTTTGTTTCTCCTCTGTTCCCCTTCCCTTGCCTTGTCGCGCTCTGAAACACTTGTGTATGAGCGCGATAGAAATAAAATATCAATTTCAATCAGAACCTATAGAGATAAGTAAGAAAAAAAAGAATCCAGAACTACTTCACCTGCGTGGGGCCAATCACCTTCATTTTACTCCCGAGTGGCCCCCAGGGTTTCGCGCCTTACCAGCTCTTGACCACAATCCCCTCATGAGGGCCAGATGGCCATGATGACAGTAAATCCTAAGCATCCATATGTGATGTTATTGGCCAATGTTTCTCCTCCAAAGTGAAGGACAGAGCAATGGAGAAGCCCCATCTGTAGTGAATACCATCCTCCCTGAGCCACACAGTAAGTGGACAAAGCATCCTGCGCCTCTGGATTGTGAAAGTCGCCAGATCCTGGGATATCTGAAGGTCAGCACCCCGAAAAGTGAAGGCTGGTCTGCACGTGCTGCTTCCATGATGCGCTGCTTAAACGTGAGGAAATTGACTCTACTGAGAACATCAGGTGGCTGGCTTGATCCGTCCCAGAGAGACCCTCAAAGACTATGGGTATGGTCCAGTTCCACCTTGGCATCCTCAGACAGTCAGAGAGGAGACCGGAAGAGGGCGCAGACCTAATTCAGCAAATCTGAGTCACTTACATATATAGGTATGCTGCGTAGCCTGACATTGTTACGTCGTGAATGATTTTCGATGTCCTCCTGTTTGTGTTCCAGGGCCTCACACTTCAGAAGGCATTGGGAAGCATTGCAAGACTCCAAGGTTTGCTCAGAAAGAGTCCTCAATGTTCCTAATACACTGTTCTGCCTCCGTCACGCGTTTGTCAATTGTCACAACTTTAGAGGAGAGCTCAGCACCACTGTTTTGGAGTGCCCGCTTCAGTTCCCTCAGCAGGTTAGCCAGATCCGGTTTGGCACCAGCAGGACAGCATTGACAATCTTCTTAGGTCCTTCACAGGCATGTACCAAGCACGCAATATCACCATCTGTAGGGGTATTTCCCCTCTTTGCCATCACAGCCTCCAGGTAACAAATCCAGGGACCGCAGGTAGCCCCAGCACCAATAAAGAAAGATCAGGCAGTATGTGATCTGTGCACAGGGACTGAGGGCTCTTAACTACAATGCTCGTGAAGAGAGAGAAGGCAGCATGTAATCCATGCACAGGGACTTCAACAGATACCACTATCACCCATGTAGTAAGAGTCACCGCACACCCAGGCACCACACACCTAGGACCAACCAAAGCCCTCAAGGAGATGCTCCGTATGCATTAAGCAATGAGTCAGGCATCTGGCAAGTCCTCGCGGGAAGCCTCCAACTGCCAGAGCACTCACCAGCTGGGCAGAAAGCATGTAATTCAAGGCAGCTCCCAAAGGAAGAGCGGAGAAAGATGCAGAGAAAAAACAGGTACCCCAAAGGAAAAGCTCGGGTCAGACAGCTTAGTGCAAGTTACAGTCCCAGACCCACGCATCTCTACCCTGGAGAAGAGGGTCAGCTGCTCAGTTTATAGGAGCAAGGGTTGCAGGCGCCATGTTGCAGTTGGTGCGGTTCCAGGATTCCCAACCCTGTCCAGCGAGGGCTGCGGGTGCCGAAACTCGATCCCTGCATGCCTCGAGCTTCACCTAGCCAGAGTGAGGATTTCTAGGCTCTGGCGACACTTATGACGGTGCCATTAACACTGAAGGCCCGGCGATGTCCAGAAACTGTTAAGGAGGCATCCGTGTGTGGGCCTCCTAAGCCACACCCCCCTCCATAACTTTTAAACATGTTTCACAATGGATATTTAAGAAGCAAATGGTTGTAAATTTGTACCAATACGCATCTTTTTTTATTATGGATAGAATCTTAATATTGGTTCACGGTCTGCTACAGAAATAGAGAATTTCAACTTTGGCTCTTACCCACCTTTAAAGACAGCAAAGATCAAAAGAAAAAAACCTCTCCAAACATCAACCATGCCACCCAACGTTGCTAATCCATACAGTGACTAAACCAGTTTCACATTTTAGAAAGAAATCAACACAGAAATTCTCACCACATTAAACAACTATTCCAAGGTCAAAAAGAACTGAATATGAGGTAGAAGGTATTAAGGAAAAAGAGTTATGAAGGAAAAAATAAGCAAGGCACTTAAACCTTTCCTGGAAGAAGAGGAACAACAAAAAGAACAGGAACATAAACATCACTGAAAGCTTTAAGAGATCGTAGAATAGCCCTATCCAAGCCAAAAGCCCAGCTGGCATGGATATGAGAACCAGACAATATTACTGCACCCAAGTGAATAAAGGGAAGATAATGCTGGCCTGTAAACTGTGGGTGGCCAACACTATACTGTGAGAGGGCTGGCCAATTACAATGAAGAGGGGAAGCCAATCTAATCCAAATTATTTCTGGGAGTGCGCTCGAGTGCCGTCTACTGCAGTATTGTGACTGTCTGTTTCCCTGGGACCTGGTTGCTGGAGGGCTGGTTTTGGAGTCGCACCATCCTTTGAAAACCTCTCGTAGCGCTGAGTCCTGTGCTGGAGTGCGTTAGAATGCAGGCTGCTGCAGTCCGTAGCGAGAAGCAGCCAGTAGATGAGTCAGCGCTGGACCAAAATTGTGGTGAATGCGTGCCCAGACAGTTATATTATGCCATGATCATATGATTTTAGAAGCAAGACGTTAGGAACTCTGTCTAGCAAGGATTCTGTAATTAGAGACTCAAAGCTTAATGACCCAGATCTGGACAACCTGGATTCTCCCCAAGCACTAAACAGGGAAAGTGTTTTGACTCCAATACTAACAAGCAAGAACGTGGCAGCCAAACTGGCTTGCCTTACCTGCGCTAACGACTCAAGTCTGGGCAACCTGGATCCTATCCAAGCGCCAAACGGGCAATGCTTATTGTTATGATTCAGATGGAGTCATCACTGTTTACCGGTGTACACCTCCAATGTAGCCAGGGGATGGCAGCCGCTACCTGATCCTGACCCTGGGGGCGGCTATATGAGGGAGGATCACATGTGGGGAGACGACTACCAGGGAGATATCATGACTTAATTGGAGACATGGGTTTTTCCCAGGGGAAATACCCTCTAATGCCCAAGACCTTAATGGCCTATTGCCATCTGTTTGTTCCACCTTGTAGAGGAAGTAAAGAAACCTCTTCCCAATATTCTTGATGTCAAACTCTGACCTATGACCTGAAGAATAAAAGCCCCTTTTGCCTCTTTTGCCTCTGGTGCACCGCTCGTTCGTGTAAAACCATTGAGAGACTATCCAAATACTGTATGTCCAATCACAACCATGGACTTCAACTCCCATAATCACCTAAGTATTGAGACGAGGATGATGAAGGAGTTGGTACAAGGTAACAGGAGCCTGAAGCTCAATGTACATACTAGTTTAACGAAACACCTGTGTGTGACATTTAAAGATGGCAACTGCACAATGATGTGTGGCAGTTCAGGAGAAGGCGTGAGACCTTCCGCAGAGGCTTGTGAATGCTGGAGACACTAACTGGTGTGGCGGAGCAGTGTTGGTTGGCCTCCAGGACAGAAAGAGGGACGCAGTTCATGAGCAGGATGTGCTGTGGAGACGCAAGAGAGTTCCTGGGTGCTTGGCAGCTCAAAGAGGCAGCATGCTCCGTACTGGGACCTGAAGGGAAGCAGGTGTGTGACAGTGGAGCCGTGAAGGAAGCCGGAAGGACGTCTGCATAGCCCAGAGTCGGAAGCAAGTGGAGGAGCCATGCCACAGAAAAATCTAACCAGTCCGGAGACGCTGCAGAGAACCAGCAGAAGCCTGAACAAGAACAGAGATGCCATAGGGAACCGGTGAGTCAGCCCAAAGCAAGTGGGGACCCTGGGGCATTCCGGCGACCGCACCAACGACATTTTGAATGTTATGAGATTGCCAATACAGAAACCACAAGAAGATTGTTTGAAAGCAGAAAAGGCAAAGTACAGATCCAAACCCCAATAAGATATGAATGCATGAGATGCAAGTGTAGGGCAAAGTTTGAATGAACATTGAAGCAGACAGATATACCGAGCCAAGAACGAAATATGCAGTTTTGGTGATACCGAGGAACTGTCAAAGCACATAAGAAGCCTTTTGGCAAAAAATACCGAAAGAAAATGCTGAATGCGTGGTTAAGGCACATTTGGCATGGGAAAAATAACAAATTCCCATAATGTCGAACAAAGGGCAGGGTATTGCGCGGGTGTCCCCCGCTTCCCTAACAAGGAAAGCGGAGGAAAAACAAAGTAAAACCCTGCAGCAGAAGTTCCGCCCCACAATGGTGAGGCAGAGCTTCCGCAGAGGGAAGAAACAGATGCAGGTAAGTAAAAAAGGTAAGTGATTCCCACCTTACATAGGGGTTTAGGGGTGGTGGGTAGCGGGAATGCTGGCAAGGGCGATCTATGTGATTATTGCAACATGCAGTTTTCGAATTTAATATTTTCGGATTCGAAACTTGCCACGCTGCAATAATCACTAGATCCCATAAGAGGTTCTGGCAAGAAAAGGATACTAGCCACTTGAAAACACATTGTAAGTCCTGGCATGGGAAGGATACCAGGCAATTGAAACACAAGTGGAGTCCTGGCAGGTGAGTATACCAGGCGATTTGCAAAGCTACAAGAAATGCTAAAGAAGGGCAGTGTTTGTTAGACAAATTAGAAACTTGTGTTAAAGAAAGTCGGTTACAGAACTTGTTGCCCAACAGGAGTATTGTTAATCAAGGAAAGACACAAACTAACTGTCAGTAAAGAGACATTGCCATCCCATTTAAGAATCCAGGGGAAGGAAACCACCTTCTGGATCAAAGTTCTTTTCACCTTGGAGAACATTTTTGCTGGCGCCATTTTAATTTTCATTCATTAACTCTTTTTGCCAATATCAGGTTGAAGACATTTCCTTTCTCACTTTGTTATTTTGTTTATACTGTGAGAGTCAGGATAGGACGTTTTGGAAACAAGGACAGCGTTTTAGTTTCTGACACCCTTACACAGACAGTTTGTGGTCTTTAGGTAGGGAAACTCCTCTTTAGAATAGGGCCAGCGAGGCATTTTCCAAACCCATTTTCCTTTAAATACAAGTCTTTAACCAAAAACATGACAACTTTGTGTCTGGTTTCGATACAGATTAGGCAGGGCTGGGAAACAGACTTGCAAGAGCCACTGTCGGACGCAGCCTGGAGTGGAACCATGAGGTATCATAAGTATCCAGAAATGCGAAAATAGTTGATCCAATTATATGTTACACACAGAGCATATTTAACTCCGAAGGAAATCGAAAAATTTAGTAAGGCAACAGAACAAACTTGTCCGAAATGTGGCCTGATCAATGCAGATCTGGTACATATGTTCTGGGCCTGCGAGGAAATACGCTGATTTTGGGATGAAGTGGCCCAGACCTTAACCAGGATTGGCCTATCGTCCGACTCGGTTTCCCCAGGGGCGTGCCTACTGGGTATGTTTCAGAGACCAAAGCAGGCAAGACACGTCAGCAAATTGAGAGATCTAGCGTACATCTTGGCGAAGCATAGGATTGCAATGGGGTGGAAAGCACACAGCGGCCCAGTCATACGTCTGTGGTTGAGGGACCTCCTGAAATGGTCACTGGCAGAAACAACGGTGTGGCAAGAGGCGTCCACGTCAGGGTCAGGAAAAGCAGGACAGGGACTTAACGGCCTGGAAACATATGATAAAGGAATTGATGCCCTCTGCACAGGAAGAAACTCAGACTGAGACACCCGCACCAACACACAAAGGGGGGAATAGAGATATGGAGAGAAGTTCAAGCAAGCAGCTATATACCTTGGTAGACATTGCAAGTGTAATAGGCAGAGGGGAGGGAGGAAGGGTGTGGGGTGGTTGAACAGACAACAATGTGACGTATCATCAGAAGCTATTAATAAAGTCTGTATGTTATTTTGTTTGGAAACATTTATTAAAATTGTTTTAAAAAAGAAACGTTGTGCCTGGTTTTCATTTCTGACCTCTGTGAGACAGGCAAGGTATCATGAGAGAGACATAGACACAAAGATTCAAGTTTATGAAAACATTTATTTTGTAAAGAAAGGGGTTTGGAGACTGCTTACTAGCCCTACGTCTATAATGGGAGTAGTCTCGACCATCAACTAAAATATAAGTCCAAAGTCAGTCAAGTTAGTCAAAACAAAAAAGTGTCTGTGTTAAACCTATGCTTGCCCTCACACTCTTTAATACAATAATGTGCATCGGATTGGACTAAATAAAAAGGGTGCTTCAAAGTAAAGGTCAGGATAGTAGTGGAGCTGGTCCAAAGCTCCCTTCCCCAGGTCTTGAGCCACTTGGGATTTAGCATGCGCCCCTTGGCTTTCAAAAGCACTGCATGAAGTTCCTTTTCCAAAGTTAAAACAGTTCTGGTCGCACAAGTTCAAAGTTAATTTAGGCAACAATTCCTCTGTGTCACCTCTCCTCAGGAAGTCTGCTACTTCTCATTAATTCACAAGACTTTTTTTTAGTTCACAACAGGTTGGTGTATTGGGTTGTCAGAGCCTTTTGACAACACCCAGTACTCCTCAGGCCCAGACGGCCTAGCTGGCCCAAGAAAACGAACACCCATCACAGACTTCACTCTGGAGAACAGTGTTGCACTCAACCCCCTCCTGGCTCCTTGAAGATCCGGCTCCCTTGCCACGCTTTAGTTAGCCCTTTAACACCATAGGCTCCCAACATATCGGCCCTCAGTTCACTCTCAGCAGGCCTCGGGTTCTCTGGGCATCCCAGTTCGCCTGTGCTCTCGTACTCAGACTCCTGTAGCTCAGGCCCCAGCTCACTCATTCTGTTTCTTTGGCTCACTCCTTTTATACACCTGTGGTATGCTAACAGTTCTCAGGTGTGCTTGTTCTGAATTCAGTGCCTGACCTTGCCTGTCCTTCTTAATTGGACATGGATAGAAATTAAAAAGTGCCTCAGTTGGTTTTCGCTGTGTTCTAGCAGAGCGGGGAGTTTTGTCAAAGGGAAAAGTCTGCGGTCAGGTATTAGCAGGGAATGTCGGTTAGGGGGCCATTGGAAAAAAGGGTGCACCATGTCTCGCCCTCAGGGAATCCCTCCCCAATCCCAAAGGACCCTCCACCCAGGTGATCCTCCCTCGCTCGTCCACCCCCTGCGTCGGGATTCAACAGTGGTGGCCCTTCTCTGGCCACTTGTAAAAAAAATTCCCCGGGAATGGGGGGGGGGGGGGAGACCAAGTTTTCCACACCCCTTACAGTATCGACTCCAAAATTGCTGAGTAACGCCATGGCAGCCAAACAGGCTTGTCTTACCCGTGCTAAGGGACTTGCCTCATTAACTGTCACTGTGACAGTGACGTATTTATTTATTTTTTGACTGTTAGGTGTTTATACAGTAAGAAAATACTGTTTCAAAGCGCCCCCAGGGCAGGGAGGGAGCAAGGGTGGGAAATACAATAAAAAAAACACAGTATTTAAGAGCAGGGGGGAGGTAGAAAGAACAAACCTACTATGACCTGTGTGTATTCAGAATGTGCAAGTGCAGCAAGGAAGAGAGAAAAGGGATTTAAGTGCTGGGGAGTCCGAGCTCATGGGTGAGCCACCAATGAAGTGCTAGGCATGTTGAGTGATACACGGACTGGGGCCGCAGGAGTGTGAACCTCGTGTGCAGATGCAAGTGCTGTGGAGAGACAGGAGCTTGGCAGATTGCTGTGGGAGATCAGGGCCCCGAGGATGCATAAGGGCCCAGGACACCAATCGCAGGAACTGTGACAGCGTTGTATGCAAAGATAACTACTTTCTTTGCTTTTGAGAACATTGAGAACCTGCCAGAACCGCATAAATTGGGCTTATTAGTTAACCAAGACCAGGGAACTCCAAATGAAATTCCGCACGCAGACTTTTCAAGCCTGTGCCAAACGGAGAAGGAGTTTTTAACAAAAACAGAGTCCCTAGTAGAACCCAAGCGCCTTTCTCCAGATTTACTTGTTGGGAATTCTTGTGTTTTGTGCACCTACCTCTGGACTGCAGCAACCACAATCTGTTGGTGGCAACTGATGGTCTGCACTCCTTGGAATCACGCCCTGTGAAGGGAATGAAATATGCTGCAGGAAGCTGAAGCAACCACCAATTCCATGCATAAGGGCCACACCTTTCAGCCAAAGCCAGATCCACACCCTGAACAGGCTAGACAAGGACACATCACTTCCATAGCGAACCTGATCCAGGACGACTTGGTCAGCCTGATCCATATCCGTACAGCCATACCCCCCTCTTGCTCAAGGTAGTGTCTGTGCTACACTTCATAGCCACAGGCACATACCAACACACTGAGTGAACTGCTTGGGATAGTGCAACCCTGTTTTTTGCATGTCCTGTTTCAGGTTGGAGACCACATCATCCTACCCAGGACTGCTGACCAGGTCAATGCCACTAAAATTGCCTTCACAGGGGGCGATTCCAAGGAGCGCAGACCAACAGTTGCCACCAACAGATTGTGGTTGCTGCAGTCCAGAGGTAGGTACACAAAACACAAGAATTCCCAACAAGTAAATCTGGAGAAAAGCGCTTGGGTTCTACTAGGGACTCTGTGTTTGTGCCCTTGCAGGCATGACTGGATCTCTCTTCTGCCTTTGACATGGTCAACCATGCCATCCTGCTCAATTGTCTCCATGATAACCTGTGTATCACTGATCAGGCCCTGGCTTGGATGACCTCTCTCCTCTCCGATCGACACTCCCAGGTCCAACTAGGATCCTTGCTCTCCTCTATCTCTACCTGTGGTGTTCCCCAGGGGTCTAACCTCTCTCCCTGGCTGTTCAATTAATACCTGGCACTTCTTGCCCACCGCATTGCTGCTCTCTGCCCGAACTTTCAGTGCTGTGTGGATGACACTCATTTCAGGCTCCCTTCTGTCACGTCTTCTCCCTTTCTCATCTCTGACTGACTGTCCGCTATCCAGGAGTGGTGCGTCGCCAACGACATCTGCCTTAATGCCAGTAAGACGGAGATTCTCCTCATCGGCACACCTGCTCCCTCCTTTACTGTCGCTCTCTGGCCAGCCTCTCTTGGCCCTCTTTCTGCTCCCAGCTGTGAGGCTAAAAACCTCTGGGTCATCTTCGACTCCCCACTCTCCTTCTCTCCTGAAATCTCTGACATCTCTAAGAAGTCACACTACCAGCTGCACCTCCTCAGAGGTATTCTTCCTTTCCTCTCCTTCCTCCAGAAGTTCACTGTCTCTAGAGCTGTGGTTCTCTCTAGGCTGCACTACTGCCTCTTTCTTAAACTGCCTGCTTTTACTCTGCGCCCTCTGCAACTCATCCATAACAGGACTGCAAGACTTGTCTTTGGCCTCAAGCCCAGGATCGTATCTCTCCAGGAGTGAAATCTCTGCAATGGCTCCCAGTGGCTGCGAGGATTAAGTTGAAAACCCTCTGCATTGTCCACAAGGCCTTCTGAGGCTTGGGGCCTCAATACCTTCAACTCTCTCTTCCTAAATATCTTCCTTGTCGAGCTCTTCGCTCATCCGCCTCGAACTCCCTCAGGGTCAGTCGCTTCTCCAAGCAACGAGTTTGTGGTAAATCTCTTCCTTCGGCTGGGGCCTCCCTCTGGAACAGCCTCCCTGAAACTTGAGGAGAAAGATCTCCAGTTCCGGAAGGACCTCAAGACCTTCCTCTTTGATTCTTTTCTCCCCCTTTCCCCTGCTGAACTCCTGACTGAAACTGCGTTGGTCACCTGGCTACCCTCTGATCTTGGGCCCAGTTCCCCTCCCCCACCAGTTGCTCACCTGCACTGCCTCCCAGGCAACAGCTGCACTTGGGTGGCTGTTTCTGTATCCCTAAAGTCCCCTACAAGCTCTTGACACTTGATGTCTGCACTTACCCCTGCACTTGCCACAAGATGGCTGCACTTTTACCTTTTTTTTAATTTAATTTATTTTTTACTATTGATCCTATGTATTGCACAGCCACCTCCTCCGCAGCACTTTTCCCTTTCCCCCCTCCCCTGCACTTGCGCGATCTCAATGTCACCTGGCCTAGTAAGACCTTTGTCTTTGTCTTCCCTTTGTTTCCCCTCCCTTGCCTCATCGCGCCTTGAAACACTAGTGTATAGGCGCCTTGTAAATCCCATATTATATCATAGGTGTATTGGCCGGAACACATGTGGAGCTGGTGGCCAGGCATGCTGTGGAGGCAGTCTACCGGAACAGAAAACTATCACTCACTCAACATGCAGATGGTATGTGATGCCTGCCACCTCATCACCCACTGCTGTGCCAGATGTCCTGGTTCAACCCACGACTCCACGGTGCTGCGCAACTCCACGCTGCCTGGGTACATGGCACGTCACAGTGGACTGTGTAACTGGATGCTGGGTGAATGTAACTACAAGGGCATGTGCACTGTTGAATTATGGGCATGTATAACACCGATCAGCAGTGGCTGTGCGCAGTGTATGCATTATATTTGTTGTTCAAATATTCTGCGCTCATGCAATTAGCAAAACACCCTGAAAGCGCACAGAGGGCAGACAGGGTGGGTAAAGGGGAAGGTAGACCATGAATTAGAGCCAGGGTCAATAATTGCTACAATAGTACAAGTAATGATAAAAAAGGTAAGGGGAGACAAACTTACTATTGCTAGTGAGTGCATTGAACGTGCAAGTGTAGAGGGGGAAATCAAGGTGCAACACAGTAATAGCATGCGTGAGTGCAGGGGCTTGACAAGTGTGTCTCAATTGAAGAAAATGATCCAGTGCATGCGTAACAACATCCATTCCGTACACAATACGAAAATCACTACATGTACCAGAATGCACCCAACCAAAGTGACAAAAAGAAGCACAAACACAGTCAAGAAAACCCACACCACCTGATGCAAAGACAGAGAATAGATATGCTCCCACCCACATATCACCATTGGCCTGCACGCCAATTACCCAGGTCCCCTGCCTGTTAGAAGTGCACAATCACATATGCTTTGGATTGGAATTTAAAATGATTTGCAGTACATATCTATGATTTAGTGCCACAGACATGATAGTATTTTTGCATTGTAACACAATAATAACACATACATCAGTTCCCTTTGTGTGAGTTGTACTGAAAGGGTCAGAGGTCGTGTTGGCTGCTGCAAAATGGGCCAATTCATGGTCTCCTGTCATGTGAGCCTAGGATGGAAATAGAGTTCAGCTTGGAGTCCTAGAACAACGATAGTGAGAGCCTGCACTCCCATATATTCCCACAGACAAGGATACTTTGCAAGGCCAATTTGTAAAACAATCTTCACGGCAGAAGCCATGGTTGATGAGAGATGCTGGGCTAATTGGGTGGGGAGGTAATGTCCAGTCCACCTCCTGGCACCTGGGTTTGAGTTTACGTGCTTGTAAGTGAACCGAATGTTCCAGACATGGCACGAGCGTGCGAACCAATTGTAGAGGGCCATATAGTGAAGGGCCTTATAGTTTGAAGACCAATGATAAACTGTGTACTCTACAAGTTTTAAGAGGTAGGCATAAGTTTTCCACCTGACAGTGGGCAGCAAATCCCAATCCTAGTCCCTATGCAATGTATACTTAATTGTTCCCCTTAAGCCTATCACAGCCTTTGATAGGTTTCCTATTATTTGCCTTGCAGTATGACATCACGTCTGACGTGTTCTTTGCATATAAGGATGTTTTTATGAGAAAATCGTCAAGAGCCTGAGCGAACGTCCGTTGATGTCCGTTGTAACCTCCCTGTTTTGGATAATTGTTAATAAAACAGTACCTTTGCCATCTTCCCGAGTTGGTTCCATTATTTGGACTCAGAATTATTCTGCAACCCCATCCATTGCATGCACGTTACTAAAGAGCCATATGCTCACGTGGTAGCGGTGCGGATGGTTGAAAAAGATCCAAACGAGTTTGTCTCCAGAGTTTCGGACGATCGGGCATCGTCCGCCATTAGCCGGAAGATCACAGGGTTTCCTGTGGGGAGCGGCGGATAGAATTAAATTTGAAATAGGTGTGTTTGGGCCATGATATCTTGCACCCCCACTATCAAAAGGTATCTGGGCGTCCAGGGAGGGGTTAGATTGTGCATCTACATTGATTGGGAACAGATTAAACATAAAACAGGATGACCACTTGTGTCAGTGTGAGTTTACCCCAGGGAGGTAGGGGATGCGAACTACCATAGGTGTGTTCAGGCCATGACATCTTGCACCCCCCACAATCAAAAGGCATGGGGGTCTCCAGGAAGGGGTTAGATGGTGCATCTACATTGACTGGGACCAGAGTAAACATAAAACAGGATGACCACTTGCACTAGTGTGAATAGCCCCAAGAGAAATAGGGGATGCAAATTACCATAGGTCCATTCAGGCCGTGATATCTTGCACCCCCCCACAATCAAAAGGCATGGGGGTCTCCAGGGAGGGGTTAGATGGTGCATCTACATTGATTGGTACCAGATTAAACATAAAACAGGATGACCACATGCGCTAGTGTGAGTTTACCCCAGGGAGGTAGGGGATGCGAACTACCATAGGTGCATTCAGGCCATGTTATCTTGCACCCCCCACAATCAAAAGGCATGGGGGTCTCCAGGAAGGGGTTAGATGGTGCATCTACATTGATTGGGACCAGAGTAAACATAAAACAGGATGACCACTTGCACTAGTGTGAATAGCCCCAAGAGAAATAGGGGATGCAAATTACCATAGGTCCATTCAGGCCGTGATATCTTGCACCCCCCCACAATCAAAAGGCATGGGGGTCTCCAGGGAGGGGTTAGATGGTGCATCTACATTGATTAGGACCAGGTTAAACATAAAACAGGATGACCACATGCGCTAGTGTGAGCTTACCCCAGGGAGGTAGAGGATGCAAACTACCATAGGTGCATTCAGGCCATCTTATCTTGCACCCCCCACAATCAAAAGGCATGGGGTCTCCAGGAAGGGGTTAGATGGTGCATCTACATTGATTGGGACCAGAGTAAACATAAAACAGGATGACCACTTGCACTAGTGTGAATAGCCCCAAGAGAAATAGGGGATGCAAATTACCATAGGTCCATTCAGGCCGTGATATCTTGCACCCCCCCACAATCAAAAGGCATGGGGGTCTCCAGGGAGGGGTTAGATGGTGCATCTACATTGATTGGGACCAGATTAAACATAAAACAGGATGACCACATGCGCTAGTGTGAGTTTACCCCAGGGAGGTAGGGGATGCAAACTACCATAGGTGTGTTCAGGCCATGACATCTTGCACCCCCCCACAATCAAAAGGCATGGGGGTCTCCAGGAAGGGGTTAGATGGTGCATCTACATTGATTGGGACCAGAGTAAACATAAAACAGGATGACCACTTGCACTAGTGTGAATAGCCCCAAGAGAAATAGGGGATGCAAATTACCATAGGTCCATTCAGGCCGTGACATCTTGCACCCCCTACAATCAAAAGGCATGGGGGTCTCCAGGGAGGGGTTAGATGGTGCATCTACATTGATTGGGACCAGATTAAACATAAAACAGGATGACCACATGCGCTAGTGTGAGTTTACCCCAGGGAGGTAGGGGATGCGAACTACCATAGGTGTGTTCAGGCCATGACATCTTGCACCCCCCCACAATCAAAAGGCATGGGGGTCTCCAGGAAGGGGTAAGATGGTGCATCTACATTGATTGGGACCAGAGTAAACATAAAACAGGATGACCACTTGCACTAGTGTGAATAGCCCCAAGAGAAATAGGGGATGCAAATTACCATAGGTCCATTCAGGCCGTGACATCTTGCACCCCCTACAATCAAAAGGCATGGGGGTCTCCAGGGAGGGGTTAGATGGTGCATCTACATTGATTGGGACCAGATTAAACATAAAACAGGATGACCACATGCGCTAGTGTGAGTTTACCCCAGGGAGGTAGGGGATGCGAACTACCATAGGTGTGTTCAGGCCATGACATCTTGCACCCCCCACAATCAAAAGGCATGGGGGTCTCCAGGAAGGGGTTAGATGGTGCATCTACATTGACTGGGACCAGAGTAAACATAAAACAGGATGACCACTTGCACTAGTGTGAATAGCCCCAAGAGAAATAGGGGATGCAAATTACCATAGGTCCATTCAGGCCGTGATATCTTGCACCCCCCCACAATCAAAAGGCATGGGGGTCTCCAGGGAGGGGTTAGATGGTGCATCTACATTGATTGGTACCAGATTAAACATAAAACAGGATGACCACATGCGCTAGTGTGAGTTTACCCCAGGGAGGTAGGGGATGCGAACTACCATAGGTGTGTTCAGGCCATGACATCTTGCACCCCCCACAATCAAAAGGCATGGGGGTCTCCAGGAAGGGGTTAGATGGTGCATCTACATTGACTGGGACCAGAGTAAACATAAAACAGGATGACCACTTGCACTAGTGTGAATAGTCCCAAGAGAAATAGGGGATGCAAATTACCATAGGTCCATTCAGGCCGTGATATCTTGCACCCCCTACAATCAAAAGGCATGGGGGTCTCCAGGGAGGGGTTAGATGGTGCATCTACATTGATTGGGACCAGATTAAACATAAAACAGGATGACCACATGCGCTAGTGGAGTTTACCCCAGGGAGGTAGGGGATGCGAACTACCATAGGTGTGTTCAGGCCATGACATCTTGCACCCCCCACAATCAAAAGGCATGGGGGGTCTCCAGGGAGGGGTTAGATGGTGCATCTAAATTGACTGGGACCAGAGTAAACATAAAACAGGATGACCACTTGCACTAGTGTGAATAGCCCCAAGAGAAATAGAGGATGCAAATTACCATAGGTCCATTCAGGCCGTGATATCTTGCACCCCCCACAATCAATAGGCATGGGGGTCTCCAGGAAGGGGTTAGATGGTGCATCTACATTGACTGGGACCAGAGTAAACATAAAACAGGATGACCACTTGCACTAGTGTGAATAGCCCCAAGAGAAATAGGGGATGCAAATTACCATAGGTCCATTCAGGCCGTGATATCTTGCACCCCCTACAATCAAAAGGCATGGGGGTCTCCAGGGAGGGGTTAGATGGTGCATCTACATTGATTGGGACCAGATTAAACATAAAACAGGATGACCACATGCGCTAGTGTGAGTTTACCCCAGGGAGGTAGGGGATGCGAACTACCATAGGTGTGTTCAGGCCATGACATCTTGCACCCCCCTCAATCAAAAGGCATGGGGGTCTCCAGGAAGGGGTTAGATGGTGCATCTACATTGACTGGGACCAGAGTAAACATGAAACAGGATGACCACTTGCACTAGTGTGAATAGCCCCAAGAGAAATAGGGGATGCAAATTACCATAGGTCCATTCAGGCCCTGATATCTTGCACCCCCCACAATCAAAAGGCATGGGGGTCTCCAGGGAGGGGTTAGATGGTGCATCTACATTGATTGGGACCAGAGTAAACATAAAACAGGATGACCACTTGCACTAGTGTGAATAGCCCCAAGAGAAATAGGGGATGCAAATTACCATAGGTCCATTCAGGCCGTGATATCTTGCACCCCCTATAATCAAAAGGCATGGGGGTCTCCAGAGAGGGGTTAGATGGTGCATCTACATTGATTGGGACCAGATTAAACATAAAACAGGATGACCACATGCGCTAGTGTGAGTTTACCCCAGGGAGGTAGGGGATGCGAACTACCATAGGTGTGTTCAGGCCATGACATCTTGCACCCCCCACAATCAAAAGGCATGGGGGTCTCCAGGAAGGGGTTAGATGGTGCATCTACATTGACTGGGACCAGAGTAAACATAAAACAGGATGACCACTTGCACTAGTGTGAATAGCCCCAAGAGAAATAGGGGATGCAAATTACCATAGGTCCATTCAGGCCGTGATATCTTGCACCCCCCCACAATCAAAAGGCATGGGGGTCTCCAGGAAGGGGTTAGATGGTGCATCTACATTGACTGGGACCAGAGTAAACATAAAACAGGATGACCACTTGCACTAGTGTGAATAGCCCCAAGAGAAATAGGGGATGCAAATTACCATAGGTCCATTCAGGCCCTGATATCTTGCACCCCCCACAATCAAAAGGCATGGGGGTCTCCAGGGAGGGGTTAGATGGTGCATCTACATTGATTGGGACCAGATTAAACATAAAACAGGATGACCACATGCGCTAGTGTGAGTTTACCCCAGGGAGGTAGGGGATGCGAACTACCATAGGTGTGTTCAGGCCATGACATCTTGCACCCCCCACAATCAAAAGGCATGGGGGTCTCCAGGAAGGGGTTAGATGGTGCATCTACATTGACTGGGACCAGAGTAAACATAAAACAGGATGACCACTTGCACTAGTGTGAATAGCCCCAAGAGAAATAGGGGATGCAAATTACCATAGGTCCATTCAGGCCGTGATATCTTGCACCCCCCCACAATCAAAAGGCATGGGGGTCTCCAGGGAGGGGTTAGATGGTGCATCTACATTGATTAGGACCAGATTAAACATAAAACAGGATGACCACATGCGCTAGTGTGAGTTTACCCCAGGGAGGTAGGGGATGCGAACTACCATAGGTGCATTCAGGCCATGTTATCTTGCACCCCCCAAAATCAAAAGGCATGGGGGTCTCCAGGAAGGGGTTAGATGGTGCATCTACATTGACTGGGACCAGAGTAAACATAAAACAGGATGACCACTTGCACTAGTGTGAATAGCCCCAAGAGAAATAGGGGATGCAAATTACCATAGGTCCATTCAGGCCCTGATATCTTGCACCCCCCACAATCAAAAGGCATGGGGGTCTCCAGGGAGGGGTTAGATGGTGCATCTACATTGATTGGGACCAGATTAAACATAAAACAGGATGACCACATGCGCTAGTGTGAGTTTACCCCAGGGAGGTAGGGGATGCGAACTACCATAGGTGTGTTCAGGCCATGACATCTTGCACCCCCCACAATCAAAAGGCATGGGGGTCTCCAGGAAGGGCTTAGATGGTGCATCTACATTGACTGGGACCAGAGTAAACATAAAACAGGATGACCACTTGCACTAGTGTGAATAGCCCCAAGAGAAATAGGGGATGCAAATTACCATAGGTCCATTCAGGCCGTGATATCTTGCACCCCCTACAATCAAAAGGCATGGGGGTCTCCAGGGAGGGGTTAGATGGTGCATCTACATTGATTGGGACCAGATTAAACATAAAACAGGATGACCACATGCGCTAGTGGAGTTTACCCCAGGGAGGTAGGGGATGCGAACTACCATAGGTGTGTTCAGGCCATGACATCTTGCACCCCCCACAATCAAAAGGCATGGGGGGTCTCCAGGGAGGGGTTAGATGGTGCATCTACATTGACTGGGACCAGAGTAAACATAAAACAGGATGACCACTTGCACTAGTGTGAATAGCCCCAAGAGAAATAGAGGATGCAAATTACCATAGGTCCATTCAGGCCGTGATATCTTGCACCCCCCACAATCAATAGGCATGGGGGTCTCCAGGAAGGGGTTAGATGGTGCATCTACATTGACTGGGACCAGAGTAAACATAAAACAGGATGACCACTTGCACTAGTGTGAATAGCCCCAAGAGAAATAGGGGATGCAAATTACCATAGGTCCATTGAGGCCGTGATATCTTGCACCCCCTACAATCAAAAGGCATGGGGGTCTCCAGGGAGGGGTTAGATGGTGCATCTACATTGATTGGGACCAGATTAAACATAAAACAGGATGACCACATGCGCTAGTGTGAGTTTACCCCAGGGAGGTAGGGGATGCGAACTACCATAGGTGTGTTCAGGCCATGACATCTTGCACCCCCCTCAATCAAAAGGCATGGGGGTCTCCAGGAAGGGGTTAGATGGTGCATCTACATTGACTGGGACCAGAGTAAACATAAAACAGGATGACCACTTGCACTAGTGTGAATAGCCCCAAGAGAAATAGGGGATGCAAATTACCATAGGTCCATTCAGGCCGTGATATCTTGCACCCCCCCACAATCAAAAGGCATGGGGGTCTCCAGGGAGGGGTTAGATGGTGCATCTACATTGATTGGGACCAGAGTAAACATAAAACAGGATGACCACTTGCACTAGTGTGAATAGCCCCAAGAGAAATAGGGGATGCAAATTACCATAGGTCCATTCAGGCCGTGATATCTTGCACCCCCTATAATCAAAAGGCATGGGGGTCTCCAGGGAGGGGTTAGATGGTGCATCTACATTGATTGGGACCAGATTAAACATAAAACAGGATGACCACATGCGCTAGTGTGAGTTTACCCCAGGGAGGTAGGGGATGCGAACTACCATAGGTGTGTTCAGGCCATGACATCTTGCACCCCCCACAATCAAAAGGCATGGGGGTCTCCAGGAAGGGGTTAGATGGTGCATCTACATTGACTGGGACCAGAGTAAACATAAAACAGGATGACCACTTGCACTAGTGTGAATAGCCCCAAGAGAAATAGGGGATGCAAATTACCATAGGTCCATTCAGGCCGTGATATCTTGCACCCCCCCACAATCAAAAGGCATGGGGGTCTCCAGGGAGGGGTTAGATGGTGCATCTACATTGATTAGGACCAGATTAAACATAAAACAGGATGACCACATGCGCTAGTGTGAGTTTACCCCAGGGAGGTAGGGGATGCGAACTACCATAGGTGCATTCAGGCCATGTTATCTTGCACCCCCCAAAATCAAAAGGCATGGGGGTCTCCAGGAAGGGGTTAGATGGTGCATATACATTGATTGGGACCAGAGTAAACATAAAACAGGATGACCACTTGCACTAGTGTGAGTAGCCCCAAGAGAAATAGGGGATGCAAATCACCATAGGTCCATTCAGGCCGTGATATCTTGCACACCCTATAATCAAAAGGCATGGGGGTCTCCAGGGAGGGTTTAGATGGTGCATCTACATTGATTGGGACCAGATTAAACATAAAACAGGATGACCACATGCGCTAGTGTGAGTTTACCCCAGGGAGGTAGGGGATGCGAACTACCATAGGTGTGTTCAGGCCATGACATCTTGCACCCCCCTCAATCAAAAGGCATGGGGGTCTCCAGGAAGGGGTTAGATGGTGCATCTACATTGACTGGGACCAGAGTAAACATAAAACAGGATGACCACTTGCACTAGTGTGAATAGCCCCAAGAGAAATAGGGGATGCAAATTACCATAGGTCCATTCAGGCCGTGATATCTTGCACCCCCTACAATCAAAAGGCATGGGGGTCTCCAGGGAGGGGTTAGATGGTGCATCTACATTGATTGGGACCAGAGTAAACATATAACAGGATGACCACTTGCACTAGTGTGAATAGCCCCAAGAGAAATAGGGGATGCAAATTACCATAGGTCCATTCAGGCCGTGATATCTAGCACCCCCTATAATCAAAAGGCATGGGGGTCTCCAGGGAGGGGTTAGATGGTGCATCTACATTGATTGGGACCAGATTAAACATAAAACAGGATGACCACATGTGCTAGTGTGAGTTTACCCCAGGGAGGTAGGGGATGCGAACTACCATAGGTGTGTTCAGGCCATGACATCTTGCACCCCCCACAATCAAAAGGCATGGGGGTCTCCAGGAAGGGGTTAGATGGTGCATCTACATTGACTGGGACCAGAGTAAACATAAAACAGGATGACCACTTGCACTAGTGTGAATAGCCCCAAGAGAAATAGGGGATGCAAATTACCATAGGTCCATTCAGGCCGTGATATCTTGCACCCCCCCACAATCAAAAGGCATGGGGGTCTCCAGGGAGGGGTTAGATGGTGCATCTACATTGATTAGGACCAGATTAAACATAAAACAGGATGACCACATGCGCTAGTGTGAGTTTACCCCAGGGAGGTAGGGGATGCGAACTACCATAGGTGCATTCAGGCCATGTTATCTTGCACCCCCCACAATCAAAAGGCATGGGGGTCTCCAGGAAGGGGTTAGATTGTGCATCTACCTTGACTGGGACCAGAGTAAACATAAAACAGGATGACCACATGCATTAGTGTGAATAGCCCCAAGAGAAATAGGGGATGCAAATTACCATAGGTCCATTCAGGCCGTGATATCTTGCACCCCCCCACAATCAAAAGGCATGGGGGTCTCCAGGGAGGGATTAGATGATGCATCTACATTGATTGGGACCAGATTAAACATAAAACAGGATGACCACATGCGCTAGTGTGAGTTAACCCCAGGGAGGTAGGGGATGCGAACTACCATAGGTGTGTTCAGGCCATGACATCTTGCACCCCCCACAGTGAAAAGGTATGGCGGTGTTCCAGGAGGGGCTAGGGGGACGCCTCTATATTGGTTAGGACCAGAGTAAACATAAAACAGGATGACCGCTTGCGCTTGTGTGAATTACCCCAAGAGAAATAGGGGATGCAAATTACCATAGGTGCATTCAGGCCATGATATCTTGCACCCCCCACAATCAAAAGGTATGGGGGTGTTCCGGGAGGGGGTAGATGGTGCCTCTACATTTGTTGGGACCAGATTAAACATAAAACAGGATGACCGCTTGCGCTAGTGTGAATAGCCCCAAGAGAAATAGGGGATGCAAATTACCATAGGTCCATTCAGGCTGTGATATCTTGCACCCCCCCACAATCAAAAGGCATGGGGGTCTCCAGGGAGGGGTTAGATGGTGCATCTACATTGATTGGGACCAGATTAAACATAAAACAGGGTGACCACATGCGCTAGTGTGAATAGCCGCAAGAGAAATAGGGGATGCAAATTACCATAGGTGCATTCAGGCCATGATATCTTGCACCCCCCTCAATCAATAGGCATGGTGGTCTCCAGGGAGGGGTTAGATGGTGCATCTACATTGGTTGGGACCAGATTAAACATAAAACAGGATGACCACTTGCGTCAGTGTGAGTTAACCCCAGGGAGGTAGGGGATGCAAATTACCATAGGTGCATTCAGGCCTTGTTATCTTGCACCCCCCGCAATCAAAAGGCATGGGGGTCTCCGGGAAGGGGTTAGATGGTGCATCTACATTGATTGGGACCAGAGTAAACATAAAACAGGATGACCACTTGCACTAGTGTGAATAGCCCCAAAGAAATAGGGGATGCAAATCACTATAGGTAAATTCAGGCCGTGATATCTGGCACCCCCCACAATCAATAGGCATGGGGGGTCTCCAGGGAGGGGTTAGATGGTGCATCTACATTGATTGGGACCAGATTAAACATAAAACAGGATGACCACATGCGCTAGTGTGAGTTTACCCCAGGGAGGTAGGGGATGCGAACTACCATAGGTGTGTTCAGGCCATGACACCTTGCACCCCCCACAATCAAAAGCTATGGGGGTGTCCAGGGAGGGGCTAGGGGGATGCCTCTATATTGGTTAGGACCAGAGTAAACATAAAACCGGACGACCGCTTGCGCTTGTGTGAATTACCCCAAGAGAAATAGGGGATGCAAATTACCATAGGTAAATTCAGGCCGTGATATCTGGCACCCCCCACAATCAATAGGCATGGGGGTCTCCAGGGAGGGGTTAGATGGTGCCTCTACATTGATTGGGACCAGATTAAACATACAGCCGGATGACCACGTGCGCTAGTGTGAGTTAACCCCAGGGGGGTAGGGGATGCGAACTACCATAGGTGCATTCAGGCCATGATATCTTGCACCCCCCACAGTGAAAAGGTATGGCGGTGTTCCAGGAGGGGCTAGGGGGACGCCTCTACATTGGTTAGGATCACAGTAAACATAAACCAGGATGGCCACTTGCGCTAGTGTCAATAGCCCCAAGAGAAATAGGGGATGCAAATTACCATAGGTGTGTTCAGGCCATGATATCTTGCACCCCCCACAATCAAAAGGTATGGGGGTGTTCCGGGAGGAGGTAGATGGTGCCTCTACATTTGTTGGGACCAGATCAAACATAAAACAGGATGACCACTTGCGCTAGTGTGAATAGCCCCAAGAGAAATAGGGGATGCAAATTACCATAGGTGTGTTCAGGCCATGATATCTTGCACCCCCACAATCAAAGGGTATGGAGGTATCCAGGGAAGGGCTAGGTGGTGCCTCTACATCATTTGGGACCAGAGTAAACATAAAACAGGATGTGTGTTACAGGTTTTGTGAATTACCATAGCATACATGCCAACATTCTGTGACCAAAAATCTGTAGGAATCTTAAAGTTTCAAAAATAGTCAGACGAGGAGGTAATGATAGGAATAGGGCGCGTCAGCAGCCCATTGTCATTGAATGAGCCCGCCGCCGCGGGTGCATTCAATGACAATGAGGCGCCTGCCACGCCTTCTGCCATCACGCCAGCTCGGGGAAGCCCTTGAAAGACTCGCCCGAGTTGACGTGATGGGGGGCTAATGGCGCCTTTTGTGAAAGGCACTCGCGGTGGAGGGGCGCCCTTAGCCCACCGCCGTTGGCGCCTTTTACATCAAAGGCCTGCATGCTGCGCCTTCTCCCGCTACGCCAGCTCGGGGAAGTCCTTGAAAGACTCCCCCGAGCTGGCGTGGTGGGGGGCTAATGGCGCCTTTGGCCAAAGGCACCCGCGGTGGAGGGGCGCTTTTAGCCCACCGCCGTGGGTGCCTTTGGCATTAAAAGCCTGCATGCTGCGCCTTCTCCCGCTACGCCAGCTCGGGGAAGTCCTTGAAAGACTCCCCCAAGTTGGCGTGGTGGGGGACTAATGGCGCAATTTGCCAAAGGCACCCGCGGCGGAGGGGCGCTTTTAGCCCACCGCCGTGGGTGCCTTTGACATTAACAGCCTGCATGCCACGCCTTCTCCCGCTACGCCAGCTCGGGGAAGTCCTTGAAAGACTCCCCCGAGCTGGTGTGGTGGGGGGCTATTGGAGCCTTTAGTTTTGCCAAAGGCACCCGCGGCAGAGGGGCGCTTTAGCCCACCGCCGTGGGTGCCTTTGACATTAAAAGCCTGCATGCCGTGCATTCTCCCAGTACGCCAGCTCGGGGGAGCCCTTGAAAGACTCCCCCGAGCTGGCGTGAAAAAAAAAATGTAAAAAAAAAAATTTTTTTTTTTTTTTTTTTTTACAAATAAATCGGTATTTCGGGTAAAAAAATCGGTAGGCGGTAGGACTGCTTAAAAAGCGGTATCCTACCGCCTAAATCGGTAGGGTTGGCAAGTATGCCATAGTTGCGTTCAGGCCATGATATCATGCACCCCAACAATGAAAAGGTATGGGGGTGTCAAGGGAGGAGGTAGGTGGTGCCCATACATTGGTAGGGACCAGATTAAACGTTAAACAGGATGACGACTTGTGTCATTGTGAGTTAACCCCAGGGAGACAGGGGATGCGAATTACCATAATACATGTAGGGGGGCTGATGGTGTCTCTCCCAGCATATATATGAGGTGAAAATGGGGTTGAAATAAAAAAGTCAACATTTTGGGGGTCATAGTAATTGGGGCACAGTAATCACATAGATCCGTCTTGGAAGCAGACACAGAATTGATAGTTGTAGCTGTAAATGGAAGGGCATCTTTCGGTTGGAAATGCCCCATTGTAGTGTGTGATGGCTGAATGCATGCTGAAGAACAGCACTGCTGAGGAAAAAAGGAAAGGAATTACAAAGACTCTCACTAGTCTGCATTTCATCCCCATACAAACAGCCCAAACTTTAGGTAGGGGGCTTGAGCCTCATTAACCCAGTGGTGTTGTATCCATGACATAGCGCAGCCCACACCAGTCACTTGCAGCAGTGTGTAATAGTGTGCACAGTTTACCAAGCCGCGGGTGAACAGGGAGCTTAACACCAATTACGTAAAATACTGTTGACTTCCCTTCCCAATAACACATGCTGAAGGGAGACCCTACCGTGCACCCCCCTGCATTATGACAGAGTTGTGTGACTGAGCCCAACCTGCCCCTTTATCCTTAAGAGAGGCTCCGGCAGTGATTCCTCGTGCTTTGATGTTGGAATCAAATATAGAAAGGTTAATTATGCCATAAAAAATTAAAAAATGTTTAAGCGCCCCATCTACTGTAACAGTACAAACTTTCTTATTATTATACCTTTTAAAATAATACGTGCGCCTGTCACAGTACAACCTTTCTTATTTTGCCTGTAGTGTGATGTTGGAATAAAATATAGAAAGGTTAATTATGCCATAAAACATGTTTAAGCGCACCATCTACTGTAACAGTATAACCTTTCTTATAATTATACCATTTAAAATAATAACATGTGCGCCCTATGTGCTGTCACAGTACAACCTTTCTTATTTTGACTGTAGTGTGATGTTGGAATAAAATATAGAAAGGTTAATACAACTGAACGAATGCTAGGCTCCCAGACTTTCCACAGTATTAAAAAAAAAAAAAAAAACATGGGAAGCCGTATATTATACCATACTGTATGATATTCGGCTTCCCATGACAGAGTGAAGGCCCTGCAACAACGCCCACCTGGTAGCTCTGGCCAATCCCTCAATAGAGATGTTGGAGGGCGGGCTGTAGGCGGGCTATGACATTAGCTTTTCTTTTCGTGCTGCATGTATGGCTGGAGCCATCAAGTGGGCGTGACTCCGAAGATTGCCGAACACTGCCTCCCACAATCTATCATGGCCTGCAGGATAGCATACAACACCGGTGACTAGGAATTAACTGGTGGAACGCTAGAGTGCCTGCTAGTATTTCGGTAAGGGACACTGATTAAGCAGGTGTTGGTGTACGCTGTCTACACAGAGGGCAGTTTAACGAGCACTACATTGAACTAATGTCTTTTGCGTGTACGTTAGTTAACTGTGCAGATCGGAACTGAGTGCTTTGAATATGGTGAATACAGTGTTGGCTACCTGGTACACTTTTCCCCCATAGGAGATGGTGACTAAGTGAGTTGGACAATACATATCTTAAGAAACAGGAGGTTGTCATAGGAATATGGAATTAAACTAGAAATGTTCGTTTAGACAAATGGGATGTTACCCAGCCACGCGATTTTTAAAGTTAGCATGAACGGCTGGTAACGCCATACCATAGCACCGAGAATTGAGACTTTTCCCATAGGAACACTGTTATGTAAGGCTCAATCTCTCGTGTTGTGGACTGTATGATTTTAACACGCCTTTAAAGTAGAGCAGAGTATGTGTGAATGTTGTTTACAAACCCCACGTTAAAAAGTATCGAAGAACTGATGACGAGTAGTTGGGTCTTTTTAAACGTATAATCAGCATAAAAGCCTAGCAGCTGCACTTGTGTTGGTTCTCATAATATGTTCTGATTTGTGTTGTTTCCCAGATGCCTGTCCAGTGAAAGGACATTTAAACAGTTCCGTACCAAGGATACTTTGAAACTTGAAGCAAGGTAAGCGAGTAGAAGGCAGATATAAGTTCTGTTGAGGCTAGAGCAGCTTGAAATTTAGTATTTATTCTAAATCGCTGCCTTTCTTCTTTTTCCTCCCCTAGAATAAGCATGTTGGGTCTTGTGTTCCCTGACAAAATATGGGAAGTTATGTTTGATTGTGTATCTTTCTGTCCAAACGTTGGTCCCCTGAAGAAGTTCTCGTACAATGTGCCACCAACAAGTGAAGAATGAAACATGTAGGGTTGTTAAGCACTATATTTGATAACAGTGCTTTAGATTAGAGCCTATTAAATAGCGTTTTTTCCTTTCGTGAAGAGAGGATTTATTTACAGAGGACTATTGATCAGATCAAAGGGTTATTTTGATTCTAATAAGCCCTTTTGTGAGTATTCCAACGCTTGTTTTGCACAGTCTTTTTGAAATAAACATTTTACAAATTATTTTGCACTTTAGGTACGACCTTACCGACAGTAGGTGGTAGTCTACTGGGAGGTATTGTCCAAAGAAATTTTTAGAGTTTTTACACTTTGAGTTATTTTGGTTTTATGATATACTGAATGTTTTTATGACTGTTCATATTGATGTAAGACACTATGAATGTTTTTTTATTATATGATTGTATATTTTTTTTAGTGTGAAAGTATCGATTGATTGAATAAAATTGTATGTATTAACACCTTTTTATTGAAAGACATTTTTGCGTACTCAGTACCTATTTGGTACATGTGCTGAGTAGTCCATAGAATAGGCAGAGGTAAAGAAGAGACATACAGGTTCTTGAGTCTTTAAAATGCCATTGGTCTCTTTTGGTATTGTAAGGCAAATCAAGTTAAGCCATATTGATTTTCTTTAGCATCAAGGCAAGTATGGTGCTGGGGAAAATAACATCAATAAACAAAATATAAATGTGCACCATCTCCTATGTCTACATGGATGGTAATGAATGTATAAGCTATGTTTAGGCCGCTTGATGTATAGGCAATGACCGGCTGATAGAGAACTGTGTGTTAAGCTGTTACCTGCAGAAGGCAACTTTTTTTCATTGACTAGTGTAAGTTTGAATTCACTGGTAATGAGTGATTACAATCTAAGCATGTTTGTGGATGTGTGTATGGGTCTGTTTTTTCCCATCTGCTGGTGCACACATCTTTCAATGTGTATAGGTCTGCCATAATATCAACTGCCGGACTCAGGAAGGAGCGAGATGCGCCATCGTGCTCAAGATGGACAATGTCTCAGCAGTCAGGTACATAAACTGACTGGGAGGGACGAGATCCAAGATGCTGGCGGAGATAGCCAAGGAATTTTGGTATCTATGTCTCCAGAGAGGAGTCAGCGTGACGGCAGAGCACCTGTCTGGGGAACACAACCAAGCTGCAGACTCGAACTCGAGAGAACTGAGGGACTCCAGCGATTGGCAGCTGGAGGAGTCGGTATTCCAGGAGATCATGCATCAGAGAGGTCCGTGTCAGACAGACCTGTTTGCTTCGAGGTTGAATGGAAAGATCTCCAGATTTTTCACCTGGAGACCAGACCCAGAAGCAGCGGCAACAGATGCATTTCTCCAGGTTTGGGGATCAGCGAAGGAATACGCATTCTCGCCATTTGCCATGATAGCAAGAACTGTTGCGCAGATCAGGAGACAGGGTGCAAAAGTGATTTTAGTTACACCCGACTGGAGGGGGTCAAGCATGGTTCCCAGATCCACTGTAGATGTCTTACGACTTCTGTTAGGGAGAATTCTCGTAAATGTCTGGTTTCCCTTACCTAATGAGTCCCTCAGCAGCTTTGCTGGATTTCTAGGATTTATCCTTTTAACCTGGTAAGAGTGTGAGCCTTTTTCCCACTCTTACATGTGTTTTGCTGTGTGTATTTTCACTTTTTGGATTGTCGATCCAGAAAAACACACCCCTCGATCATGGGGAAATGTACTATGTTGGTTGAAGACCAACCGTCTCATGCTCTTAGTGTTAGGAATACATAATCATAAGCTTGACCGAATTGCGGCCATTTTAAGGTGACATAAATCGCCATCTTGTTTTCTCTAACGCTTGCTTATTGCTTTCTGTTCTAAATGCTTCGCTAACATGATATTCTGCTTTACCAATGTGCAATGCAAGGCCAAGGGAAATATGCTGAAACATAACGCAGCAACCCTGATAGAAATATCCGGTCTCCTCCCGCATGCTATCCTTGAAAGAGGGCAGCGAGGCATCCTAGTCAGCCCACAGGTGCCAGTGTGTCTCAAAAACACAGTGAAAATACTCAGAACAAATATTAAATTGCTTGAATTATGTTCTTCTTTGCGGCCCCCCTTCTCGAGCCCTGTAGAGTCCTGGAGAGCGAGTTGACCCCCAGGACCCAAATAGAAACTAGGAGATAGGAAGGCCTGGAATGTGGCTCTCCCCCCCCCCCCCCCACATGCAGCTTGCTAGCGAGAACAGAAGCATTCTGTTCTTTTCAACAAAGACTTATGTCTGAAGCCTTACAAAATTGCAAACTGTTGGTAAAACAAATGTTTGAGGTGTCATGGGGGTGTGGCTAACCAGCCATGGACTAGGACGTGCCTGCGAGAGCTGCTCCGATGATCCGACTCTGATCCTTATGGAAACGCATTCAAATTGCTCCAAAAATAGAAACGCGCGCGTGGGAATGTATGCCCTACCAGAACTATGGAAACTGAAGCCCACTGTGCAGCCATCAGAAGGATAAAAGACTTTGAAGCACCCGGCTGCACTGATACAATGTATCCAAGATGGCGGTGAACAAAGGAGGAACGGCCATGGCAGTGGGAGCGGCCATACGGACTTGAGCGTGATGCGAACAGCGAGACCTTGTCCCTGAGAAGACGTGCTGATCCCTGCCCCCTAAACGGTGTGCGGTGGGTGTATGGAAGACACAGTGTGTGAGGGGCAGGGAGACGAGCAGACACAGAGAGTGTCGACAATAGCTGCGTGTAAGGCTGGGGGAAACGTTGTTTGGAGGCAAGGCAGCCCCCAGCCACACCAGACAATCGAGCGAGCGGCTCCCGCTGCCTGCGGGAGATGATACAGTTGCAGCGTGGGGCTGCGGAAGAGAAGTGCCACGCTGGACGAGCGAGTGTGGCTCCCGCTGCCTGCGGGAAAAGATACTGTTGCAGGGCGGGGCTGCACACGACAAGCGAAGGAGAGGCGGAGGACCCGCTTGCAGGCGGTCACCGTGCACGGGCCGGATCGAAGGTCCTGTGTGTGCGCGCGTCCGGCGCCTCAACATATGGGTAGGCACCCGGGCGGGGAGAACTATTGGCGGCAGGCTCACGGCCCTGCAGTAAGCATCGGGAAGCTGATCATTGTAGCGGTGGATCAGCACGGCCAGCTCAGCATTGTACCCGTGCTGTGGGCTATCATAACGCCAGCAAATATATAAAGCACGGGCATTCCCACAGGTTGCCCCCAGCCATACAAGTCCGATGTGGGAGTGAATCAGCTGGGTCTAATGAGCTCTTGAGCCAAGCACTGGTTAGGTGCAGGAGTGGCTCGAAGGCGGTGCAGCCTTGAACTATCACTATGCATTCACTAAATGCATGGCTGCAGCTGCCTGAGGAACACTAATACGCAGACCACTGTCTTGTTGTAATTTAATGCCTGGCATGCTGCACTTGGAGCTGAATATGTGAGCCTGACACAGCGTAGTTTCAAAACCAACGACAAGACTCGAGAACACCGTTACACAGTCCACGGTCCTGGTGAATAACTAATGACTGGCGAGCTGTGCTGAGGGAAGAATGGGGGAGACTGGCACAGAGTAATTTAAAGTAAGCGACAAAACTTATGGAACACTGTAAAGCAGATCAGTACCTGGCAAGCCGCGCTGTGATGGGTATGGATGAGACTGGCACAGCGCAACTGTAGAATAATTAATAAAGTCGACTCGACACGTGGGAGGACATAACCCACTCAAAGACAAAGCACATCGCACATGTTCCATACGGGCACTCCAAGGTTACCAATCTGAACCTGGGGGGGACTCACTGGAGAAAAGGAGGGACATAGAATCAGTACTGCCACACTACGACAAAACTATATCGGAAATCAGACTAATATTGCAGGTACTGAGGGAGCTACCAAAAACATTGCTTAAAAAGGGGGGCGCTGTTGCGCCGAAGCAAGATGGCCGCCTAGGTGTTGTGCTCCGGACGGGGAGAGCAAAGAACCTTCGCGTTCAGGCCCGCAACCCCATTGCATCCGCCTGAAATCGATGGCGCATCCCTATAACCCTATCCTCTGTGGCCCTGGGAGGTTTCGTGGAGAAACGCGCCCCCGGCGCTGAGCTGTGGTCCCCCGTCCCCGCTGGGACTCCTTCTGCCCGATCTCCCGGTGCCGCTCCGTGGACCGCGGCCCTCCCAGCCACTTGGGGGTGCGGCGTTGCGGCCTACTGCGGGGGAGGGGCCTGCAGAGCCGGACTCTGTTCTTCCTGCCCTCCTGATGGGCTGCCTCGCCCTGTTGGCCCGCCACAACTACTGGAGATGCGACCTCTGTTGACACCAGCGACGCCTGTACTAAGGGATTACCGGCACGGCTGGCCCGCCGACTGTGGCTCGGCGCCTACCCACACAGCATCTTCCTCCCTGCCACCCCTCCGCAGGCGCTCCGGTTCAGGCCTGCTACCAGGTAGGAGGTGAGGGGGGTTGAGTGTGTCTGCCTCCAACGGGCCTTGGCCCTCTTCATCGGCTGCCGCGTGGGCGCCTCACGGCTCGCCTCCCTCCTCCCACCGGTTGAACTACGGCCCCTCCGCCGACCCGGTGCTGCACGAGCGTGTGTTTGAACGCCTGGGGGAGAACCCATAGCGCTGCTGCTGCCTGCTTGTATTTTTTGGGCACCTTGACTCGACCCTGCTCATAATACGCGCCATCATCGCTCCCTGCTACTGGCATCCTAATCATCTGTGCCCTGCTGGGGATTTCAGATTTTGGCCGGGAGGCACACATATGAACTTCTCTACTGCACATTTCCACCCCCTGTGGTGTGAACGGCCGGCTGCATCGTCCACGCAGTAGCTCACAGCTGAATCTGGGATTGATTACTGGACCTCACCACCCATGGAATTGCTTGTAGGGGTTCGGTAAAGCTGAGGGAACACCACTGTTCCACAGATCCACAAGCTCCTGGCTGGTGTTGGGCCATCCCTTGCCACCAGGATTACCCTGCTTGCAGCGGCCCACAGTGACTGAGAAGATCATACCCTCTCTTATTAGCCTGCTTCTCGTGGCCCCTGCCATTGCTGCTCCGGCCATATCCTCCCGCGCTATCATAGAACAACTGTGGTCCGGTGCGTTATCACAGCACAGGCGTCCTGTGGTTGCGCCGGGCACTCAGTGGTCCTCGCCTGCCCAGAGCAGATCATCCTGAGCTGCATCCGGAGGGAAACTTGCCACACTTGACAGCTGGCACCTTCGGGGCGCCGGTGAATTGATCTCTACTTGCCATCATGGCCAAGGGAGCGGGAGCCGGAAGAAAGCAAAGCTCACTAAATATGTTTACTAAGACACCCTCCAGACCACCGACTGAGCCTCCAGAGGGAATCGCCCACCGCCTCCATATCCTCCTCCAGATGACTCGCAAAAAATGTTGGAATACATACGCGAAGGCTTCACCACGCTGCATACTAAGTTAGACGATATGAATGGTACCATCTCGTTGATAAAGGCTCATATCGAGAGAACAGATAGCCGGGTCGCTGAAATCAAAACGAGGGTTGGCACTACTGAGGATGACCTTGGTTCCCTCCGCGCTGCGGTTACCACTCTTACCAGTCGGGTCCTGGCAGTCGAGAAGAAAAATTATGATCTTGAATCCTGCTCCAGGCGGAATAACCTCCGCATTGTCGGCATGCCCGAGGACAACATTGGGGAGCCCATGGAGGAATATGTGGAACTAACCCTTTTAACACTACTGGACCACCCTAAACTGTCAGCACAATTTGCGGTGGAAAGGACGCATCCCTCCCTGACGGCGAAACCTAGACCTGGAGCACTTCTTCGCCCCATCATAGTCAGGATCCTGAATTTTCGTGATCGAGATGCCCTTTTACGAGCGGCCAGAGCCAAGGGGGGAGCTGCTCCTTGGGGGGGTGAGGATACACTTATATCCGGACTTCTCTGTGGCTGTGCAGCAGGAGCGTAAAACCTTTATAGCTGTAAAAAGAAGACTCAGAGACTTAGGGGTTAAATACTCTATGCTTTTTCCTGCAAAGCTGAGAATCGAACACTCCAACCACACGTTCTTTTTCACTATCCCAGAGGAGGCCTCCAAATGTATAGACGAACACATCCCGGGCTGAACCACTTAGTGTCTAGATGGGATGTGTACCTACTCTGCATACTGCTGTGCCTAGGACACGCGGGGGACCCCTGTTGGCATTTCCCCCTATGATGGCACCTTATTGTTGAAGTTTATTGGTTGCTGGTTTGTTCACGTTGCTCCTTTTATCCTATGCAATTGTTGCCCTGTGTGCCACGCTGACTCATTGTATCCAGAGGCATTTTACTCCCTGACAAGACCCCATCTCGGGTGACTATTCTATAACTACTCTACTACCAGACCCCCGAGGGTGGGCCCCTGGACCCCTGTCCCGCCCTTACCACTCGGACTCCACATTTTGCTCCCCAGATGGTACATCGAGACCGATGGCTGCTTCTCTCCGGCTTCACTGGCTTTACTCCCCATTGGCCATGGCCCCTCTATTACCTGCACATGCCTCGAACACTATGGTAAATACTATTAGATTGCATACTCTCCTCACTCTCTCCCCAGTCCGGAGCGCCACTGCCCGGCAGCTAACACTCCCCCAGGCGTTGATGCCTAGAAGTTCTTGGTTGATATGGGTTAGTTTGCGTCTCGTCCCTCCGATTGGGGAAGGGATGTGGGTGAGGGGAGGAGTAGGGGACGTTATGGTTAAAGTCTTGACGGCCACTAGAGGCGTACCATGTGCCGAAGCAATGCGTTTTGAGTACACAGACGGGGCGCCACGCACCGCCGGATCCACTAGCTCCCTGTGGCTGGTGCCCCCGTGCCAGGAATACAAGCAGTACCCACGCGAGTATGGCTAAAACTGACCTGACCTTCATGAGCTGGAATATCCGGGGGTTAGGCAATCGCAGAAAGATGAGACAGGTACAGCTACATGCTGAACGTTATGGGGTGAAAATCCTATGTTTACAGGAAACCCATGCTCGATTGGAGCAGTGTGAGCGGTTTGCAAGGCAATGGGGGCCCCAGAGGTAGTATACCAACTATTCTACGCAAAGCCGTGGCACCCTCACTCTAATACACAAGAGCCTGAAATTCACATGCCATCACTCGCATATCGACCCTCTGGGCAGATACGTATTGATCACGGGAAAACTGCTCTACCAAGAGATAGCCATCCTGAATATATATGGTCCTAATATCGACGACCCTGAATTCTACCTACACTTAGCTGCCCTCTTTGAAAGTTACCCCCTGCTCCCAATATTATGGCGGGGCGATTTCAATACCATACTAGATGTCACCCTAGATAGGTCAGGCACCACACCTCGCCAACTTTCCAAGGCAGCCTATACTATCCTTACATCCCTTCCCCGTCACTTGTGGATGTATGGCGCCTAATGAACCCTGATTCCCGCACATTCTCCTTTTACTCTTCAGTTCACGATTCCCATTCCAGGATAGACAGATGGCTTATAACGGACACACTGGTCAGATCCTTGTCTCACTTGGCTATCCTCCCTAGGACGCTTTCAGACCATTCACCGGTACTCATTTCCCTAAACTGGGGTCAGGATGCCGGAAAAACTAGGCAGTGGAGGCTGGGACCATATGCGCTTCTCGACCAGGCCTTCGCAGTCGAACTCTAATCTTCCATCGAGAAATTCTTTGAGATAAATACAGACTCAGTAACATCACACGCTGTCCTGTGGCAATCGTTTAAAGCATATGTGATTGGGATGGCCATATCCAAGTGCTGCGGCATCCTTAAATGAATCCGTTCTGACATTGCTGCTAGCGAATCGGCCCTGGCTATCCTTGAGTCCCAATATGCCCAAGACCACTCCCCAACCACTCTGGCTGCACTGGGTTCCGAGCTGGACAGGTTTCGCGACGTCGCCCAGCGAGAGGTTAAATTCCTAGACTCCCCTCAGGCGATGAGGAAATACGGAGAGGGTGAACGCCCCGGTCGTATGCTCACCAGGCTATTGCGCCGGGAGTTCGATGCCCCCCATATCCCTGCGATAGTGAGACCTGATGGCTCGCTCGCCACCTCCCTGCAGGACATCAACTCCCAGTTTCAGCTGTTCTACACCTCCTTGTACTCTGCAGCCGATGGTCCCCAGGTTCAGGAAATTGATTCCTACTTAGAGGGCCTTCCCCTATCAGTACTGTCCACTGAAACCAGCCTTCTCCTGGAGAGACCGTTTACCTCTGAGGAACTTGACGAGGCTATTGCGTTGTTGGCATCAGGGAAGGCTCCTGGCCCCGACGGGCTCTCCATGGATTTCTATAAACGATATAAGTCTATCCTGATTCCGCAACTGTTGGCCTTGTGGGAGGAGTCGTGTGAAAAGGGTATACTCCCTCCATCTCTCCGGGAGGCACTGATAACAGTGCTCCTCAAACCAGGTAAGCCCCCTACTCAGTGCGGCTCATACCGACCGCTGTCATTGATTAACAGCGATGTTAAAATATACGCTAAACTGCTGGCCAACCGCCTAGCCCCATACATGCTGCACATCATTCACCCCGACCAGGCGGGATTTGTCCCTGAATTTGAGGAGGCTCTTCAAAGTAATCAGCAGAATCAGTCCGACCACACAGGCAGTTGCAGCCACCCTAGATATGCAGAAGGCATTTGACTCGGTCTCATGGAGGTATCTATGGCGAGTCCTCGAGAGGTGCAAGTTCGGCCCCAACTTTCGTGCCTGGGTAAAGCTGCTCTACACTGCCCTGTCGGCCAGAGTTCGTACCGAGGACAGATGTTCCACTCCCTTCCAGTTATCCAGAGGTACACGACAGGGTTGCCCCTTCTCCCCCCTTATATTCGCTATAGCCATGGAACTCTTTGCGGACAAGTTACGCCAATCACATTCACATAGTAGCCTGCACACAGTCGGCCAATCCGATGTAGTTTCCCTATATGCAGACGACGCTCTTCTGTACATCTGGTCTCCCGACTCTAACCTCGCCCCCATACTAGCGGATGTGGCTCGCTTTGGGGACATATCTGGCCTTAAAATAAACTTCTCCAAGTCCACCTTATTCCCACTTACGGACTCCACACATCCCCCCTCAGATTTATGTGGATTCAACTGGTCGCCGTCCAGCATCACCTACCTGGGGGTGGTGGCTTCCCGCCACGTGGCCAAGCTTCGCAAGAATAATTATCAGACTTACTTAACTAGCCTCGCATTGAGGTCTTCTTGCTGGTCCAAACTCCCCATATCACTAGCAGGCAGGATTGGAATACTTAAAATGGTGGTATTACCCCAACTCCTGTACCGATTCTCTAAGCTCCCTGTGTGGCCTGGGGATGTTTTTTTCAGAACACTGCGCCAGATAAGCAACACCTTTCTGTGGCATTCGGGGGCTGTCCACCTTAAGCTGTCCACATTGACCGCTCCCAAGGAACTGGGTGGGTTCAACGCTCCAGATTTCATCAGATACTGGGTGGTAGCCCAATCGCAGTTTGCATCATATTGGTTTAATACCACTGATTTTCCCCCCTCCCACACGTTCGGCTGGAAAAACTGGCGGTCTCGGACCGCGTGAAAGGTTCCCTGATCCTCAAACCAGCACCCCCTGACCCAGACTCCGGAGACCCGGTAGCTGTCACGTCTTTAGCATTGACCAAACTTTGGACAATGGTCGGCACGCTTCACCTGTTCCACGGAGACCTGCCATTATGGAACTTTCTTCCCGATGTCCCACATATCCCACAATCAGTCGTATCTCACTGGGCAGATGCTTGCTTCCTGGCACTCCAAGATGCCTACGAACAGGAGAACTTTGAGTGGCTAGATCTTCCCTTACCCCTTAGACGCCGGCCTTCAGTATGGCTACAATACTCCTCACTACGGAAGAATCTCAAATCCAAATTCCCTAATTTCCCCGCCTTACCCCCTGACGAGCCTATAGTGGCGGAACTTTGCTCCTACCTCTCCTTTAGGGGCAAGGTGTCGAGACTGTACTCTTTACTGCAGAATGGGGCGGCCCCCTCGTTTACAGGGCTGAGACACGCATGGGAGGATGATCTTGGAGTTGAGCTCACTGACGAGAGATGGTCCCGAATGTGTGCCCGCACCCACAATGTATCCTAGAACACTAAATTTAAATTAATACAATTCAAGGTGCTACACAGATAGCATCATACACCGGTAAGGCTACATCGCATGTTCAGCAGCGTTCCTCCCAGCTGACCCAGGTGTGGCATGGATCGAGCCTCCTACATTCATATGTTATGGCACTGCCCCCGTCTTACCCAATTCTGGTTAGACGTCTGCTCCACACTATCGGATATCCTTGAACACACTATAGCCCCCACCCCATTACACTGCCTGTTTCATGATTTCCCACAGCTGCCCCGCGACTCTAAGAAACTTGCAGGTCTCGGCATGCTGTTGGCAGTCCGCTGTATGCTGTTGTGTTGGCTCTGTCCCAGGGCCCCTACCTATGCACAGTGGCTCAGGTCAATTACATGGGTTCATGATACTGAGGAATCCTGGAATGCAATGCAACACTCACACCCGAGGCCAAAAGACTTCTGGCGGAAGTTCCGGGACTATATGGCTGCCGTGGCCTCACCCACAAACTCTGTCTTGTCCTCACCTGAAGGATCCCCATGAATGATGTCTTCCCCTGATACAGTTGTTAATGTCCAGTCTGCTGCCTCACTCTCTGTATACTGTAATTGACGCATGATGTGTTGCTCATTATGTATGTTGCTGGTTTCTTTGGCTCATTGCTGGTGCCATGTGGCGCCTTGTTGGTTTCTGGTGTGTTGTCAAGACAAATAAAGAAAGTTTTTAAAAAAAACATTGCTTAAAGGAGGAACGTGGAAGGACACAGCCCACTCTGAGATTGACCTTGTGCGCTGCCTTGCAGTCGGCCTACGGAGGTCACCCGAAGACTGACTGATATTGGTGAAGCCACAGCGGCACAGGGAAGCTGATATAAGACGTAGCGAGATTGCAATATGTCGGTGCAAGGACTGAAGTCCAGAAGTAAGCAACCCTCTATGGATGCCTTTGCAAAAGCGCAGCGAACCCCTTCGTCCCCAGTACAAAAGACGGGGGAGGCATCAGGGAATGACCCCCCTGGAGGAGAAAACCAGCAAGTCCTAGCGGCCATAATGGAGCTTGAGTACTAAATGGGGTGCAGCGATGGCGGAGCTGCGGACGGCCCTAGAAAATAAAATAGATGCCGTGGGGATTGAAGTTACTTTGCTGCAGCAGGACGTTAAAGCACTAGCGGCTTGGAAAGCGCAGTGAAGACCAACACGGATGTAAGCACGAATAATGCGAAGGAGGTCCATGTGCTCAAACAGCAGGTTGCCAACCTCGAAAACAGGGTGGAGGAAGCAGAAGGACGGGCGAGACGGAACAACATCCGAGTGGTCGGCCTTCCAGAAGGAGAAGAAGGCCAGGACCCCACAGATTACGTGGAGAATATGATCCTGCAAGAAGTGAGAGCGGACAAACTCTCGCAGGGATTCACGGTGGAGCGGGCACATCGGGCCCTCATGAGGAAACCACGGCCTGGAGCTCCGCCGCGGTCGATCATTGCGAAAATCCTGAATTACAAAGACAGGGAAAAGATCCTGGAGTATTTCCGTAAGGGTGGAACGATAGAAAGAGCCTCCTCCAGGGTTACGGCATACCCTGACTTTACTATGTTAGTGCAAAGGCAACAATATAGTTATGTTGCGCTTAAGAGAAGACTGCGTGTGGCGGACATCAGGTACATGTTGTTGTACCCAGCAAAGTTGAAAGTTCTGCACAAAGGCAGAGCGCTGTTCTTTGACACCCCAGAGGATGCAGCGTTGTGGTTGGATCTACAGGGCTGCCCGGCGCAGAATGAGGAACAAGATCCCCAGGAGCACGATAAGTGAAGACACTATGTCATGTACCGGGCGAGGGTGGAAGAGTGGGGAATCTGGGTATAGCGCCTTGAATTACTTGATAGACATGGCGTAGCCCTTGAACTTTATGACTCTATGGGACTGGAATATAGTGTGTTAAAACGCAAATGAAAACGGAAGCATTGGGCGTAGCAACTCTAAGCAAATAGGAGCGGCAGGACTGCACTTACCTAACCCCGAGATCTAGTAAAAAGGCGGCCAATAAGGCGGCCTCACCCTGCTGAGCCGCGGGTACGGGTTATACCAGAAAGGGCTAGATGCGGGGGTGCCTGAGATCCAGGGATGGAGCTGGGCAACAGTTGGGAAGGGTGAAGTTGGGGTAGGGAAGGGAGGAGGATGGGAGGGAGGCGAGGGAGTTTGGGGTGTTTGTAGTTTGGGGGAGTTTGAATTGGGAAACAAGCCTATATAGATTAAGATGGAAGTGGGATCTGGACTGCACCGGTGTGAGGGGGAGGGGGATTCTAATGGGTCATGGGGGACCTTAAAATAATTACGTGGAATGTCGGGGACTTAATAGTTACCTAAAAAGGAATAAGGCTATGTTGTGCTTGCGCAGACAAAAGATAGATATTGCACTGTTGCAGGAGACACACCTGACACGGGAAAAGATGGAGATGGTGGTGAAGAAATGGGAAGGGGTTGTGGTGGGCTCGACATACTCAGCCTATGCTATGAGGAGTACTCATCTGGGTGCCGCCGCACGTCTCGTTTCAGCAGTTGCAGGAAGTGGCGGAAAGGGATGGGAGGACGGTTATACTGAGGGGATTAGTGGAGAATAAAGAGGTAAGCATTGTGAATACATAAGCCCCCAACCAAAACACGGCAGCATATTTCAGAACTCTGTGCCATAACCTCAGTATATGCATGGGTGGGGCGGTGATTTGGGGGGGGGGGGGTTTAACTGCGTATTAGACCCCAAGGTAGACAGATCGGATGGGAAGATTGATAGACCTGCCCCGGCGGCTAAAGCGTTGCAGACTCTGCTGGACGACTTTGGTCTAACGGATGTGTGGAGGACAAGACACCCCCATGATAAGCAATACTCGCACTATTCTGCCCCGCAGCAATTGCATACGAGGCTGGACTATGTCTTTGCTACGTTGGACGTGGTGATGGAGTGTACTCAAGTAGAATATAAAGCAAGGGTCCCCTCAGTATATTGCCCCCCGTCCCGTCTTCAGGGAAGACATAAGATAGGAGATTATAAATTACTTTGAGACAAATAGGGGTAGTGTTGACTCGGCTAGTACATTATGGGAAGCCTTCAAGATAGTGATGAGAAGGGTAGCCGTAGCAAAATCGAAAGGCCTACAAGGTGAGATACTGGCTGATATACACGGAACCGAAAGGGAACTGTAAAAGACATTGAAGGAGGGAGGTGCAGACATGGAATTGATACTGAAACTGCAGCAGAAATGTGCGGAGCAATGGGAAAGATTATGTAACCTCAACTATGAAAAATACATAGAGAGATAGCATGCGGGGGGTATAAAACAGGAAGACTTCTAGCGTTGCTATACAATTGCGAAACTCCCAGACACATGATTAGAACGATTGCGAGGGAAGATGGTAGTGTAGCTGACACCCAGGAAGGTGTTAATCAGGAGTTTGCAGAATATTATAAGTTACTATTTGGGGATGAGGGGGGGTAGTAGTCTTGGGGAGATCACAGAAACACTGGAGGACATTGGACTGCCCAGGATAAGTGCAGAGGAAAGAGAGGAGCTGGATGCACCGATTACCTTGGAGGAGTTGGAGGAAGTGGTGAGGCAGCTGCCTACCAGTAAGACCCCAGGGTCAGATGGGTTCCCAAGTGAATATTACAAAGTATATAAGGAGGAAGTGCTCCCCCAATGTTAGCAATGTTAAATGAAGCGTTTGAGGTAGGACGGCTGCCGGAGTCACTCAGAGAGGTGATCATAATACCGCTTCCCAAACCCAACAAGCCTGGGCATAGTTGTGGCGCCTATAGATCTTTGTCAATGTTGAACCAGGACATTAAGATATTGATGGCTGTCCTGGCAAACAGACTACGCAGAGTTATTGGCAAACTAATACACCCTGACCAGACGGGCTATGTCCCGAATAGAAATATAACTCATAACTATAGTCGACTCCATCGGGTGGTTGAGTGGGGGAGCAAGAACGAGTGCGAAATGGCAATTGTGTCCTTAGACGTGGTTAAGGCCTTTGATTCAGTTAAGTGGCCATGGCTGCTGGCTGCCTTAGCAAGTTACGGAATGGGGCCTGGATACATAAGATGGGCAAAGATGCTATATAGTGAACCGTTAGCAAGGGTCAGAACAGGATCAGTGATATCTGAAAGATGGCAATTAAGTAGAGGCACCAGACAAGGGTGCCCATGGTCCCCAATGCTCTATATACTAGCCTTGGAGCCCCTAGCGATATGCCTTAGGCAAAAATATGATACCATGGGTATCGAGGTGGGAGGAGAACGACACCTGATTTCCTTGTATGCCGATGACTTGCTGCTGTACCTGAGGTATCTGGAGGAAAATCTTCAGTACATACTAGAAGTGATGGATAAATATGCCGGGCTATCTGGCATAGCATTGAATCCCCAAAAATCTAGTATCTTCCCGCTGGGTAGTTATAGGGGAATCCCTATGGGGAGGTTACCGGTGCTACAAACACCATGGGCGGTTAGCACATTCAGGTATCTTGGGATAGGCGTGTACCATACGGGGGAAGAGGAGCACAGACACAATACCGTAAGAGCCGTTGCGAGAATTGAGAAGTACATGAAGTTCTGGGAGAAGTTGCCCCTAGCGATGATGGGTCGAGAGGCGATGCTTAAGATGGTGGTCCTGCCAAGGCTCCTACACTATTTCGGAAATATTCCATATCTGATACCCAAGAAATGTTTCACCAAACTGAACAGCATGTGTAGGGATTTCCTTTGGCATGGTACCCGGAACAGAGTGGCATTATGGAAACTGCAGAACTGTTATGAAAAAGGGGGAATAAAACTGCCCAATTATGAGGTCTATTATGTAGCGAGCCAGTTGCAATATATAGCTAAATGGCTCACAGATGAACTGACCCCCGAATCCAGGTTGTTTGGACAAGAATGTGCCTCATTTTATCTGAAAGAATTGATCTGGTTGCCCAAGACAGAAATGGAAGGGCGCCCCAAGATGATGAAGCTCGGGTGGGAGATGTGGCGCTGAGCGTGCCAGATGATGGACAACCCATTCGCATGCTCCCCGCAGGTACCACTAGTCGCACTGGCGGGGGGAGATGAGCAGCTGAGGATGATACTTAGAAACCACTGGGAGGCGGTTGGGGTAGTGACAATGGGGGATATATGGCGGGAGGGGATCATCATAGTGTTCGAAGTGCTGGGGGAAGAGATGGGGATACACACAGGCCAATATATTACAAATCACAGGATGGTCCAGAGAATCAGAAGAACATGGCCTGAAACGGTACTGGAGGGAAAACCAGATGCTACTGTAGACATGATATATGATATGACAGGGGGGGGGCATGAGATCTCCAGACTGTATGAGATGATGATGTCCAAGGTCGGGAAGGAGTTAATACAACTGAGACTAGACTGGGAAGTGGAAGTGGGCGCCCCACTAGAGGACGGTATGTGGGAATGTGCTTTGGGATACCACAAGAAGGTGTCAAGGAATGCTAGACTGAAAAAGATACAGCGATATATTACGCATAGAGCATACATGATGCCAGATAGGATATCCAAGTTAAAGGACGCTGGGAGACAAGCATGTCCCAAATGCGATGAGGAAAAGGCTGGCATGGTGCACATGTTCTGGGCATGTCCGGTAATTGAGCGCTTCTGGGGTGAAGTAGCACAAAAACTAGAGGAAAAGGGGGTCACAATGGTTGTAAATACAGCTTGGGCTTGCTTGTTTGGTGGGTTCCCCAGATCGCAGAAACTTAAGCATGTGAGCAAATTGAAGGATTTAGCATATGTGCTTGCAAAAAGGAGGATTGCCATGGGATGGAAGACATGTCATAAACCACGGGTGGAGGTGTAGTGGAAGGATTTGCAGAAGTGGGCAGAGGCAGAAACCATGGTATGGCAGGAGGCGAGCGATGTAGGCGGAGAGGAGGAGGCGGGAAGCCTGATAGCATGGAGATCCTTAATAACCGAGTTGTTTGGAACGGCACAAGATCTGACAAGATCCACGGGGGGTGAGACCCCACCATGCGATGCAGATACAGAGTGCGTGGAACAAATAGGCTCGTAAGGGGGGGTGGGATGGGGGAAGCAGTGGCCAGAATAACTTGATGAACATTTGTATTGTTGATGCATACACTGCGTGTGGTTGTATTGTTTTTGTTTGAATAAATCAATAAAAAATAAATGTTTGAGGTGTCATACTCGTCACGATTGTCAATCATCGTGCTCAGTTCAAAGGAGATGTGCAAGGGTCAGTTTTTGATGTAACACTACTGATTGTAAGATGTTAGTTTTGTATATATGTAACTGATGTATGTGTCTCGCTCTCTTGCATCTCCCGAGCTCTGTTAGACACACGTCGCGGGGCGTGAGACCAGTTGGCCAACTGAGACTATTTACTTTGCAATAAACCCTAGCTTTTGAAAATACAACCTCGTGTCTGGCGTAACAGTTCGTGTGTGGTGACTGTGCCTTGTTTCCACATTCGAGGGTCCCTTAGGGGCCCCTTCAAGATGGCGCCCAAATAGGGACCCTCCCCCACTTTTCCCATCCTGTATGTTGCAAAATAAGGAAGGCGGTAAGAACGGCGAGGACGGGATCGATCGAGCCGGGATCAAGAGGTGTTCAGGGCGCCCTGCGTAAGCATTGAGACTCCTTTCTGCAGATCTGCACACAGCTGATCCCTGATCGACGTGCCCGGCCAGTGAACAAGGAGGCGAGGGTCCCGAAACGAGGCAGAGCCGAGATACACAGACACAACGTCATTGGTTGCGTCAGTATACGGACGAATGGTGTCTTGGAAAGACAAATTGACTAATCAGGTGAGTCGTGCCCGATTCGTAAGTAATCCTGATATTGGTTGAGAGTTGATTTTGCAAAATCAAACACCCAGAGTAAGTTTTATTAACCAAGGGTAAGGTTAAAACATGCCTGGGGTATTGTCCACCCTAGCAGGGTTTTTCCGCTGCGGCGGACAATCTTTGGAAACTGGCCAGGTTGCACCTCCGGGGGGAACGCCGGCTTATGATATGTATGTGAAATATGGTTTGGGAGCGATAATGTTTTGTGAAATTTGGCATAAGCAAACCAGAAAGCAGGAAAATCTTCAGTGGCCGAGGAATGGGAGTTTTGAGATGGACCGAATAGATAACCTGGAAAAGGTTTTTATAAGTAAAAAAACAAGCCCGCAGCACTCGATATCCTTAGAGATTGGAGGAGGGAAGCGATGGTCCGATTTAGAAGTAGAGAGAAACATGCGCGCAGGCATAAATCTAAATCAGAAAAGGAGGAGGAGGAGTGGAGTAATAGCTTGGGGAAAGCAAATAGACGCGACCAGTTAAATATCGAGAAAATATATCCACAAAGAGAGTTACACTCATCAGACGAATTGATAAATAAAATATTAACTGAAACGAAACAAGGCTGCTCAGCCCCTCCCAACCCCAGCACAGCCACAGGCTGCATCACTAACCGCGCTGCCCACTAGTCCGCCCGCCCCGAGTGTTTCGCAATTACCACAGCCCCAACAGACGTCTCTCGCTTACACTGCCCCCTCCGCACCTACTGCCCAAGAGGGTGTCTTTGCCCGACTGCTCCCCCAATAAGCGAACTTGAACAAAGTGAATGTGTGAGAGTGACCCACAGCGCGATCAGCAAGGAGAGAAAGCGAGAGTTGCAAGAGCAGGTGGAAATGTATATAGACGCGAATGAAGAGGCGGCCACGCTAGCGTCGATGTATGATTTCAGGAGAAGCAATGAAAGACGGGTATTGTTGGAATGCATGGGGGAATATTTGTCGACAAATATTAATTGGGAAGTTGCCGCCACAACGATTGTTGGATTTAAATGCATTAGCCCATTGTAGAGAGAGAGATGAAGAAATAAAAGAGCATGTGGACCGACTTTTTGAATTTAAGAATGAACTTGATGAAGAACATTCTGAAGTACTTGCCACACCAGGGATATATTGAGAGGGGTAGGAAAGAAACAGTACCCAATACACAGCAGCGATTCCTGCCACCACCAGGGCAGACAGGTGATAGACAAAGACTACGAGTGTGTATACGAGAGACAATGAGATGGATGTCGAGCCCTAGGACTTCCGTGGGGGAGATAAATGAGATATGCAATGAGTATCCTTTGCAAATAAGAATAGAAGCCCTGCAGACGATAGTAGCGGTGTTACTCCAGCAAGTATCAGGACACAACAGGGGAAGGGGAAATGCACAGAGCAGGAGTAATTTGAATATGCACGGAGGGCCCTTGGGATTAAATCAATGTGCGTATTGCAAAGAGGAAGGACACTGGCGAGCGCAATGTCCACATTTACAAAATAGAGGTAGGTACGGTCAGAGAAGACAGCACAGAGGGCACCCAGGAACAAATGGCCACAACAGAAACCATATGCAGCAGCACCAGAATAGTCAAGGGAATGGAGCACAGAATCAAGGCCAGGCTCTGAATCAAACTACTTTTACCCAGAATCAAAATCATCAGGGTATGCAAAATGGAAATAGAGGAAGAGGCGGGAACATTTTTTTTAATCCAGTGTCCCAACCAGTAGCTGTAACATTAGGCCCATTCACTGAGTACTGTCCATTCCTGTTAACACATAATTGTGGGGAGAATCTTTTGGGATTAAACTTATTGAAACAATTGAGTGCAGTTATTCACTGTACACCAGATGGAGTGTTTTTAACTATTTCACCACAGAATGTACCAGTGTCAGAATTTTTGTCCAAACCTTTGCCAGGAGAATTGAGTGACGTGCCAACTTGTATATGGGCAATAGATAGATGATAATGATGTGGGATGCTTGAAGATAGAGCCAGTGAAGATTACATTGAAAGAGGGAGTAGCGTTGCCACGTATTCCACAGTATAAAATTTCAGCAGACGGAGAGAAAGGATTGAAAAGTATTGTCTGATTTGGTAAAATTGGGAGTGATTGAAGAGATTACAGGCAGCATATGTAACAGCCCCATTCTTACGGTGTATAAGAAAGGAGGTAATGAGGTACCATATCGTTTCATAATTCATTTGTGCGCACTAAACAAGGCAGTAGATCCCCCAATTCCCATTGGTTCCGGATGTTACCACAATTTTGACAATGATCGCAGCTTCCGCAAAGTATTTTAGTGTTATTGATTTGGAAAATGCTTTCTTCAGTATTCCAGTACACAAAGAAAGTAGATATCTGTTTGCTTTCACACTAGGAGGGCGATATTTTACTTTCACACGCATTCCTCAAGGCTACACAGAAAGCCCTATCATCTATAGCAGAGCATTAAAAGAACAACTAGATATGCTAGAGCTACCAACAGGTTGTCTATTGCTCCAATATATAGACGATCTGTTGATCGCAGCAGACACAGAGGAGATTTGTAAAGAGAGTACCATTTTACTATTAACACACTTAGCAGCGCATTGCCACAAAGCCAGCTTAAAAGAGTTTCAGTATTGTCGAAAGGAAGTGGATTATTTGGGTTACTTACTTTCGAATGAAGGGAGAAGACTAACGCTGGAGAGAAGAGAGCGCATTTCTGGTATGCCTATTCCAAAAACACAAAAAAGAGTCAGAGCTATAATAGGCATGGCTTCTTATTGTCGGCAATGGATAGTGAATTTTGCCTTAATTGTGAAGCCGATGGTGGAGTTGACAAAGAAAGATGTTGTGATGCCCTTGCAGTGGAATGAAGAATGTCAGAGAGCATTTGACTTGCTAAAAACTGCATTGTGTTCTGCTCCAGTTTTGGGGTCACCAAATTATGAAAAGATTTTTTAATTGTTTGTGCATGAGAATGACGGCTGCGCGTTGGCAGTTCTAACACAGGAACAAGGTGGAAGAAATAGGCCATGCGGCTATTTTTCTTATGCGCTGGACCCTATAGCGCGCGCACTACCACAATGTTTGCGAGCTGTTGCAGCGGCTGCTGGATCAGTGAAACAAACAGAAGGGATGGTATTGGGGCACACCTTAATTTTGATGGTGCCACATGCCATAGACGTTCTACGCAATAGAATGCAGACGCAACACCTCACCTCTGCTAGATTGACTAGATATGAAATTGTGTTGTTTGCACCCCACATCCAAATTATGAGGTGTAGCGCTTTGAATCCAACAGAATTAATACCAATGCCCGGGGAAAACCTTGGTGGAAATGAATCACCCGCCCCCCCCCATGATTGTTTACAGAGGAAGAAACAAAAGGGAGAATTGATTTAAGTGATACCCCACTAAAAGTACCAGATGGAGAACTGTTTCATGACGGTTTCTGCTTTAAATTACCTGACCGCACTTAAACTGCCGCATATGCCATCACCACGTTAAAGAGTATTGTGGAGAGCAAAAGAATCCCTTACAACTCTGAACAAGCGGCAGAAATAATAGCATTAACCAGAGCTTGTGAGATAGCTGAGAATCTGAGCGTGAATATATAAACTGACAGTACGCCTTTGGCATGGTTCATAACTTTGGCCGACTCTGGGCTGAGAGGTTTCCTAACATCACATGGGGCTAGAATCCAACATGGCCCTTTGATTGTACGATTGCTGTCTGCACTCACGTGTCCAAAGCACCTAGCAATAATGAAATGCGAGGCACACAAAAAGGTAACATGTAAAGTGGGAGAGGGAAACGCATTTGCAGACAGAATTGCAAAACAAACGGCCTATGATATGAGTACAAAGATGTTTACAGTACAAACTGAAGAGGTGTCCTGCATGATAGAGAATGGAATTGCTACTGTCAAAGAGATGCAGGCGGAAGCCACTGTTGATGAAATCCAAGGGTGGGCTGAGGGCTCTGCAGAATTAGATCTGGAGGGTTGTTGGGTGGACAAGAAGAGCGGGAATTGGATGTTGCCAAATGCCTATGTAAATGCAATGGTCACAATGGCTCACAGCCCCACTCATATCTGTGCAAAGAAAATAATTCAACATCTAGCCACAGTTTGGGAAAATCCACTCATAAAAAAGAATGCCGAGAGGTTGGTACAGAATTGTATCGCATTGCGTGCCTACAACACAATGTGGGGAAGGGAACGGTGAATCCAACAGGCAGTTTAAGCCCTCCCTCTATGCCATTTGAGGTGATCCAATTTGATTTCATAGAAATGGAGAGATGCCAAAACTTGAAGTATGTCCTAGTGGTTATATGTGCATTCAGCAAATGGGTAAAAGCATATCCATTGAAAGACTGCACTGCTATAATCACGGCGAAAGTGATGTTAAAGGAATATTTCTCCCGTTTTGGCCTGCCCCGTGTCATATGGGTCAGATAATGGTCCACATTTTGTAGGTGCAGTAGGACTACAGATTTGTGCAGGTCTCCAGATCGATAAGCGATTCCATTTTTCGAGACATCCGATTTCGGCCGGTCTTATTGAACGCCATAACGGAATCCTGAAATCTAAGATTAGCAAGATATGTGCAGGATGCAAGTTAAGTTGGATAGATGCGTTACCAATAGCACTATTATGCATGCAAACATCTGTGCAGGTGAGAACTGGGCTCTCCCCATATGAGATAGTCATGGGGAGACCAGCAAATGTTTGGTGTGCTCCTCAGCTGAAGAAACTGAATGAAGTTGAATACCCAGTGCTAAGCATTTATTGTAATCTCCTGATTCAAAAATTGCGTTTGATTCATCAGCAGGTGCAGGGGGCGCTACCGATCAGATATACTGGCCCGGGACACGCACTGGAGCCAGGTGACTGGGTGCTGCTTAAAAATTTTGAACGAAAAACATTGTTGGCACCCAGGTGGCGTGGTCCCTATTTGATACTCCTGACAACGCAGACGGCCATTCGTGTGGATGGGCGTAAAGCGTGGATCCACGCCACCCATGCAAAAAAGGTGCCGTCACCATCTGAAAAACTGACTGATCTAGGCGACCGGAAAGAAACAGTGGTTCCAGAAATGAAAGAAACAATTGCCAGTCCTTTGCCACAGAAACTGCCTGATTCTGAAACAAAGCCTGATGAGATTGCCATAAAAGAGGAAGGGCAAAGAATGCCCCAACGTTGTCCAGCAGATTCTGCATCACTGCTGGCCGACACCAAGCGAATACCTCTGTGGCGCCCACCATCCTCTGTTGCGCCACAGCCTGCATCGTCATCTGGGCGCCCATCGTCATCTGTCATTGCGCCCCAAGCTGACTCCGGAAGTGCACCCGCACTATTCGTTGATCACACGGTACCAGGAGCAAGGCGGTACAATCTACGAAGTCGGAAAAAGGAGTGATAAAATCTTCGTTTCATCAATCTTTTGTTCCCTCTGTTTCCTATTCTCGAATGAAGTAGGAACCGGAGGCCTAGAGGAGAGCTACGTGAGGGTTGTGCAAGTCAGACAGCCCAGAAGCGAGACTCCTCGGTGATAACATCAAATCCATGTGTCCTGAACCCGAGCAGACAAGCGGGCGCACATGGTACAGAAGGCAATTGTTAACTGCTCTGAAGTTCTTTAAGCAGTATACTAATGCATACGAGATCTTGCCTAACGTGTAAGAAATCTAGGCTACTGAGAACTGGCAGAATAGACAGTTGACATTTATTGAACTCATTGACATTCAGACGAGTGCCGCGAGGAGAGATATCCACGACGAGAATCGCTGAGGAAGAAGGACCGTGAGCGAAGATGCCAGAACTAGCTTTTGTCCCCTCCTGCACCATTGCTGACAATGCTGATAATGAATCAAACATAGAAACTGAAAGATTGCATAAAACAAGCTACCGAAAGAATTACATGCTGACCTTGATGATAATCATGTGCATAATGAGCATAACGGCCCCAGTAATAACAGCACTGGTACTGTGGTATTTAGAGGAGATGCACCCTTTAAAAATTCTCTTACCAATTAGGAACATCTCCACCACCGAAATCCCTGTTTGTGTAATTACTTACACTCTGTCCCCAATGGAAGAGAGACATAGAGAGGGTTATGGAAATAATGCATTACAGCAAATTATGAACATGACACATTCAATTTTGAAAAAGAACAACTGTTGGGTGTGTGCTCATTTACCACAGCATGGTGGCAAAGGAATAGGTTGGTACGTGCAGCCACTGACATTAAGTTCTGCATGCAGTGCATCTCTGAGTACATTGTATTGTGGAAAATGGAATAAAAGTGAAACGGGTCAATTAGATAGCACAAACATGAATGAATTTGAAGAAATTATTATTAGACCCATAGGTTGCTCAATATTTCATAAAGCAGGGATGATAACACCAAAAGCTACGCCCAAACCAATGCCACAAGATAGACTGTCTCCACCAGAAAAGTCATCTGTGATTGTATTTCGCATAAGATCAGAAGGAAATAAAGATGCAGTGCCACCCTCTTACACAGTAAACTACAGCCCACTTTCTGTTCCTTTATGTTTAAAAAGAAGGGCTCCTATTTTGTAGGGACATTCACTAGATGTATAAATACAGTGATTATTAGTAGGGAAGTAGAGCCAGTGTATGTAGGTGACCCGGTGTATTTCATATGTGGAGATAAAGCGTATCCTTGGTTACCTAGAAACTGGGGAGGTACATGCTATTTAGGACTACTGTTCCCAGGAGTGTTTTTCTTAGAAATAACAGACATAGCCAAACTATCTAGACCTAAGCCACGAAGAAGTAATGAAGACGGATTAATAGCAGTAGATGTAGCAAAATCATTTATACCATTTTTGGCCCAAGCAATAAACTCCTATAATATTCAACGATTATCCAGAATCTTAGAAAAAACAATAAACGGAACAACAGATACATTATACAACATGACGTTGGAGGAGAAAGGGGTTAGATTGATGACACTGCAAAACAGAATGGCTCTTGATGTAATCCTGGTTGATCGTAGTGGTGTTTGCAAAATCGTGGGATCAGCATGCTGTGTATTTGTAAACGACTTCTCTCCCACGATTTTCGAGGCAATAAGAAAATTACATGTATTAAGTTCTGAACTCCATACCCAAGACGGGGGTTGGGATATAAGTTCTTGGTTCTGGGAATTATTAAATTGATGGGGATGGAAACTGTTTGGGCTTCTGATAGCAGTACTAGGGATATTTATGACATGCTGTTGTTGCATACACTGCCTACCTGTGATGTGCACTGAAATTGGTGAAGGATGTGTACAGATGATAGAGAAAAAGAGCACTAGTAGATCAAGTATCCTTGGTAGAGAAGAGACAAAGACAGCCAAAGAATTCATGTCCACTGACATAGGTGACAACGAGGAGGAAACTGAAAATATGCAAGATTCAGAATCAGAATCTGAAACAGATACGTGGCCGGAAGAGGATGCAATGTATGGATGAGACGTTTGTCATACGGCCAAAAGGAGGGTTTGTCGATCCAGAAAAACAGACACCCCTCGATCATGGGGAAATGTACTATGTTGGCCGAAGACCAACCGTCTTATGCTCTTGGTGTTAGGAATACGTAATCATAAGCTTGACCGAAGTACGGCCATTTTAAGGTGACAGAAATTGCCATCTTGTTTTCTCCAACGTTTGCTTATTGCTTTCTGTTCTAAATGCTTCGCTGACATGATATTCTGCTTTACCAGTGTGCAATGCAAGGCCAAAGGAAATATGCTGAAACATAACATAGCAACCCTGATAGAATTACCCGGTCTCCTCCCGCGCGCTATCCTTGAAAGAGGGCAGCGAGGCATTCTAATCAGCCCACAGGTGCCAGTGTGTCTCGAAAACACAGTGAAAATACTCGGAACAAACATTAAATTGCTTGAATTATGTTCTTCTTTGCGGCCCCCCTTCTCGAGCCCTGTAGAGTCCTGGAGAGCAAGTTGACCCCAGGACCCAAATAGAAACTAGGAGATAGGAAGGCCTGGAATGTGGCTCTCCCCCCCACATGCAGCTTGCTAGCGAAAACGGAAGCATTCTGTTCTTTTCAACAAAGACTTATGTCTGCAGCTTTACAAAATTGCAAACTTTTGCTAAAACAAATGTTTGAGGTGTCATACTCATCATGATTGTCAATCATCATGCTCAGTTCAAAGGAGATGTGCAAGGGGCAGTTTTTGATGTGACACTACTGATTGTAAGATGTTAGTTTTGTAAATATGTAACTGATGTATGTGTCTCGCTCTCTTGCGTCTCCCGAGGTCTGTTAGACACACGTCACGTTGCGTAAGACCAGTTGGCCAACTGAGACTATTTACTTTGCAATAAACCCTAGCTTTTGGGAATACAACCTTGTGTCTGGCGCATCTGTTCGTGTGTGGTGACTGTGCCTTGTTTCCACATTCGAGGGTCCCTCAGGGGCCCCTTCAGGGTGATCTTGAGCACTGGAGCCTCACCTACTCCATGGCCTCATATATTAACGTGTGTTACACAGCACCTTCAGTGCAGTGATGCAGGGTTGTCTTTTAGACATCCCACTGACTCCATTTTTCTGGGGCTGACTACTGTCCCCCAGAAAAGGTAAAGTTTTTTTTTTTTAAAATATTTTTTATTATATTTTCAAAACCAAACAAAACACACATTACAACTGTTTCAATACGAAAAGAAAACATCATTAGACCATCACATTTCCATTAGAACTCCCCAACTCCCCCCGCCCCCCCTTGAACTAGAGCCAGTTCTCACATGTCGTCTACTGGAGCATTATCGGGTAGCACAATACTTAAGCGGTCATCATCCGAGTCCTCTGTTCAGTTGTTACCCTGGTGAGGATTTGCCATAGAGGCCACCAATTGCCGCCAGGCCAGCAGGGGCCCTACTTCCTCTTCGCCCCCCCCTAGTGACCGCTTCAAACCAGACCACAGATTCAGCTTCTGCCCATTTTAAGGGGTCCGCCCACCATAGCTCCACCCTAGGTCTGTGGGCCGCCTTCCAGCCCATGGCAATCCTGCGCTTGGCCAAAACATAAGCCAAGTACTTCATCTTGATTGTGTTTTGAATGTCGGGGTCTAGGAAAAAGCCCAAGCATGCATGACTAGGTCGATTCCACGTCCAACATCACTCCCCCACCAGCCAGTTTCGTTTTAACCTCATCCCAAAACCTGTGCACTTCCGGGCAAGCCCAAAACATGTGTAGCAGCCCCGCATTCACCTCCCCACACCTGGGGCATTGCTGCGTAGCCGGTCCCCCAAACTTTGCAATTTTCCCAGGAGTCAGATAAGCCCTATGGGTAACGTACAAGTGAAGTTGTTGGAATCTCGCGTTCCGGGACACCTTTTTATGATATCTCTGGGCCCACTCCCATTGCCCGTCTGTCATGGGTCCTCCCACCTCCTCTTCCCAATCTTGTCTCAATTGGAGCAATTCCTTCCCAGCCCTTACTCGCAGGAGCTCGTATATCCTCGATATTTCGTGCCCCCCCTCCGATACATCAAACATAGTTTCCAGGGAGGCGTCAGGATCCTCCGCAAGCACTGTCTCAGGCCATCTTTCTCTAGTCTTTTTCACAAGCCTAGCGTAAGTTATATATTGGCCACCATGCACCCCCGTCTCTTCCTGCAACCTCTGAAAGTCCAATGCCTCCCCGTCCTGCCATATGTCTCCGAGGGTGGCCAGGCCTACCTGTTCCCAGTATCTACGGACCGATTCAAGTAGTTGATAGTCGCTCCCGCACAGCGCCACCAGTGGGGCCTGTTGGGAGTACGGCTCCGAATCCCCCATCATCCTCCATGTCCTTTGCCAGATCTCCCAGCCCAGCCTCAGCAGCCGCCCCCTGCCCACCAGCGTGTCCCTACGCAACCACACCACTTCCTTCAAAAAGTATGGGGCTGAGTCCCCACGCAGAAGCCTAGCCTCTGCCGAGTCTTCGGCCGAAAGCCTCCTGGCCACATACAGCAGCTGCCCCGCTAGGTAATAGAGTTCGAAATTTGGCAGGCCTATACCCCCCTTGTCACACGGGTTCTGGAGCTTCCACAGAGCCACCCTGTTCCTGGAGCTACCCCATACGAAACCCCTACACACGCTATGAAGTTTCACAAATAGGCGCCTGGGTATCAAAAACGGGACATTCACGAAAAAGTGCAAGAGTCTAGGCAGGACCACCATCTTGAGCAAGGCCGCTCTCCCCATCATAGTCAGGGGCAATCTAGCCCAAAACACCATGCTGTTCTTGATCCCCTCTATCGCTTTTTCCGTGTTATGTTTGTGTTCCGCCTCGATCCTGTGGTAAATATTTACTCCCAAATACCTAAATGTCTCAATCTGCCACGGTATTGGCAGGATAGGCAGCCTCTGTAACGGCACATTCCAATATCTGCCCAAAGGAAACAGACTAGACTTTCTAGGGTTCACCGATATGCCCGAAAGGGTGGCGTACCGTTCCATTACCTCCAACACATACTGCAGATTTTCTTCCGGATAATGCAAATAAAGAAGCATGTCATCTGCATATAGTGATATCAGGTGCCTACCACTTACAGTACTTATGCCCACCTCCCCATATTGTTGTCGCAGGGATATTGCCAACGGCTCTAATGCTAATATATATAGCATGGGTGACCAGGGGCATCCCTGTCTGGTCCCCCTGCTAAATTGCCAGGTGTCTGAGACTGTGGACCCCGTTTTGACTCTCGCCATCGGGGTGCTGTAGAACAACTGGACCCACCTGAGGTATCCAGGTCCCATTCCGTATCCCCTCAGGACCGCTTTCAGCCAGGGCCATTTTACCGAGTCGAAGGCTTTGACCGCGTCTAACGACACTATGGCCAACTCGCCCGTATCCTCCTCAGTTTGGTCAATGATATGGTGTAGCCTCCTATGGTTATCGGTGATGTTCCTGTCTGGAACATATCCCGTCTGATCTGGGTGTATCAACTTCCCAATCACCTTCTTCAGCCTATTAGCCAGCACTGCTGTAAGTATTTTGCTGTCCTGGTTGAGCATGGACAACGGTCTGTAAGACCCACACTCCACGACCGGCTTACCTGGTTTCAAGAGTGGGATGATCACAGCCTCGCGGAGGGACAATGGGAGTTCCCCCTGCTCATAGGCCTTGTTGAAAGTGGCAAGCAGTGGCTGGAGTAGCCCCTGCTTATATGTTTTATAAAACTCACTAGGCAACCCATCCGAACCAGGTACCTTGCATGTGGGCAGATTCTGAATCACCACCTCCAGCTCATCCAAGGTGACCGGTGCGTCTAACTCCGCGCGTTCTAGGTCGTCCAGGGTGGGCAACTCTATGTCCTCCAATGTGTCCAGTATGTCTTGACACATATCCTCCCCCGTGTCCTCGTACAAGTGTCTGTAAAACTTGAGGAACTCCTTGTTTACCCCCTCTTGGGTGTTGCAGATGCAACCTCCTTCATCTCTAATCTCACTGATCACTGAGCCGGGGGTCTCACTCTTATATAGCCAGGCCAGCAATCTGCCCGACTTGTCGCCCCTGCGTGTATCCTCTCCGTGTATTTCCTATAATTGAGTCTGCACAGCCTATCCCAAAGTGCACTGCAGGACAACCGTAGCTCTTTTATCTTGGTTCTGTTATCATGGGCAGTGTTCTCGCAACGTGTGAGATCTTCCAGCTCCCTTTCCGCTTCTTGGAGTTCCTTTTCTATACCCCCCTGGAGCCCTTTAGCTTTGGAAATGGCTACCCCACGCACAACCACCTTGAACGCTTCCCACAGTGTGCCCACAGAACGTACGTTTCCCGTATATATATCAAAATATTCTTCAATGGCATCCCTCAGACCCTCCCGGAACCCCTCGTCCTGCAGAGCCTCGGTCCTGAGTCTCCATGTTGGGATCTGCGGTCTTGGGGGCTGGTGTCTCCACTCTACTACCAAGGGCGAGTGGTCAGATAATACTCGGGCCTTGTATTGCGCTCCCACTATGTCTCCCACTATCTCGGCCGTTACAAAAATATAATCTAGCCTTGTGTGCAAATCATGTGGCGCTGCGTAGTGTGAATATTGCCTATCCATAGGATGCAACCTTCTCCACACATCCTCTAGGCCTAGGTCTTTCAGTAAGGTTCCCAGCGCTTTAGCCGCCGGCGCCGTTTTCCCTGCCCTGTCCATTGACCTGTCCATCCTGTGATTCAGGGTACAATTAAAGTCCCCCCCCCACACCACCGTACCCCCTGCCAGGGGGCCAAGTTTACTGTAAAGGGTCCTAAAATAAGCCGCTGTCGTTATTGGGGGCGTACAAATTTATGATATGCACTTGTAACGCTCACCTGATTCCCACGGAGGCGTCGACCTGTTCTGGACTGTTATGACCTCTTCTAAGGTGATGCGACGGACTGGACCGGACCCCCAGACCTCGCCTGTCTGGCCCGTAGAATAATCCTTCTGTAGATGGAAAAGGGGATTAACTGTCTGCTGGATAATGTGCCGGATTCCCCCCCTTCCCCCTCTCACACTCCTCGAACCCCCTCCGTGATTCCCCGTAGAGTCTCACCTTAGAGTCTGAAAGGACGAGCTCTCCGTCCTGCTTCCGATGCAGGGGCGCGTTGATTTCCAGTTACTTCACTGGATATCGGGTTTGGTGAGTATTCAACTCTGCTTGACTTTTCCGATATGAGGCCGTAAGTATTCAGTTGCAAAAGTTCAAGCCTTAATTGTCCGTTGTCCTTTTCTCTATTTCAGATGCAGGATGAAGAATCCGCGTAGAGGAATGGATTCGCCGAAGGTAAACTCTGGTGAGTCTTTTTGATGGATGGTTCCCTTAGTGATCTTACTTTCACCCACTAATGCGTGTGTCTTTTTCCCCTTAGGGGCCGGGGTACGGAAGTGCCAAAGAAGCGGTGCCGACCCGAGGCGAGGAAAGATTGTCCCAACAATAATCAGGTAAGTCTTAGGTGGAAGAATCAGGCCTTCCTCAATCTGTTCCTTCGCTCACCTTTGTTTTGTCTCTTTTTCTCCTTAGGCGCTGAAAGGCGACGGATGGTGCCAATGGTCGCTGAAGAGCCCGAGGGCGTCTCGTAGAGGTGAGTGGAACGCGGCACTGCAGCGAGCGATGCGATGCGCTTCTAAAAATAATGTCTTTTCTCAGGATCGTCGGAGTGATGGTTCCGGACTCCGGATGGAGGTAGGTAAAGTTCAATTATTCACCTTTCTCTCCTTTCCTTCCTTTTCAGGTGTTCCAGGTTGCAGGCGGGCGTGGCTGGAGCCAGGATGCAGGAGCAGACACGGTGAGCGTCCAGCTGCTAGATGCAGAACAACGCGAAGCGTGAGCTGCTGTCTGGGCGTGGTTTAAATAGCCCCCAAAGTAGTTCCAGGTAAGTATTCTTCCTCAGCCACGCCCGAGTGGTAAAATAGTCCCATAGGTAAAATAGTCCCTTTCAGACCTCAAGGAGGTCTGGATCCGGCAGCATGGTCTGCATCAGGTAAGTCCATCCAAGCACTCCCATATTGAGCCTGGCGCCTATGGTGCCAGGACTGATGCCTTCTATGAGCCTGGCGCTGACAATGTCCAAAGAGCCCCTATAAGGGGTTGCTGGGTCCCTCCCTGGGGACATGATGTCTGCTTTCGGGGACGCTGGGCCTGAACTGGCTTCCCGGGAGTAGGCATCATGACAGCACTTCCCTGCTTTAGACCCGTTACCACCACCATTCTACCCTCCGGGTCTACCGTAGAGCCAAGCACCCGAAACAGCACATGCGGCGCCACCCAAGTAATAACCCCTCTAGCGTACGCCGAGTACGCAGGACCCACAACATTGCCCTTCCATTTCCTCCTGACCACCTCCAGCTTCTCCCTAGTGAGGTGGGTCTCCTGCAGCAGGGCTATGTCTATACGCATCCTCTTTAAGTACAGCATCACTTTATTTCGTTTCAGATAGCTGTTAAGGCCCCGTACATTCCAGGTCACAACTTTGAGATTACCCAATGCCATCTGTTCGGACTATCCCCATCCTAACCCTTCCCTTAATGCTCCCCTTGCTAGTTCGTTTTCCGGCTCTCTCCCTACTATTTACAAACAAAACCCCCCTTCCCCATCCCCCAAACCCACACCACAGCACACAACTCCCCCCCCCCCCCCCTCTCCCTACCAACCCTCAACAGTTGCCCAGCTCCATCCCTGGATATCAGGCCTACCCACGTCTGGACCTGTCTCGTATCCGAGAACAAGGACCCCGCAGGGCGTCACCAATCTAACAGTGACCCAACTAAATATACTACTATTGGGTTCAGAGGGTGCTTCTCAGGAGCTCCCGGACATCTATTTAGGAGAAATGCGTCCAACGGCAGATTCCGTGACTTCCTCCCCACAAGCACAATACCATTCTATATTCCAGTCCCAGTGTCATGACTATGGCACCATGGGTGCCTCCGCAACGTGCTACTTATCTCCAGCCGCTTCCATCTGGACATCCGGTTCCTGAGGTCGACCCTGCATATCCAGCCAATCCATCCCTTCAGTTGGCGTCTTGAAGAAAAGGGATCTGTTCTTGTAAAACACCTTTAACCTGGCAGGGTAGAGCAACATGTAGCGATGGCCTGCTTCTCTAAGCCTCCTTTTCACCGATCCGAAGTTCTTCGACTACGCTGTACAAGCAGCGTATAGTCTGGATACGCCGTTATTTTCGCTGACCCCCTTTCTATCGTTCCTCCTTTCTGGAAAAATTCGAGAATCTTCTCGTGGTCACGATAATTCAAGATCTTCGCGATCAGCAGCCGCGGGGGGCTCCTGGGGCCGGTCTCCTGGTCAAGGCCCTATGCGCCCTTTCAACCGTGAACCCCTGGGTCAACTCCTCGCCTGTAATCTCCTGCAAAAACATGGTTTCAACGTATTCAGTGGGGTTCGGTCCTTCCATCCCTTCCGGTACACTCACCATGCGAATGTTATTGCGTCTGGCGCGCTCCTCTGCTTGTTCTGCTCTGTCCTCCAGATTGCCTACTCGTTGCATGAGGGCATGGAGCTCCTTAGCATGTGCAGCGCACGCCTCCGTGTTCGGGGCCAACTCCTTCTCCAGTGCCCCAGTGCGCTCCGCAATCGTTCGCACGTCCTGCCTCAGCTGGTTCACCTCTTCCTGGACCGCTCCGATCTTGAGGTTCAGGCCCTCTTGCAGCTCTTTCATGGCTATGCCCAACTTCGTTTCCCAGGCTACCTTCAAGTCAGCAATTGCTGCCAGCACCTCCTGGATAGTACCCGGTGGGTCCGCCACCGCCACAGGGGTCTCTTTACTTTTGCCCACCTTCGCGCCCGGGGGCGCCTTGGCGTAGGCCTCCATCGTGGGCTGCTTGATCCGGGGTTGCACCACTTTGGAGGACATCCTGCTGCGTCAGTTGGGCAAGACCCTGCCGTGCTTCTCTTCACACCACTGTCCGCGTGGTCACAAACCACCCACTGCTGTCCAAACCTGCGCCTGTCCGCCGCATGCGCCCAGGATGGGCTAGGCATCAAAGGATCAACAGAAAGTCTTAAATCAGCCCGCTCGGCTGATCCGTGCCGACGTTCCAAGGCGCAGGCCCGGCGTGATCAGGCCAATGCACACTCATATGGTGTGCTGTGTCCGTGTTGGACCCTATGGTGTCACAGCATCCATTTCACTCCGTGTCTCCAAGGGGGGGCCCAGCGCACCCCACAGCGCCCACGACTGCCCTCCTCTCATGCAACCCAGCCCGAGGGTATCCAGAAAGCACTGTAGATCAGCCTCAGTCTGTCGGCAGTCTCAATGGGGTTTTTCCCTTCTCAGAGTAGGTTCGCAGTGCCAAGGAGCCTGCAGCAGCAGCCGCTCCCACGATTTCACCGCTCACAGGGTCTGCGGCTACTTTGTTGCCGATGCAACAATCACGCGGCCTTTCCCCTCCGGCGCTGCCACAATGTGTCTTCCTGGGCGCCAGCAGCGTTCCAACGACTCCGCCGCGGGCCCAGTCACGGCTGGCAGTTCGCTCGGCAGGATCCTGTGCCCTTACAGCCCGTGGGTTAAATCCACTTCAGGTTCGTGCGTCCTCCGTCGTGCGCTCTCCCAGCGCGCTCTCTCCGCTTCCCAGTCCGCCCGCGGGCGATAATCGCGGAGTTCACCGCAGGAGCCTTGCCAGTCCTAGACGGACGATTGCAGCGGCGCTCTTGCGATCTCTGCCATCTCCTTTCTTACATACGCCATTTTGTCCTTGTCCCCGATCCGGGACCCGCGGCAGACAAATAGGGATAGTTCGGGATCCGAGCCTTCTACACTCACCAGACTTTCAACGGGTGTCGCCTCCATGTTCACACGCATGAATGTAATTTTCCAGCGCCAGCTGGTCGCCGCACGCGCCCCGCTCCCACAGGATCATCTCAGGATCAACGGAGCTCCACACGAACACGACCCTCTACATGGCCGTCCAAGCCACGCCCCCAGAAAAGGTAAAGTTGCCATTAACTTTACTTTAATCACTTTAAACCACAGACCCAGTACACCCCATCTTACATGGAGTATTGGAAAGGGTTAACTCTTATCCCTTTTTGTCTGTGCCTCTTGGAGCATTGTTTCGCTCCCTTTACATTATTTTGGCTACGGCTGGGTTTATTCCACATTTGTTTTTGTTAGTCTTTCTCATGTTTTTCTCTGCGCGCCAAACCGGGGATGATTCCTTTGTTTGCTGTCTTTTCGCTAGCTTCTGCACAGAAGCCCTCCTCAAGGCGCCTGAAAGTCTAGGAAGGCAGGATGTGAGGGGGGGGGGGTCTTTGGACCCCTGCCATGGGTTCCCTTGGTAACCCAAGTCACACTCCTGTTTGATTGGCTGAGGGGACTGTCCTTGTGATTGACAGCCAGGCTGTATGAATGGGGGAAACTGCATAAAGAGCAGGTCTCTGGAACTGGAAAGGCAGAGTCACCACTGGAACGAAAGAACCAACAAGTAACTGGAAGAAAAGGACCCCTACAACGACTGACCGCCCAGCGAAGCCCTGCTGCAGGCCCGAATCTTCAGAATCCGACGACCGAGAAGATCCTCCAGGAAACTTCTTCCCTTGAGCTGGTGGGACCAACCAGTTCGCCCAAACTGCAAGCCAGGACCCCCTCCTCTGGTCGAATTCGCTGTACAAAGCTAAAGTGGGCCGGATAGCCAGGAAGGTCGGACCCTGCTTGGGTTTTAAGGAGCGCACCTTTTATTCATTGTTTTGCTCTGCTGCTGGTTTCTTCCATAAGTGGCGCAGGACACTCCAGTCTTCCTACTTCGTGTCAGTCCGACAGTCGCTTCTGGAACTGTGAGCCTGCAGGAACCACCAGGAACGTCCGCCTCAGCTACAGCTTCCTCTCCGTTTTAAGGTACTGTGCAAATCCGGTTGTCCGTTTCGTTCAACCGCAGTGAAAGTGTTTGAAATCTTTCTCCAATCCAAGTGCTTGTCCTTCTCTTCTCTTCTCTTCTCTTTGAGCTAACTTTTCTATCAACCAACCTCGTCCGGAATCTGTGCCATGAACTTTACCGCAAACTACCCTGAACTGTGATCTTGAGCAAATGACTTTTGACCCATTGACTTTGGCCTTAAGCCTTTTCTAGCTGATCTCCTCACTGAAGTTCCTCTTGTTCAATTGCCCTGAGTACTTACCTGTTGGTTTGAGTTAATTTCTAATAACTTTGTCTTTCCCTCCTTTTTAAATTGCTGGAGTGCCATTTCGCTCCCACTTCATTTTGTGAGCTTAACTTGTCTGGAATTTGAGGGAAGTGGTGTGGTGTATTTATGATTGTGATTTTTAACCTGCTTATAATAGTGAAATGTTATACAACTGTTGAGAAAATAAATATATATTCTTTTACTTAGAAACCTTGAGTCAGTGTTTGCCTGAATCATAGTAATTGCTGTCCTTTGTGTAACTATTTGATACTGCTCGCTTACTCTTGAGATAAGTCTGGCTGCTCTGCTACTGCTACCTGCTACCACTTTAACTGTGTAGTACAGGCTTGTACCAAAGGTGAAATTGTACTGTCACTTGTAGTCTTAATTGTGTGTGGTGTTCCCAAAGGGTACTGCTTATAATTCTGCCTAACAACTTCGCAATTCTATTGCCAAACAGACAGGACATAGTGCTGGGACCAACTGGAGAACTCCACACACTGGTTCAAACAGGGAACCTGAATCTGATAGCATGGGTGATTTCAGAAGATCCTGGGCCAAGCCTGGTCTTTCGGGAACAGCTCAAGAATGTATCAAAGAATCATGGGCCCCGGGGACAGGGAAGGCTAATAGTGGCATGGTGCAAATGGAGTAATTGGTGCATGGAGAGGGAAGTTCATCCCATATGAACGGATGTGATTCACGTGGTGAATTTTTTAGCAGCCCAGGCAGCGCAAGCCAAGGCATAAAGAACAATTAACACTTACAGATCAGCAATTTCTGCCGGTCACGAGTATATAGAAGGAAAACCGGTGGAGGAACACGCATTGATCTGTAGGTTACTGAAGGGAGTCAAATACATGAGACCACCAGCTCCAAGATAGTCACGCCTCTGGGAGGTGAGTGTGGTGTTGAGGATGCTTGAGTCCTGGCCGGACAACGAAATCTATCTAGGAAAGCTCTATGGGTGAAACTGACTACATTATTGTGTTTAATCTCTTGTAAGATAGTGACAGAGGTTAGAGCTTTAGAGGTAGACAGAAAATCTTTTTCTCCCACAGGAGTTATATTTTACATAGAAAGGAGGACGAAGACAGGAATTAAGACCGTAGAGTAAATGGCTTTCCCTGAAAGGCCCAGATTATCCACAGTTAGGTGTCTGAAGGCTTATGAGGCCATGGCAGATCGGGTGAGACCTGCAGGAGAATCTCAGCTGTTGATAGCAGTGAGAAAGCCTGGATTATTCTACCCATTCAATCGCTATTAGTGTATGAATGATAACAAGACTTCTATCGATAGATTGTTGTGAATATTGGAAATGTCAAGTATTGTTATTATATGCGATTGCCCACCCATTCAAGAAGAGTTGTTTCATTGGGGTTTATATTTTTTGACAGGGGCAGAGAATAAGCCAGCGGCCTCATAAGGAATGTTCAGGATAATAAAAGGAGAGAAGACGTGTACCGGTTGGGGTGCAAGTTATTCAGAGGTCGATCAGCGGCAGAAAGAGAAGGAATCACGGAAGTTAACAGGGTTCATGTGGAAAGGTTGAACGTGATTGGACTAGAAAAAAACATGTGTTGATACAAACCTATGAAAAACAAACTACAGATAACATTTTTATTCTTGGGCTGTGTAGTTCATTATGTTTCATTAAGTTTGTTGTTTCATTATGTTTAATTGTGTTGCTGCTCGTGAAGTAAAGAAAATAATTGAGCATAATCTTTCGCCTTCGAGGCTTTATTAGAATCATGACTTTCTATAACGAATGTGTTGAAATCTGTATTTTGAATTGCACCCCCTCTGCATTCCCAGTCTGTTTCCCTTCCCAGATTTTACCCTGATAACATTTTGAAACTTTTTAGGGAAATTAGTTGAGGGTTTCTTTTGTTTTACCTTTTTAAGATGCAATTTCTAATGTTGGGATGATCAGCCAAGGGTCCAGTCAGGCAGGTGTCATTCCATCGGCAAAACCCTCAATTCACGTGTCTAGCTTGGAAGTCAATTCTACTGTGCAAACTGGACATCATCCATCTATGGGCTGCTCTGGCTTCCTTCTTTCGATGGATTAAACAAAAATGTGTCAAAGTGCACACCAGATTTAAACCAACTTTGTTTGATTAAACAATTATGAGATGCTTGGGTGCCGGGGGATAATAGTAGTCCTGACACGTAGACTACAAGAGCCAAAGAAATGGTGTCATTACGTTACTATGGTGTCGATTACTTTACTAGTTACGTCATGGAAACATGCGCCCCCTTTTTTTACCAGTCCTCTGGGTGTTTAATATTTGAATCAATGTGTGAGTCTGTGCTGAATAAAAAGTGTCCCTTTTTTTATTATTCACATCATACACTTGTCAGCATGTGTTTAATACGTAGGCTACGTTCTCCAGCATGGGGTCTGGCGTGGATTCACATGCTCTTGAATATTCCCAGTCAGGCTGGGAATCCTCGGTAAAGAAAAAATCAGTTTCAGTTTCGTTTCTGAACTGTCTTGCTACTAATAACCAATCACTGGTCACTGGGTCATACTGCCCCCACCCAATGACTACCCTCTACCTAAGCCCCTCCTCTGGCAGCCATCTTCAGATTTTTACCGCACATTCAAGTGTTGGGAGTCCTCGTGCTTAGCTCTCGAGCTTTTACTGCGTATTGTGTTTTTTCAAAGAGTTTACTCTTATTTTTTCAGTCAAATCAAGCCTCAAGCTCCACCGATTCATCTTCTGTTTTCGGAAATCTCTATGCCCCGCAAGGACGAATTTTCATCGAATTTCACTTCTTGGAGGATTCCGGAAGATCTTTGAGGTCTACCCCGCGTGGAAATGGCCGAACACAAAGGAGACTCGATGCCTGATGGATCCAAGCTGTTTAGGATCTGCCCAGGATGTGGACTACAGAACATCTTCAAGGAGGATGAGATCTCCCGGTGCCTCTACTGCCTGCACTCCGTCAAGTCGCACGTGGAGGAGGACTGTGCGTTCTGCAAGGACATGTCCATCCGTACCATGAAGGACCGTCGACAAGGAACGGCAGATTGACGAACCGGAGGACACCACGCCGCTGCTGATGCACCCGTCGCAACCGCTGCAACCACCGACTGACAGGTCGGGGGACATCTTGCTAGCCCTGCACAACCCTGTGTTCATAAATAAGAACAAGGATGCCTTTGCCTCCGGCGGACGATCCAGCGGCACCTAGACCGTCGGGAAGCTCTACACCCAATCAGAGGCGAGTCCATCCGCCCCCACCCTTCCATCCTTCACCTCTATCACCTCCTCCGAGGGACGAGACGGAGACGGCAGGGACAGATGATGGCGGCGACAACGACGGAACAGATCTCCCGTTGCCCCCACCCCGGGCTTCTCCTCACAACGAAATTGGCTTGTTTCACGCCATGATCACTAGGGCCTCAGAGCTTTTTTCAGCTATGCCCCGAGGAGCAGAAGAAGGAGGCATTCCTTTATCAGCGACGAGAGGCCAAGAGGAAGACCGTGCTCTCGGTCCCGCTGTTGGACGGCATCTGGGACGAGGCGCTGGCCTTCCTGAAGAACCCCTCCTCAGCCCTGGCGAAGAGAGACCGGTACGAGAAGAAGTACCGGGTCTCAAACTCGGCACCAATGTACCTCAGAGCGCAGCCATTCCCGGACTCAGTGGTCTCTGCGGCTGCCAAGAAGAAATCTGCTGGGACGACGGCGTTGACTTCCACTTACCCGCTGGACGGCGAGGGGAAGAAGCTGGATACCATGGGGGACATCTGATCACTTCGTCGGCGGCGACGACCATTAAGGCGCCCAACACTCTCGCTATCCGGGCCCGCTACGATAGGGAGCTGTGGTTTAAAATCGCCCCCCAGCTGGACTTCCTCCCAGACAAGAGGGCAGAGGCCCTTGAAATCTTACAAGAAGGCGAGGAGGCTTTGGACCACGCCATCACGGTGGCGACAAACCTCGCCAACACCGGCTTCCGCCAGATGGGCAACAGCGTTTTCCTTTGCTGGCGTGGCTGGCTCAGGGCCACTGACTTCCGTCAGGACGTACAGACGAGGGTACTGGACATGCCCTTCGACGAGAACAACTTGTTTGGCAAACCAGTGGATGAGTCACTGCAGGCCATCAAGGCAGACGCCGAGATGGCCCGTGTCTTGGGCACGCTCCATCAGCGACGGCTGTCCTTTCGGCCCTCCGGAGGTAAGTCACAAGGTGCCTGCAAAGGATTCGGCGGCAACGAGGCTGGTGGACATCATCGCCGCCAAGGGGCCCAAGGTGGTAAGGCCTCGGCGAAGCAGGACTGAACCAGCCGTGACGTCGGGCCCCCATCCGAGCACCCCTATGGGAGGCTGGCTGGCGAACTTCGTCGGTGTGTGGAAAGCCATCTCCACCGACCGTTGGGTGCTGGATGCCCTGGCCCACGGACACACTCTGGAGTTCCAAAGGAAGTCTCCCTGTTTTCCATCTGTGACCAGGAAAGAAAACCACATTCCTCAACTACTTCTGGAGGTACGAGCAATGCTGAAAAGAGCGCGATGGAGCTCGTCCCGAAGAGGCTCCGGGGCTCCGGAGTATACTTTCAGTACTTCCTCGTCCGAAAGAAGACTGGTGGCTGGCGGCCCATCCTAGATCACCGCTGCCTCAACAAATAAATAAAATCCCATAAATTCGGGATGGTCACCCTACAGCACTTGCTGGGACAGCTGGAAGAAGGGGACTTCCTGTCGTTGCTGGACCTGGAGGATGCCTACTTCCACATCCCCATACAAAAGGGACATCGAAAGTTTCTGTGCTTCATGGTCCAAAGGCAGCACTATCAGTTCAAGGCTCTGCCCTTCGGTTTGAAGTCGGCCCCTAGGGTCTTCACCAAGTGCCTTGCACCGGTGGCGGCATGGCTGCGCCTGCAGGGGTTCCACGTCTACCTCTATGTGGACGATTGACTCATACGAGCGAAGTCAAGGGAACTCGCTGTCGAACACACAGCGAGGACCGTCCGTCTGCTCACGGAACTGGGGTTCTCAATAAAGTATGAGAATTTCTGCTTGGTGCCATCGCAGGACGCTCTGTTCCTGGGAGCCAGGCTCAACGCGGTGGCGTGGCTGGCTTCACCGTCAGAGGAGAGGATAAAAGCCATCCCGGCCAAGGTACAATGGCTGTTGACCATTGCCAGGGTGAGGTCCATCAAGTCCCTGGTCAGCATGATGTCGTCATGCATCTACCTCGTTCGGCTGTGCAGGTTGCGGATGCGGCCGCTGCAGGAGTTCCTCGACGCCCGTTGGATACAAGTGGCAGGAAGCTTCAAAGACAAGATCGCCTTCAACAAGACTTTCCGTCGAGCGATCCGGTGGTGGGGCACCCGCGCGCATCTCGCATCCCGCATGGACTTGCAGACCCCAGCGCATCAGGAAACGGTGACGGACGCCTCCCTGGATGGATGGGGCGCGCACACCGGAGATCTCCATGCAAGAGGCCTTTGGCAACCGGAGGAGAGGTTGCTGCACATCACCGTCCTGGAGCTCTGGGCCAAGTTTTGGGCCCTCAGGTCCTTCCTTCCATCCCTCAAGGGCAAGGTGGTATGGGTCTTCACCGACAACACCACCACAATGTTCTACATTCGGAAGCAGGGTGGCACCAGATCCCCTGCTCTCTCCAGGGAAGCACAGGATCTGTGACACTAGGCTGTCGCCCAAGGGATGTTCCTGGTACCTTTTTACCTGGCAGGAGTGAAGAACACTGTCGCCGATTCACTCAGCAGGGAGATGTGCTCTTGCCACGAGTGGGAGCTTCGGCAAGCTCAAGTAGATCTCCTATTCCGATGATGGGGCAATACCCAGATCGATCTGTTTGCGACGGCAGGGAAGCATGGGGGATGCATTCTCCTTCCCCTGGGAGGGCATGTTCCTCTATGCGTTCTCACCGTTGCCATTGCTTCTGCGACTCATCAGTCAACTCAGACGGTCCCGGTGCAGGATGATCCTCATCGCACCGACGTGGCCGAGGCAGATATGGTACCCGGACCTTCTGGACATGTCATCGTCCCCTCCAGTTAAGCTTCCGACGGACGCAGATATTCTCACCAGGGAAGGAGGCGCGATCCTGCACCACGACCCAGGATCGCTGAACCTGCAGGCCTGGCTCCTGCAGCACTGGAGTTTGGAGGCTACGATATCCCAGCGGACTGCAAGGAGGTACTTGCCAAGGCCAAGGCTTCCTCGACTCTTAAGTGCTATGGACATAAATGGAAGAGGTTCTCTGTCTGGTGCCGTGCACAGAAGATCAACCCTCTACGGATTACGGCCCCTCAAGTGCTGCCATACTTGCTGTCGCTGGCCAAGGCGGGGCTGGCGCATGCCTCCATCAAAATTCATCTGGCGGCTATCTCCTGCTATACCAGAACTGCGGGGCGGTCGTCACTGTGGTCTCACCGCCTGCTGAAGGAGTTCATGAAAGGACTTTTCTGCTCGTTCACGCCGGTGAAGGCTCCGGCCCCAGCGTGGGAGCTCAATGTGGTGCTGACTAGGCTCATGGGTCCGCCATTCGAGCCATTGCATTCGGTGCCTCTGAAATTCCCATCGTGGAAGACGGCGTTTCTTGTGGCCATAACCTCCGCACGACGAGTGGCAGAGATTCAGTTTTCTTTCCGTCGCCTTTGTCACCGGCTGAGAGGACTTTGCACTCGCTGGATGTGGCTAGAGCGCTGAAGAGTGTTCGGAAGACATCACAGCTGTTTGCGAACTTTGGCCCTGTGAACCAAGGGAAGGCCCTCTCCAAGGCTTCCATTTCCAGATGGCTCTCCGGCTGCATCACGCACTATCACCGGTTGGCAAACCGACCGTTGCCTGGCCGTCCAAGAGCCAATTCGACCAGAGCGATCACTGCAACTACGGCGTTCCTGTCTGGTGTGCCCCTGCGGGACATCGGCAGGGCTGCTACGTGGAGGTCGATGCACACCTTCACGAACTTCTACTGCGTCCACCAGGATTCCAGGGAGGAGTCCAGAGTCTGCCAAGCAGTGCTGCACAACCTGTTGGCTTGAACGTGAGCCTCTAAGAGATGCTTAATGATTTGTTGAAATGCTTAATGTTGAGCCTTGCCACCTCCCGTGGTTGTGCATGTGTGGACTGCTATGTATTCTTGTATTAATGAGCATGTGAATCCATGCCATACCCCATGCTAGAGAATGAAAAAGTTACTTACCTGTAACTGTTCTCCAGCATGGGTCTGGCATGGATTTACATGCGAACCCTTCCGCCAACCCCTCTGCGGCTCTTCTCTTGGTCCTACTGCCACTTTACGTGCTACCAAATTTGAAGATGGCTGCCAGACGAGGGCCTTAGGTAGAGGGCAGTCGTTTGCGGGGGCAGCATGACCCAGAGACCAGTGATTGGTTATTAGTAGAAAGACAGTTCAGAAACGAAAGTGAAACTGATTTTTTCTTTGCTGAGGATTCCAGGCCTGACAACGGGGAATATTCATGAGCATGTGAATCCATGCCAGACCCATGCTGGAGAACAACAGTTACAGGTAAGTAACTTGTTCCTTATCACATACTCCATTCATTCACCGGTGTCACTATATCATTCATATCTCGTATTTGGTCTTTTACGAGCCTTTATGGTCAATAACTTTATGGAGATTTTCTTCACTTAATGACACCGTCTGGTCACGTTTGGTAACAAAGGTTCATTACTAATAGTCCTCTTTTGCTCTCCATTATTTGTTTGGTCGAATATTGGTATGGCACAGATTCACATAATGTCATCACAGAAAGACACATTATCATGTGATTGTGGATTCTATGTCAAGACACAGAGGCTTGTATCATGCTTCATAAACCAAACAACTTTACATCATCAAAAAATAAAAACCTTCAAAACTATATTTCCCATACAGTCTTTTGTATGCGAGTTTCATTTTTTTGATGTCCATGAACTAACAGAACACGTGATTCCTTCCTACAATAATCACCTATAATGTCCTTTATCCTCTTCAACACTCTAGATTCCTTCCTCTTTCTTTGCTGCTCGGCCAGCCAGTTAAGTACCTAGCGTTACGTTCATGCAATTGATATATACAGTGGTTTATTTGTTTAAGGTTAAGATAACGCGTTATAAAAGTGTAAGTGCAGCATGTGCGTAGCGTGTGTGCAGCATGTTAATAAGGTTTGGCGGAGCATGTTCGCAAGTTTAGGAATAAATGAGGAATTTGAATGCGACGGGACAAACGTTCCGGCGAACGCGTGTATGATAGAGGGCACTGCTGTCACGGAAGTTCGAGGAGCACAATGGTGACTCTATAAGGGCTCCGGTGCTCATCGTCAATTACTTCCTTTAGTGAGTGAGTTAGCCAGTCATAGTAGAGCCGCAGAGCAAAGAGTGGAAAGCAAATAGAATTCACGGAGTGAAATTGATCAAAGGAAGTCTTTTCAAAGCGGGGAGATAAGTAGGTCATGTCAGACCTGGGAAAAAGCATATTAACGATACCCTAGTACCACCTTGTGGCCATATAAGGCACAATAGCCTTTTGAAGCAGAAAAGGAGCTTTCCATCACACAAATAAGAGATACATTCTGCCCTAGAAGCATATTGAGACAGGTACAGGCCCAAGACACCTGGATTTACATACTGTGGCATTACTGCACCCTATACCTTGTCCTGTCCAGCTCAAGTGAGGAAGGCAGGGCTCAAGTGAGCCAGAAAAGACTGCAGCCTGGCATGGGAGAGATTTTGCATCAGGCATGGAGTCAATCCATGGGACACAGTTCCCAACACCGGGCAGTCATGGCTGACTGGCCCAAGTTCTCCAGAGTAATGGAGGAGCTGAAAGGAATAAGGGGTACAGGAAAGGATAAAGGGGGAAAGAAAAAAGCCAGTAGAGCCAAGAAAGGCAAGACCCACCCCTGCCCCCGCTCGTGCTCACCACAAAAGAGTAAGGGCAAAAGCAAGGCTACAAGCCGAAAAAGAAAAGAACAGAAATGGTGTGATGATACATACCTCTAATAGCTCAGAGGGGTATGACGAAGATGAGTGGAATAGCCCATCAGAGGAAGAAGACGTGATATCTTTGGAAAAAGAAGAGAAAGCTCCTAAGAAAAAGAAAATGGAGGACAAAGAGGGGGAAGGAGACTAGTTTGATCCAGACGCACTAATTCACCGGAGGTCCTCAGAATGGGAACTGCCGTCCAAGATTGCGGCGTATATAAAGAAGAGGCTAAGAACACTGCTGTCTAAAGAAGCCAGAAACAAATTGAGGGCCGAGTGCTCAAGGCCACACCTGCCAGAAGGGATCGCGGAAACCCCGGACATTGATGACCACATGGTCACGTTCATGGGGAGGTACGTGAAGGAGAGAGGTTTGGACTGATCCTGGCAATCTTGTCAAGATAAAATGCTAGATGTGGTTGGACCACTAACGAAGATTATGGAATTGGCAGAAGAGGCGAAGGATAAAAATGAGCTCATCGACCCAAATATCTTATCGGGTGGGGCTCAGAGAGCTATCTGGTTATTAGGAAACACCAACAGCGCGATTATGGTGGAAAGGAGGTCAATTCTAGTAAAGATTGACCCAAAATTGAGCGAGTTGGCCACCTCGGAGGCAGCAGCTTCAGCAAAATGGAAGCTATTTGGGGGATGCCTTTTTAAAGGAGCTAACGAAATTCCCCAACTCTTATGTGGCGATTGATGAGGCACAAGCCTCTCTGAAGAGAGTATTTGGCAGATGTGTTTTTGACGGGGCTGGAAGAGGTAGGAGCCACTCTGCCAGCCGTTTCAACTATAATAGGTTCCAAGGGGACAGATACCAATGCAAACGAGACAAAAGGAAGCCAAATCCATTCTTCCCATCGAGAGGAAGAGGCAGAGGGCGAGGGTGGAAACACCCCGGAAGCCAACAGCAGCCTAACACAGATGAGGAGAAATGTGCAAGTGCAAAACATCCAAATGCATATTCCCGCAGTAGGGGGGAGGGTAGTGAAATGTGTAGAGAAATGGAGATTGATTTCTCCAGATATTTGGGTTGTAGACACTGTACAGGGTTTCCACATAGATTGGATAAGCATACCAAATCAAGAAAGATGGCCAAAATTATTAAGGCTCAGTACAGCTGACGAAGAATTACTAAACAGATAGATAAGAGAATTACCACAGAAAGATCCTATAGAACAAATAACAGACACAAGCGACAGCTTCATAACCAACATGTTTACAATGAGCGGCCATCACAAGACAATGCCGATAATAAATTTAAGAGAACTGAATACGTTAATAGTTTACAAACACTTGCTGAGAGATATTTTACAACAAGGGGACTGGCTTGCGATAATAGATCTTAAGGATGCTTATCTAACCATACCCATGGCAACTGAACAACGAAGGTTCCTGAGGTTTCGTTGGCAGGGACACGTTTGGGAATTCACCTGCCTACGTTCGGGCTAGCATCGTCCCCTTGGTGTTTCACGAAATTGATGAAACCGGTAGTGACTTTCCTAAGGGAGAGGGGGATCAGACTAATCATATATCTGGACGACATTTGTATAATGTGTCAGGACAAAACGTTGATCAGGGATTAAATAGAATTTACGATAGAGCTGTTACAACAATTCAAGCCTACAGCCAGAATAGAGCATGGAATTTCTGGACTTCAGATTAGACACAGTTCGGGGAACGTTAAATCTTCCTCTGATCAAAGTGAACGACATAAAGAAAGAGATTCTGAACAGATTAGCAATAGAAACAATATCTCTGAGGGAACTAGCGAGAATAGTGGAACGCCTATCATAGTCAATACAGACGATCTTGCCCGGGATGGGGAGCCAGATGCAGAGATCTGTCGACAAGGTTCAGATAGTCAAGAGATGAATTAGATCTCCACATACACTGCTTGGAGCTTCTAGCAGGATACTTTGCGGTAAAATGCTGGACACAGGTGAAGGCACGATGTTGCGCACTCCTCAAGATGGACAACGTGTCAACAGTTCGCTATATAAACGGACTAGGAGGCAATCGAGGATTCTAGCGGTGCAAGCAAAAGATGTTTGGCACTTGTGCCTACGGAGAGGGATACCAGTGACCGCAGAATACTTGACAGGTCATCAGAACGAGATAGCAGACTGGAACACCAAATTCCTTAGGGATGCCGGTGACTGGAAGCTGGACGAGAGGGTTTTCCAGGCACTGATGAAGAGATGGGGTCCATGCAGGACAGACTTCTTCGCATCAAGGCTGAACAAGCAACGTGCTCGGTTTTTCAGCTGGAAACCACACCCAGAGGCTGAAGCGATAGATGCTTTTCTGCAACAGTGGGGTCTGGGCGAAGAATATGCATTCCCTCCCTTTGCGAGGACTCTAGCGCAGGCGAGGAGACAGCGTGTATCCATGATACTCATAAGGCCGGATTGGAGGGGTCAAGCATGGTTCCTGGACCTGCTAGAGATGACTTACGACAATCCGATCGCACTGCTGATATTAGACCTCATAGTGAGAGATCCCACAGGGGAAGGTCACCCTCTAGTGAAGTCAGGCAGCCTCAGCTACATTGCATGGGCAATTTCAGGAGAGCCTGGTCTAAGCCAGGATTATTGGAAGAGGCTGAACAGATTATCGACAAGGCTTTGGCACCTGGGACCAAGAAGGCATATAGAACATGCTGGTCAGGTTGGCACCATTGGTGTGTTGCAAGGGACATACATCCCTCTAGAGTGGATGTAGTACATGTGGTTAATTATTTGGCTCAGTTAGCAGCCCAAGGTAAGGCGTATAGGACAGTTAATACAGCCAGATAAGCTATTTCTGCGGGACACCCAAGAATTGAAGGGCTAGCCGTGGGAGAACATCCTTTAGTTTGCAAACTGATGAAAGGAGTTTAGAATAATTAGACCTCCAAATCATAAATATGATCAGGTATGGGATGTAGACAAAGTCTTAAAGATGTTTTTATAATGGTCAGGCAATGATGAACTATCTAGGAAGGCTTTATCAGCCAAATTGACTAGGTTATTATGTTTACTGTCATGCAAGAGGGTCACAGGTGTAAAGGCTTTAGAGATTAATAGAAAGTCATTGTCTCCTCAAGGCATAACCTTCGATATAGTGAAGAGAACTAAGACGTGGTTGAGATCAATTTCATATCAGGCATTCCCAGGGCAACCAAAATTATGTCCAGCATTACAGAATATGAGTCAATGACTAGGGGAAGGGGACCCCCAGGTGTAAACCAGTTACTCATAGCCATAAGGAAGCCATTTGGGGCAGTAGCGACAGCCACGTTAGCAAGATGGATTTGATGGGTGAGGACACAGGCTGGAGTAGACACATATTCTTAGGGTGCTCAATCAGTGAGAGGAGCAATGGCCTTGAAGGCTTTCCAATCAGGAGCCAGACTAGAGGACATTATGAAGGCAGCAGACTGGTCAAATTAATTGACATTTAAAACTTTTTATTTTAAACCAGTGGAAGAAATAGCTACGTTGGTGGTAACTAAGCTTTAAACAAGCATAATACGAGCCTCTGTGTTTTGACATAGAATTCAGAGTTTCCACACATTTGTTACTGAAAGTCATAATTCTATTAAAGACACAGAGGCAAATGATTATCCCACCCAGTAATCGAGATTGTTAATATGAATGTACTGCATTCTGTGATGAAAATGTTATAAAAGTTTGAATTGTCGTCAAAAGGTATACAGAAAAGTGATCATGTCGATTACCCACCCTGAGGGCATTAATCTGAAATATGGTTTGTTTCAGGTTCTATGGCAGAGAATAAATCGAATGGTTCATGAGGTCATGGTTCATGGAAAGCATGAGGAATAAAAGGTGGTTTACAGCGTTTACCGGTTGGGACGCAAGGTTGATTTAAAGTTGGGCACAGACAAAGAAAGAGGAAGGACTCGAGCGTGTCGAAGAGGATAAAGGACATTGTAGGTGATGATTGATGGAAGGAATCACGTGTTTTGTTAGTTCATGGACATCAAAAGAATAAAACTCACATACAAAAGACTTTATGGAAAATATAGTGTTTAATGTGTTTATTTTTTTATGATGTAAAGTTGTTTGATTTATGCTGCTCGAGTTTGAGTAAAGAATAGAGAAGCATAATCATTCGCCTCAGTGTTTTTAATAGAATTATGACTTTCTGTAACAAATGTGTGGCAAATCTGAATTTCTCTTTTTAAATCACTCGCAGGTGACTTGATTGTCTTGGACACTCGGTTGGAGCTTTAACTGGTCTCTATTAAACTCCTTGGGTACGCATAGGACCGTCCCTTTGGGATTATTGGATTATTGGTAAGTGATTTCTCAGGTTTGCCTCTCATTTTAAACTATTATGGGCACAATTTACTATTTTCTATTGCTCTTGACACATATTGTTTGCAGATTATTTTTTTAGAATTTGGTGCTGGTCTGAGACAGTTTAGAATACTGAGATTCCCTTTCTGGATTTACCCAGGTACTTTCTTGAGCCAGCACGTGGGTTCTATTGGCTTTCTTTTGTAACAATCACATTTCTTTTTTCTTCATCGTTTTTCATGTGTGGTCATGTATTTTTCACTTCCATAGAATTCGGTGTGATTCCGATATTTTGTGAATGCTGGGACTTTTTACCAAGTGGTTCCTTAAGTTAGTTGTACAAGGCCGTTTTGCCTTTTCTTTGAAGTTTTCTTCAACATCTCTTTACTCTGTATAAGGGACACAGTAGCAGACAGAACATGTGCAATTGTGATTTAGTGTTACTCTTCATTTGATTTCTTTTTAAGAATGGGATTGACCAAGAACAGACTTCTAAACAAATATTAATGTATAGTTTGATTGACATTTGTAGATAACCTCTGATGAAGGGAAGCAATATCCCAAAGCGCGTTGGTTATTTCCATTTGAAAATTAAAGAAGATATATTTTAAGAAATAGGATGACTGAGACTCATCCATGAACACACCTTTGCATTGGAGCCATTCGTTTTCTTAAAATCTTATTTACTACTAATTTGTGTTTAACTTATGAATATTGTGTATAAATATTGACTGTATTTGGTCCATACCACTGGCCACTACTTATGGTCTGACATTGGACCATAACTGTAGTGTATGGTCCAATGTGGTCATTGTTATATGCAATAAGGTACCACTAGGTTTGAAGTATCTTTGAATTGTTGACTTCTTTTAGTTGTTGTACCTGTGCTTTTGCCACACTGCCTGTAAAACTGAGGTCCTTCCCATCGGGACCCCTGCTCCCACCACCTTCCCTTTGGGCTCTCCCTCTGCGCCTTCTTCTGAAGCCAGAAACCTTGGAGTCATCTTTGACTCTTCTCTCTCCTTCCTGTCTCACACTCAGGACATTGCCAAGAAGGCCCACTTTCAGCTCTTCCTTCTCAAAAGGAATTCTTCCTTTTCTCACTTTCCCTCAGAGGCTCAATTTGACACAAGGCCGGGTCCTCTCTAGGCTTGAATATTGCAATGGCCTCCTCCTGCATCTACCATCTTCCACTCTGCGACCATTCCAGCTAATCCAGAATAGGGCAGCAAGACTTGTCCTTGGCCTTAGCCCCAGGGACTGCATCTCTCCTGCACTAAAAACTCTTCACTGGCTCCCGGTTGCAGCATGGATTAAATTCAAATTCCTCTGCATCATCCACAAGTCGGTCTAAGCCCAGGGACCACACTATCTTCAATTTTATCTTACTAAATACTCCCCCTCTAGACCACTATGCTCCTCTGGCTCTAACTCTCTGTGTGTAAAGCGTGTTTCTAAACAGAGGGCACGTGGTTGTTCGCTTTCCTCAGCTGGCTCCCTCCGATGCAACAGCCTCCCCCTCCCTCTGCGGCTTGAGCAGGATCTTCTTAAATTCCGAAAGCTCCTTAAGACTCTCCTCTTTACTCCTCCTTCCCTTCTTCTCTCCCCTGCTAATCCCACAGTTGCTGCGATTGGTGTCCTGGGCCCTTATGGATCCTCAGGGCCATGACCTCCCGCACCCAATCGGCCCAGCTCCTATCTATCTGCACTTACACCTTCTTCCCTGGTGGCTTGCACTTGCACCCCTCGCGGCTCCAGGCCGTGTAGAACTCAACATTCCTAGCACTTCATCTGTAGCTCACCCATGAGCTCAGACTCCACGGCACTGACCCCCTGCACTTGCACGGACTGAATCCTCACAAGGCATAGTAGGTTCGTCCTGTGTTCCTCTTCCCCCCATTGCTCTTATATATTCTATTTTTAATGTACTTTCATGTATTTCCCTCTCCTGCTCCCTCCCTTGCCCTGTCGGCATTTTGAAACAGTATTTTCTTATTGTATAAGCGCCTAACAAGCAATCAATAAACTATTGTTTATATGTTTTTCAGGGGCTATTTTTTTAAGCACCCTTAAGTTCCATAATCTTGTTTTCTTATGTATTGTTTGTCTCGTTACATTCAAACGTTTTTGTAATTTAGGGGTTTTCCCTAACCACCATTTTGTATCATTATGTATTTAATACACTTATTGTGAACTATTTGAATGTTCTCTGAATTGTGTGCCATCTGTTCGATTACACTGTTGTGACTAATTGTTTTGATATTTGTTATATTTACTTTGGCTTTGTGAAACACCATATTGACTGTTGACACAGTATTGAGGTAAGCATGGCACAGGGTTTCCAATTACGTTTGGACACCATGTCTTTGTCTCTTCCCATGGAAAAGTCTTCCCCTTCTGTCTCTTCCTCGCTCAATATTCCAGAATCCATACAACTCTCCTTCTGTCTCTGTTCTATATGTATGCTATTCTTAAAGACCTTTACACCATCCATTCTCTTAGGACATAGGTTTGGTTTCCCAAGTACCTGAACAAAAAGGAGGGGGCTGCTGCTCTTTCTGAAAAGAAGCACTTTGTTTTTATGCTCTAACTCACTGGTGCTACAGTGATAAAACCTGTTTCTTTTTTCTGCACATTGAGGTGAATAATTTAACCTGTTCCATCATTAAATTCTGATTAATTATTTACAATGCATCACTTTTTTTTAGCAATTTTCAACATGAAAACATATAAATCTGACTTTGGATTCTAATAGAACATACTATTAGCTACAAACTGGCCACATTTCTCATTAAGTGAACATGAGATTTTTCTACATTTGAATGTATTGAGTTTTCCCTGGTGTGAACTTGCAGCTGTTCTCCCCAACAGGGCACAAACAACACATTGGGCCTCATTACAAGTATGCCGGTCCGGAAATAGTGGTGCCGGTCGCACCGTACTGGCACCTTTTTCCAATCCGGCCGCTAACACCGTCACCGCAAGTGACCGACCGTATCTGGCAACACCATGACTGGAATCTGCGGCAACACCGTGACCGGAATCTGCAGCAAGATGTGTCGTCTGTGCCCGAGACACCGGCATGGCATTAGTGCGTGCACGTTCCGAGCTACACGCACATGGAAACACTGGCATGGACATGCTGGTAGCACTGTGAATTCCGCGCCGCAAACACTGTCATCGTGGACCAGCCGTTAACTAGAGTCAGGTGTGTAGAAACGGCCCACAGGTGCCCAAAGTCAGCCCAGTTGGCCCCAATGAGCACTGCAAAAGCACAAAAGCACCATTCACACACCTCTTCCCACACTACCATGCTAGCTGTAGCAGTAGCAGTACTCTAATGAGATAATTCCACTGGTTCTGCTGATATTTTGGCAGTGAGTTGGAGGATTGACCTCCAGGATTTTCCAGGAAAATCCTCCACTCCATGCCCAAACCTGTAATTTGGCGTGGTGGTAAAGTTGGCGGTAACAGTTACCACCAACTTTACCACTTAAATTATTATGATTATTATTTTTGTTTGATTCTTAAATAATCTTTACACATTTTTAAAACGTTTAAAATGTACAGCTTTTGATTACAGCTAAAATCAGTAAAATCTAATCAAATGAAAATATAATGCAATCGGTACACTAAGATACACACAGTCCACAACTGTTTCCAGTTACATATTTCAAAACCAGTCACAGGTATATTGTATCATCAATCACGATTCCATGTCAACTTAACTTGAATTCTTACTTACATTATTATATCATCCTTACATCATTTCATCATTCCGGCCATTAGGCTCAGACCCTCCAGTTTATAGCGATTTTGCGATTCCGCAAAATGCAGCAAAAAACCTCAGTTTTTGCTAAAAAGCGCAAATACTGCCGTTTTTGCAAAAACACCCACAAAAATGTCCGTTTTTGAAGAAAAAAAACATTTTTTTAAAAACTCAAGGGACCAAGGGGCTCAACTCTTATTTTTTGGACTCAAGAAATGAAATGCACAAGCACATTTCATCACTTGAGAAAAAAAAAGAAGAGCAGTCCGATCCATAAAGGACCGCTGAATGGACGCTTCTTATATGCGCCCATTCAGATGTCCTTTTTCACCCCTTTGCGCAAATCAGGGGGCATTTCTGCGCATTTAAAAGTGCATCCCAATTTGACAAGCAACATGCGCTTTTAAATGTGCAGAAATTGTAAGCCACTCTATGTGCCCACTTTAAATACGTGCACGAGGGGTGCCACTGCTTTACAGGGTCTTAAATTACCCTTATTACTCAAGCAATACTTTAAAAAAAAAAAAACTTTTAAAGTGTGACATCTGCTGTCTCACTTGCATATCTGTTCCCCAAATGGGGTAGAAATGTGTTTTTTTTGGGTTGCATTTTACAGTGGCTGGAACCTTAAGGGCCAGTTACGGTGAAATGTACGGGAGCCTTTAGACCATTGTCAGGAGAGCGTTTCTAACACAAACTTATTCAAGGTGGCTGGCCAGCGCATCATTTGCGCTGCAGCTTTGCCCCGTGGAAATGCGCAGGTCACCTTTGAGATTAAGGTGTCCTGCTCATTTCCAAAAATGGCTCATCTAAAAACAGGTTAAACGGGGGAAAAAATATTTGGATTGGCAATATACAGTTGCCCTAAATAAATGGTGAGGTTTGGGAAGTCCAACATGGACGCTAGATCAGGGAATGCTCTGACTGACGGCAACCGCCCGACAGGTCTAAATTGCTTAGAGAGGGAAAGTATATCTCATAACGATCTCAAGCACTTTATACCTAACATGAATGGTGTAAGGGCATTGGGATTTCCTAAGTATATGCTTTATTAACCCAAATGTCTCAAGATCCTTTTCATGCGGGCGGTTGTCTAAGTTGGACAAAATATATATATATAATGGTCAAAAAATATGATTTCAACAAAAATCAATCTAAAAACAATGTCACTTTTTTCCGCACTTGAGGTGCTGCGAACCCATTCGCTGCTGGCTTGTGATCTTTGTTATCTTGGTTTCCCCTCTTCGTCTTGGAGATATCATAGTGTTGTGGAGGGGCCACAGCAGGTCAGGTCAACCGGTTTCGATGGTTATAAGCGGTTGAGAACCATCTTCTTCAGGACGTGGGATTGCTTCAAATAGTGACCAAATCTCTTGCTGTACTCGTGAAGAGGACAGCATACGCAGCATAAACAGGCTACACAGAATCTTGTATTGGGAAACATAATGAAACATTGCAAAAGAGGACATGAATAACCTCTACTCGCAATGTTGCATAACATACTATTCCAGAACATTCCCAATCATGTCTCAGTGGCTGTTTTGCTATAAAAAAGGTGCATGTGCTCTTTAATTTTCGGAGCATGCCCACCTAGTAGTGGCTAGAACAAAACCTGTAGAACCCTTAGCCCAGAACACCGGGGTGGGAGAAGTGCGGGAGCAGGGGGGGCTGAAGAAGGGGAAAGAGGGGGGCCAGTGAGGGAGAGTGCTGTGAAACGGCTCTCATGGTGGACAAAACCTCCACGGGGTGAATAGTGCCAATTGTGTCACTGGAGAAACGGGGCTCTGGAAAAAATGCCAAAAGTGGGGAAAAGAGCATCCTACCTTGGTGTAGTCAACGAAGCATGATATACACATGGGTGTGGTCATAGATGTATGCCGTGGCGCTACTTCTGTGTACAGAATAGAAGAACGCTGGTAGTGACAGGCGGCGGAGTAAATGTAAAGCGAAAATGCTGTCCTGAAGGAAAAGGGGCACTTACCGGGATGTGCGGGCTGAGCCGACATGGGCTGTATTCAGGGGCCTCGATGTCCGAACACGGAAGGAGCGTAATGGATGGAAGCTCCTTTCGTGTGTGGCGCGTAGTTAGGGGCGTGACTGAACAGGCGGCTAAATCCAATGCAGGAACGGGCGAGAGGCGTTTTTAGGAGCCTCGATATCCAAGCACGAAAGGAGCGGAATGAATACAAGCTCCTTCCGCCTGTGACGCGTTGTTGGGGGCGTGAGTTAGCAGGCGGCTAATTCCAATGCAAAATCTGGGCTAGGGGGTGTGTACATGTCTATGTGCCCTGGTCTTGTCCAATATCTGTGGATCTCGCCGGGGGTGTGTATAGTGGGAGAAGGGCCTGCTAGGGGCGGGGCTTATGTAGGGTACGAGGTCCACTGCTCCGGTGTCACCAGAAACAGCTGACAAAGCTGCTGGGGCCGAATCAATGATCGGCCGACCAGCATGTTGAGTGAGTGCTAAGGGGCGCCCGTCTAACACGGGTTGGAAGACTGGCCTTCAAAGAGAAAGGGGGTCCGGAATAGATCCGGCGCGGGGTGGTGGGGGGAAGGGAGGGTGAGGTGAGGGAGGGGCAGAGGAGGGGAAAAGGGGGGGGTTTACAAAAAGGCGGGAGAAGCCCACTTATAACAAGTGTGTGGGCTGACATGCTCACCACTGCTTTGTTTTGCAAAAGAACGAGGAAATCAAATATTACAAGCACATAGTTATGTATGCAAAAGGAGTGTATTGCATAAGCCGATGAGTGCTGGAGGCTAAAAGGCATGCAACCTATATACAAAGAAAACTGTGTGAAAGAGAAGAAAAAACAGCATATATAGCAAAGACACATATGGAAAAACACACAATATGCGATGCATTATTGATTCAATCCACATCTTATAGGAATATGGTTTTGCGAGCATGATGAAGTGTATTTAGCAGAATAAATCATGGCTTAGTGCTGTAGCACTGTGAGTTCCTGACACTGCATCGCTTTGTTCAGGCCTTGATTACATGTGTTCAGGCGGAAAATCCACATCTGTTCTTGTGTGAACAACATGGCGTGGTATTTTCCTCCACGCTTGGGCCGTTTGATCTTTTGACTCGGCTGTGTGACCGTCTGCCAAAAAATGAGGGACCATTGGTGCTGTTATTTTCTTTGTTCTAATACATGATCTGTGTTCGATCATTCGTTTTTTCACTTCACGAGCCGTCATTCTGATGTATCGTAGATTACATGGACAAGTGATCATACACACTACTCCTCTCGTGTTGCAATTCATGAATGCTTTTTGGACCCATGGAGTTGTCCAGCCAATGTCAATGGTAGAGCTGCGGGCAGTTTGTGTGCACATGGAACATTGTCCACACGAGCTGTGGCCAGTAGGATGGGCTTGGTTCCATAAGATGTTCTGAGTGGCTTGTGCTGTGTCGGCTTCTGGGCGTATTGTGTTAACAAGGGTATCTCTCAGATTTTGTCTTTTGAGCGCGAAGCGCGGTGGTGCCATATTTGATGTGCCTGTGTTGAGGATTGACCATATAGATTTGATTCCTTTCTTTATTTTTTTTAATACAGGCGAGTAACTGAATACTGCTATGATTATTTTGTCTTCTGTTGACTTGTGGTGTTGCTCAAGTGTACACGAGCGAGGTATATGTTTGGCCCTTTTATAGGTATCATGTATAATCTTCTTCGGATACCCACGTTGGGCTAGTTGGTTTTTGAGAATTTTGGCCTGATTGATGTACTCATCAGTTCTGCTGCAGAGGCGTCTGTAGCGCAAAAATTGGCCAAACGGAAGATTGTCCTTCAGACATTGTGGATGGTAACTGGAGTACGTCAATAAAGCGTTTTTGTCAGTGTCTTTTCGAAATACTTTTGAGATGAGGAGTCCTTCTGAGGCTGTAACAGATAAGTCTAGAAAGTGGGTGTGTTTCCTGTCTTTTTCCATCGTAAACCGGAGGTGAATATTTTGTCTATTGATCCAGTCATGGAAAGCCTTGACGTTTTCTTCGGTGCCTCTAAAGATGACAAAAATGTCATCAATATAGCGACACCAGGTAAGGAGTTTGTCCTAAAAAGGATTGGCTGCTGGATAAATGTGCCGGATTTCAAAAGAGTTAACACGTAGGTTTGCCAGACTGGGTGCAAACGTCGCGCCCATGGCTGTGCCTGAGACTTGTTGGAAAAATTGATCATTGAACATGAAATAGTTCCTTGTTAGTGCTATCTCAGCCAGGGATAAGATGAAACTCTATGGTACCCCGTGGAGATCAATGCCTGAGTCTAATAGATCTTTAAGCATTTCAAGGGTTTCTTGTTGCGGAATTCTGGTGTAGAGTGATTCTATGTCGATGGTAACTAGTCAGTCTTGTTCAGTGTTGAAGGGCAGGGAGTCAAGGAGAATGAGCATGGCTGTTGAATCTTTCACATACGATTTCATTTTACGAATCTCATCTTTGATGAAGAAGTTTACATATTGGCTAAGATATACATCTATGACCCCACCCGTGTGGATATCATGCTTCCTTGACTACACCAAGGTAGGATGCTCTTTCCCCACTTTTGGCATTTTTTCCAGAGCCCCGTTTCTCCAGTGACACAATTGGCACTATTCACCCCGTGGAGGTTTTGTCCACCACGAGAGCCGTTTCACAGCACTCTCCCTCACTGGCCCCCCCCTTTCCCTTTCTTTTCCCACTTCCCCCCCCCCGCACTTCTCCCATCCTGGTGTTCTGGGCTAAGGGTTCTACAGGTTTTGTTCTAGCCACTACAAGGTGGCCATGCTCCTAAAATTAAACAAAGAGCACATGCACCTTTTTTTATAGCAAAACAGCCACTGAGAGATGATTGGGAATGTTCTGGAATAGTATGTTATGCAACATTGCGAGTAGAGGTTATTCATGTCCTCTTTTGCAATATTTCATTATGCTTCCCAATACAGGATTATGTGTAGCCTGTTTATGCTGTGTATGCTGCCCTATTCACGAGTACAGCAAGAGATTTGGTCACTATTTGAAGCAATCCCACGTCCTGAAGAAGATGGTTCTGAACCGCTTATAACCATCGAAACCGGTTGACCTGACCTGCTGTGGCCCCTCCACAACACTCTGATATCTCCAAGACGAAGAGGGGATTCCAAGATAAGAAAGACCACAACCCAGCAGCGAATGGGTTCCCAGCACCTCCAGTGCGGAAAAACGTGAAAAAGCTTTTAGATTGATTTTTGTAGAAATCATATTTTTTTACCATTTTATCTATATATATATATATATATATATATATATATATATATATATTGTCCAACTTAGACAACCACCCGCATGAAAAGGATCTTGAGACATTTGGGTTAATAAAGCATGTACTTAGGAAATCCCAATGCCCTTACACCATTCATGGTAGGTATAAAGTGCTTGAGTCATCGTTATGAGATATACTTTCCCTCTCTAAGCAATTTAGACCTGTCGGGTGGTTGCCGTCAGTCAGAGCATTCCCTGATCTAGCGTCCATGTTGGACTTCCCAAACCTCACCATTTATTTAGGGCAACTGTATATTGCCAATCCAAATATTTTTTCCCTGTTTAACCGTCCTTTGTGTACCACTATACCCCTATGGTTAGGGATGACCATTTTTTTCCCTGGCTTAAGCAAGCCACAATTTGCCCTGTTGTTATTTCCTCATCTAAAAACAGCACATCTTCTGCTCTATTTTTAGATTCACCCTTTTTTTTTGAAAAAAATCTACAGTTTTCTACAAAAATTGAAAAACAGTCGCAATATGTGAGAGAAAGGAGTGAGAGGGGAGTGATGGGGGAGCTGTGGCGTGGTAGGCAAGAAAGTGAAGGGAGACCAGAGGGAGAGCAGTGGGTCAGAGGGGGAAGCAGTGGGCAAGAGAGCAGAGCGGAAGCAGTGGGGCGGTGGGCCAGAAATCAGAGAGAGCGGAGGTACAGAAAGTGGAAGGAACGTGGACTCAGGGGTAGTAGTGGGCTGCAGATTGGGAGAAAGGATGAGGGAAGAGTGTGATAGAATGGGAGAAAGGATGAAAGATGCAGAAGTAGCATGCAAGAATGTAGGACTGTATACTGTGGGAGGAATTGGGGAGCGTATGGTGTGAGTTGGGAGTATGATTTGGAGTTTGGCAGGGACTAGAAAGTGCACATTGTGACTTGGCAGTGTGACAGAGCATGTGAGTATGTGTATGACTGAGTGTGAGGTTCAAAAATACAAGTTGTGATGGGGAATTGTTGAGACCTGTGAGGTGTGTTGGGTGAGAGAGGTGTGTGGTGTTTGCGGGATTGGGGAACATAGAAGGGGAATATTTTCAGCATTACAACTGATAATGATTAATAACGTTAATAATATTAAATAGGCATACACATTAAACCAAAAAACGTAGCCATAACAAATTCTGCCAAGCCAGAGACATCTAGGACTCTTCCTATTTGATGTAAAAGATACACATATTGCCACCCTGGCTCTCTTGTAGCCTGCACACAGCCTCTTTCCTGCAATGTACCAATCTTGCACCCTCCAGTCAATAAAAATTGTGCTGCAAAAATGTCGCCATAAATACAGGTTTGTGCCGCAAAATGTGCCCTTTCATGCCACAAAATTTGCCCTTTCATGCCGCAAAATCTTGGAGGGTCTGATTAGGGGCACAGTCCTTTTTAAAACCACTGACAATATACTATTAATAGTACTGTAATCTTTCTTTCTAAGGGTAAAACTTAATTGACTCATAAAATTAGCCTATACATTTTTCAATTAGATGCATGCTACCTTTAAACCAAATTGGCTGAGGGCATGGCTGCAAAGGCAAGACTGCTATACATTTGTTTTCACATATCAAGTTGTTTTAATCACAAGATGCACCCATTTGCTTTAGATTTTTCAGACTGTTGCCAGACCCAGTATAAATCTATGTGCAACTGCTCCAAGTCACTATTCAAACAATATTTCCAAAATGACTGACTCTTTATTCTGTCGTATTCGTGTACATATTTACTCAATAAGGTCATGTACGTTGGACCCAAGACTTTACATTCTGTTAGAGCATGTCTTGGGGTCTCAATGTTCCCAGTTATCCCACAAATCCGGCATTTCCTTTGTTCCAGGGGAATTTTGATATGTGCCCCATTAAAAACTAACAGTGGGAGTCGATTGGTACATAACCTAAATCTTAGACTGCGCACAGCCGGAGAGGGACACAGTTTTAAGCAAACCAGTGTGTCCAGGAACCTATGGGTCACTTTTGCGATATATTCGTATCTTCTCATAGATGATAAACAAATATAATTATTGGCCCAGTCCCATCGTTCGAGTTTCTTGATAAATGTAGTTTTTAAAATAGCAAGCTTCGTGCCCCTTGCAAAATCCGGATGCCAGTTTATGTTGTCATATAATTTATCTAGCTCTTTGTGGAATCTCTTGCTGCTGCTATCAGTATCTCGGCACCCATCGCCAGCACCAATCTTCAATAAAGTGCATGTAGGATTTGAGTTTGCTTTCATATGCAAGACACCCTGTCTCTTCCATAGCTGCGCTGTCCATGATGATAACCCTAGCTCAAGTTTAAAGGGGTTCGAGGGGCTGCATCTTAGAACCTTACCACTTAAAGCCAACATCGTAATGAGGCCTATAATCTTTACATATGCTATTCATATTAGTTTCAGTTAAATGTCTTGTGGTATTTCCTGCAAAATAAATCATTTAATTCTGTGCCTGCCTTTCACATGTAGCATTGTTCATTCCTGGAATAAAAGGCAGTTCAACATTACAGTTTCTCTGCTTAAGGTTGCATCCCAAATGCTTGTATCCTGCACTTGATGTTTTGGGCTCAGGAATTCTGGCTTGAAAAATAATGTACTTCCAGTCATTTTTCCAACATATGGGCGTGCACCACAGTTTGACAGGTGTTGCTTTTTGACGTGATAGCAAGCAAGAGACAGAAATCCCTATCCAAAGTTGAAAGATTTAAAATTGAAGTGTTATTTGTTTTGAATATCAAGGCTGAAATTAGAATGAGCTAACACTGAGATTGTAAATTGTAATAGCCAGTCGCCCATAACGCTTCCGAACGTCCTGAAGACAATCGGACAAAATAGTTTGCGAAGTTTTAAGTTACTTCCATGTGTGTAGCTAGCTAGTGTGTAGGCTTCTACCACTGTGGGGAGATCTACCTCTAATGCGGGATCCTGAGGATGGTGTTTATATGAGCTTTGTGGTCTACAATAAATCTACAATAAATGATTGGCCATAAGACAGTCCATACCCAGAAGATCCCTAGGGGTGGTTGGGCAGAACAGACATTTCTGCATTTTATCAAGGGGCCTCAGGGTCAACTCAGTTGTGGTGGTTAAAGGTAGACGTGCTGCCACACCTTCCACAGCCATTTTGACTATTGTTTTCCTGTTAAATGGTAAGCTTTAAGAGTACTTCAGAAGCTATTGTGCTACTAGGAGGTTTATGTGATGCCTCTGTAGTTTAGCCGGTAAGGAGGGGTCAGTTGTATCTAATTTGAATATGGGTGCTATGACGCGTTGTCCTGTGGCTTCCAGAGGCCACTAGAAGTGAGAGTCCTGTTAGGTACGGTTTTGCCCAATGGTTCAACTGACCCGTCTGGTGTTGCGGCTGCCTTTGCATATTATGAGGGGGATCTTGCTGAGCTGGTGGTTTAGGGTACCATGGTGTCTGTTGTGTCTGGCTAGTCCACTCATATGTATTGGGAGGAACATGTGTGGTGTAAACCTATTGGGGCATTGTGCCTTCTAGTGGCCGAAACCTTGACAGTAATGGCATTGCAAACCCCATGGAGGTCGATAAAGTCTGCTGGGCCCTTTTTCTTCTCATTTCCTGTGAGTTTGGTTCACCTGCAGATGCTCATCTCTGTGGTTGGTCGAGGTGGGCTAACTGCAGGGTAAGGACTTTATCTGTTTTCTGATCTTTCTTTTCTAAATATAAAGTATACACGTGCACTACTGTTGGTATTAAAGCTGATATATCTTTACACTTCCAGTCAATGACTGCCTATTTGACCTCACTTTTAATCGCAGGGAGAAGACTGGCAACAAAATGTAGTGTTGGTAATGTCATCAATATTAGAATGATCTTTCAGGGTAGCTATCACTCCTGACAAGCAGTCCTCCTCTGTCCTGCCTTAAAGACACCACTTTTGACCAATCTGTTTTAGCCTTTGCCAATTCTTTTATTGCCCTCAATATGTCACCCCTGTTTGATGCAATTCCATTCATGTCTAATCTCAAAGTATGCTTACTGTGGTTGGGAGCTCCCATTAAGGAATCCTTAATCTTTTGAGGGCAGTTTGCCTTAGTTCCTAGCACTTGATGCTGTTCTGGCATTACTATCTGTTTAAGTAACCCTACCAAATCTGTAGCTGTAGGGTTATGGGAGTCTATAATACTTCCTAGTTCCCTAACAAACTTTCTAGGGTTTGTACGGAACGGTAGGGATGCATCTTTAAAGGACCATATCTGATCTGGTGTCCAGGCCACATTGTACAGCACCATTTGGAATCCCTTGGTTGCAGAAAACATTCTAACTGTGTATGTTCCTTCTACCTCACCCTCAAAGGCTGGCAGGGCTTTTAACTCTGCCTTCTCTAATGTGGCCAACACATATGCTATTGATTCTCCCATCGCCCTGTTTGTGTTTTATCATGATGGTGACACTATTTCCTTTAGATCACCCTCACAACCGTTCTAGTCTATCATTGCTATTTTACCTCCACTTTTCCTGAACTTCCTCAACTGTCACCCATTCATTGTGGACACACTCTTGTCCCCAGATTGGCCTGTCAGATAACTGTATCCTCCATAGGGCTGGCACATGGCAGAGGAATGGAGTAACTGATTGGTGGTGAGTCTGGTGACACAGGCACTCAGTGGGAGATTGATGATGCTTGGGTAGAGGTGCCAGAAGGGTTATGCAGTGCTGTTCTGGGCGTATAGTATATTGGAGGAGGGTCAGTGTCATCAGTGGTGGGTGGTGCACTAGTGGGTGCTGGGATAGGATAAAGCACGTGTTCTGTTTTAGCTTTCTGTTGCTTATCTTGTAGTTTTGTTTCTTTTTTTTGTGTTTAAAGATTTTATTGGATGAAAATTTGGTATACAAGGCAAATAATACAAACATCATATGTGAAGAATGGCAGCAAATGTAAGATCAGGCATACAAAATATAATAAAGATTAATACTAAAGTAAGCCAAGTATCCTTATAGTTTCAACTAGTACTAATCATTTTTGAATATTGAGCGGGAAAAACATTACAGACAACAAGACAAAACACTAACTGGATAGAACACAAACAAGAGGAAGAAAGGAGGGAAGGGGATGGAGAGTAGGGTACAAATATAACCGGCATTATTACAGAATAGTGAATCATAGGTTACTGGTGAGAATCTACATGGATAAATAGTCATTGAATAATTGCCATTTCAACGGATTCTTCTTTAGTAAATCAGGAGTAGATGCATTACAGCCTTCCAATCTGTGAATATTGCATATAGAATTGAATCAAAATTTAAAATTAATTTGACTTAGGTTTTTCCAAAAGGTGTGATATTTTGGATTGCTACCATTAAGCATAAATCAAACAGATATCTAGCATGTTTGTTTACGGAATTATTATGTTGCATGGAGCTGCCTAAAATAGGAAGATCAAAACAGAAATCCAAAGAAAGGTTAAAAATACATTTGATGGTATTCCACACAGAGATCCAAAATGGCTTGACACATTTACAATCTATAAACATATGCTTGAAAGAACCTTGAACCTGCAAGCAGCTTCAACAATTATCATTAGATGATAGACCAAATTTGAAAAGGCGTAACAGGGGGTGATAAAGGATCTGTGATGAAACAAGAATAAGGTTTGGATAAGGCTGGCAGAGGTGGTAATTTTAGAAATACACTGCCAGGAGGGGGGGGGGGGATCAGCAAAACTGATGATCCAACAGTAAGCAGTCTCTTCTCCAGTCATTGTGAAGAAACTCAATCCTTGGGGTAGGTGAAGTACTTTACAGGATGTTATAGTAGATAGAGGCTGTCGTATTAAGTTCAGCATTTGAAGCAATCTTAGCGCATCAGGATTATTGGAACTACACATCAGTATCTCAAAATGTTCAACTATTGCAGCAATAATTGTAAGAAATTGCACCAGGGAAGAACCAGGCATATGGAATTTGGCAATAAATTCATCAAATGTAATGGGAATACCACATTTAAATAGTTGATTACAAAATGTGATGCCCTTAGAGAGCCATAGCTTCCAGAAAATGGATTTACCTTTGATGTTAATCAGGGGATTATACCAAAAAAAATGGGGATATAAATGAGAAATGTTTAGCTATGAATGGGAACATAAATATCTTAAGGGAAAGGATGGTTTGAAAAAACCAGAGTATTTAGTGAATTTACTTTTCCATTTAATAAGGTAAAGGTCAGCGTGGGACATTGGGGAAGCCATAGCTCGCTCCAGGCAAACCCACCTAGGCACTTGAAATGATATATCCTAAAAATAATAATAATTTAGCATTTATATAGCGCTACGAACCCTCAGGTATCTGAGCGCTGCTTATTATTACCCACGGTGTGTGGTGCTCATTTATCGACTTCGGAAGGATCAAAGGCTGAGTTTGGCCCTGCCGGGATTCGAACCTGCGCCAGCAGGCTCTGAACAGATGTCAAAGCGAGTGCTCTACTCGCTGTGCTACCGGGCCAGCATCCTGAAAACACCACCAGTGTGTTTGCTTAACAGTAAAGGCTAAATTATATTTCTTGAAATCGGGGAAGCCTACCCCTCCTTGGGAACGGGATCTTTTAAGCTTACTAAGCGAAATTCTATGTTTCTTTCTCCCCCATAAGAATTTCATGAGAATGGAATCTATAGATTTGAAGAAGGAAGGAGAAAGAGGAATAGGCAGCATATGGAGGAGATAGAGTATAATGGGGGAGATCATCATCTTAATCGATTCCAGTCAGCTGCACCAGGAGAGATAAAGGGGGGACCAAGAGGATACTAGCTCTTTGACTCTGGCTAACGTACTATCTGAGTTATGTTTACGAATACTATTGATGGAAGCAGAAATGTGGATACCTAAATATTTGAATCCTAGAGGACACCATTTCATGCCTAAAGTACTAGTGTGAAATGGGGTGCAATGTATGTTAAGTGGAAGAATCTCTGATTTGCCAGTGTTAAGTTTATAGCCTGACACATCTGAAAATCTAGATATAATATTAAGTAAGTGTTGGGTGCTTAGCTGCAGACTTTTTAAGGATAAAAGTACATCATCAGCATAAGCCGCTGCTTTGATACGTAAATTGCCAAATTAAATTCCCAAAATATTATCATTTTGTCTTATGGCTTTGAGAAAGGGTTCTAGCGCTAGAATAAAGAGGATGGGAGATAGTGGGCAGCTCTGACGCGTTCTTCTAGATAAGCAGAAGAAGGAGGATAGTTGACCATTAACAAAGACTGCGGTTTTGGGGTTGGAATATAGGACCTTAATCAGAGATGGAAAAAGGGGACCACAACCATGCCACTTGAGTGCTTGGAACATAAAGTCCCATTCAACTCTGTTGAAAACTTTTTCAGCATCAAGAGCTATAGAGCTATCACAGCAAAAGGGTCACATAATTTGTTTAAAATGTCAATGATGTCTAAAAAAAAGTCTAAATGGGAGGAGGACACTCTACCATTTACATATACTACTTGGTCTTGCTTAAGGAGATTGGGTAGGAAAGGGAGTAGTATATTGGCAAGAATTTTAGCATAAATCTTACAGTCAGTATTAATAAGGGGAATTGGACGGTAGTTTTGTGGTAGTTCGGTATCTTTAATAGGTTTAGGGAGTACTTTTAGCATAGCTTCTAAAAAAGAACCTTGGGCCATGTTGTTTGAAATGAAATGAGAATAAAGGTTGAGTTTAGGGACTAGAAGATTGGAAAATGGGCAATAAAATCAATGCGAAAGCCATCCAGTCCTGGGGCTTTACCTTTTTTAAGGTTAATAGCTAAATGTATTTCATGGGGAGTAATTGGAGCATTGAGTGAATAAAGGTCGGTATGAGGCTAGGAGTTACGAGATGTTATATATAGGAAGTCATTAATAGCGGGATTATCAGGAGGGGCTGCGGAAGTATATACATTGGAATAGAATTTCCTAAATGCTTGTACAATTTCTTTATCAGAAAATGTCCTACTCCCCAAATTATCTTTAATAACAACAATTTTGGTTTTCTCCTTCTTAAGTTTAAGGTAAGAAGCCAATGTTTGACTAGTTTTATTGGAACATTGGTATATTTTGACTTTATATTCAAGCAGATTAGAACATGAATATTGTGTTGGAAGTTTATTATATTGAAATCTTAGTTTCAAAATGTCCCCAAGGACTACAGAACAGTTTGGTGTGGGCAAATTGAATTTCTAGGGGTTTAAGCTGTTTAAGAATGGATTCAAATTTAAGGTTTTTCTTTTTGTTGGCTACAAAAACAATAATATGACCTCTAGAACTGCTTTATAACAGTCCCAATTGTTGTTGTTAGAAGTTTCTTGATCCTTATTTTCAGAGAAAGTTATTATGTTGTTTTGCGATAAATTGCTTAAATGATTCATCATTTAATAGACTGGTATTAAATCTCCATCTACATGATTTTTTCACATGGTTGTTGGGGTAGCAATTTGAATGTACACAGGAGCATGATCAGAGATGGTAATGGATTCTATCTGGACATCAAGTAGGAGGCTAACCAAAGAATTAGGAATACAAATATAATCAAGCCAGGAAAAGGAGTTGTGGGGTGTAGAATAAAAGGTAAATTCCAAGTCGGTTGGATGTAAGATACGCCAAGCATCACTAAGGCCTATTTCAGAAATAAAGTTAATACATTGTGTATGGGATGTAGTGTTAGTATATCACACCTCAGCTTTCCTATCAAGAAAGGGATCAATGACTTGGTTACAGTGACTACAAACAATCACATTTTTGGGGTTGCAAAGTAGTATATGATTTCTAAGTTGTTTCCAAAAGGAGGGGTCTGCATAGGGAGGACAATAGACATTGAGTACTGTAAAAGTTGTAGATTCTACTAATAACTTGAGAATAACCCATCTTCCTAGCTGGTCAGATTCCGTCGATATAACTTTACATTTAATATTTTTTTTTAATAAGAGTGATGACGCTGTTTTTTTTTCTCCATTAGCAGCACTGGAAAAAACTTGACCTACCCAGTGTCGCTTAAATTTAGCTGCCTCATCATCAGGGAGATGTGATTCCTGTATACAAGCTATAGATGGCTTTAATCTGTTGAGGTGTGAAAGAAGTTTGTGTCTTTTGATGGGATTATGTAATCCTTTAACGTTCCATGATACTATATTGAGAGGCATCGGCTAAGGAAAAGGATGAACAAATATTGGCATAAGCAGTGACTTGAATAAAACAGTATCTTTGAAACAGCGAATCCTATTAGCATGTGGAAAGATACAAGTACCCAACAGAACAAAGGACAACATGAAAGGAGTGAAACGTAAGGAAGGGCGTAAGACAAACAATGAAGACATGTAATCGGAAAAAGAGAGTTGCATTAAAAAAAACTCAAGATGACAGTGGCTAACTGGAACCAGCCACACCAATTCATGTCCAAAAGTGATGTGATGGGGGGAGGAGAGACGAGAAAAAGAAAAGGAAGGGCAACCCACCAATCTCCGCTCCGGCCAAGGATGATAAAATTCAACATGAAGAACGCATTAGGTTATAGAACTGCATTCAAGTGATAGGGTTGGACGTATCAATATCAATTCTTTTGTGAGTTTGGATATTTTTTCTGAGCAGAAGTGTTTTGAATTGTTGAAGTCTGCTCATTTAAGGTTACTTTCAGAATAGCACAGTGGATAATGCCATACCTGGCATTTAGTTGTTTAAAAGCTGGTCGGAAAGTTCGCAGGTCTTTTCTTCTTGCAGCTGTTATCTTGGAAATGTCTTGTGTGATATACATTGTTTTCCCTTCCCATACTAGTTGTTTGAGTTGTCTAACTTTTTGCTTAATAAGGGTCATGTGAGTAAAGTCTAGGCGGGCTAAAATAAGAGTTCTGGATGGATTGCGAGAGCCAGATGATGAATTACTGGGGCCAATTCAATGAGCTCTCTGGATGTTGAGTTGCACAGAGGGTGGTAGGTTGAGAATTTGAGGAAGAAACATATATAGGAAGGCAATAGGATAATTTTTTTCGATTCCTTCTGGAAGGCCCACAATGTGCAAGTTGTTTCTTCTGTTCCTTTTTTCAAGGTTCTCAGCCTGTGTTTGTGGGGAGGCAACTTGAGGTTCTAGATAAGTAACCTTATTAGAAATATCTTATGCGTTTCTAACTCGCTTTTCGACTTCATTCATGCGAGATTCAAAAACAGACCATTTATTGTCAAGTAGTTGCAGCTTAGCATTTGTATCCTCCATAAAGGCTTTGAAGGCTCTAATTTCTGTTAAAATGGTCTGCATGACCGGGTCTGTTGTGTCTTCTTTGGGTGTCAGAGACTCACTCTTCTGTCTCTTTAGGGTAGTAGGAGACAACACACAAGTCTCTTTAGTTTGTGCCTTTTTAGAGGCCATATTGTATATGTATGGGGATGTAGGAATAAATTAGCTTGACAAAAAGCAGATTTCTTTTAGGACTCTTGTTTTCTTTTTCCCTTACTTCTCTCTCCTAAGCAAAGTTAGTATAAGAGAGTAGCACACTAGAGCTCCATTATGTATTTGTCATTAGATAGCGTTAACAAATCAGGGAACTGTATTTAATGGATAAAACCCTAAAGACAGGAGCACGCACAATATGAGGGGAGATGTGAGGCAAGAAATATTAGTTTTACTCGAGAAAACCAGTACCAGCAGTGAAAGCCGTTTGTGAGGCAAAAGCAAATGAACCTCACTAAGAAGTAGAAAAAACCAATTGTTGTTCAAGAAATATAATTGCTTGTGATAAAGGCAGTCCAAAATACTTAATAACTATAGAAAATGACACAAAAATATAGTTTATAGTTTAAAAAGGGGAAGTAACGGTGAAAAAAGAAGATAAAAACCTGTGTTGTGAATGAAACCATCTTTCCCCTGCAGAGTGCGCCACCCACGTTGCGGCAGCCGACCAGTTCACAGGAAATGTCAGCTGCCTACGTTATGGGATGACGCAGCTTACACGGCGGCCTCTGGAGGTTCCGCGTGCAGAGAAGCTGGCTGCAGAGATGCTCAGACGGCATACACAGACTTGCGGGAATAAAGAAGGGCTTTACATGGGTTGAATATCGTCCGATAACAGTATGTTTAATCTCAAATTATGTATGAAATATTTCGCCGGAGCGGAAGGCCATTTTCAGGCGACCGCTCCCATCGGCTCCAAGCCACGCTCCCCGTAGTTTCTTCTTTAACTTCACTTTTTCCCTCCTTATGCTTGCACAGGAGTTCTTTTGCCCTATTTGCAGATTCTTTAGTGCAACGGGCAAAAAAACGACAATTCTTTTGGATGCCGTTTATATCCCTGGGAGTCCAATGAAACATACACAGAGTTCAAGTGTCTTCAAACTTGCCCATCTGTGGAAACTCTTTAGTCCTCTCTGGAGCAGTGAAATATTTGTTCAATTTTTCCGCAAATCTCACTTTATCTTCCCCATAAATTGCCTCCATCTGCCCTGGAAGAGTTTCAGGCTGACAAAGCATATACCATATATGTGGGTGTTTATTTCCCATGATCAGAAAGGGAGGGGACTGGCGACAATTGGCCCAGGGACAAAAATATAAAGCAAGAAATTTACCCAGACCTAGTTTCCTAACCCTAACATATTACTTCACTTTTCCCAGGAATTCCCTTCAGACCACAGCATGCATTGTGTAAAAGAGAAAGCAGGAATGAAAACGGGGGGCACACATGGACAATGGGAAAGGCAACACATATAAGGCTTAACCGGTGCCGAAGTACACCCCTCACGTCTCTCTGCAGTGTACCGTCCCGTACCTGTGATTATTCGATTCAAAAGGCACCAGCTGGAAGGTTCTGGATAGTCTTCGATCTGAAGGAATGCTGGAAATGGCTGCATACTGTCATGCCACTTACCTGGATGGTGGGACGGGGTCGCCAGGTCCGGCAGACCCCGTCATGGATGGTCTACCCTCGGTACCGCCTATGGAGGCTGCATTCTCTTGCAGCCTTCGTTTCCTTGGGTGCCTCTGTATTCACGGACTTGAGCATGCATGGGCGGCCGTGTCGAGCCTTCAGCGCATGCGTGGTCTGTTTGGCACTGTTAACAATGCGGGCTTGCTTTGCAAGCCTCGTTGTGGGCACAGCCTCTGATTAGGGCTCCGATCACGGAAGCAAGCCATGTCTCAATGCGGTTTGCTTCCTGATCGCTTGTTACGCTCCAAGCACTCCTTGCTTCGTTCCTGTACCTGCATTATCTTGTGTTCCTTGCTCTTGCCTCCTTGGGCTGCTCATTGGCCCTCTGGTCTTTGGTCTCCCTGGTTTCTTGGTTCCCTGGCCTCCCAGCCAACTTTGTTTCCTTGTGTTCCCCCATCACCCCTCAGCTCTCTGTGCTCTTTTGGCGATCCAGCCTTCTTGGTTTCCTGGCCTCCCAACCAACTTGGTTCCCTTGGTCTCCCTGGGTTCCCTTGGTCTCCCTGGGTTCCCTTGGTCTCCCTGGGTTCCCTTGGTCTCCCTGATTCCTCTGGCCTCCCTGGGTTCCCCGATTTCCTTGGTTTTCCAGGCTTCCTAGTGCTTTCCCGTCCAGCCTTTCCCTGCCTGGTATTCCTGTCTCTTGATCCTTCCGGGATTGTTTTGCCCTGCCTCTGGTCTCTGCCTGGCTACCTTGCCTCCGTAGACCATGTCAGCCATTCAAGCATTGCACCTCATCTCCTTGAGACCAGTATCAGACTACGGAGGCCAGCGTACCACGTCCATCAAGAAGTTGGCCTTCCCCGTCAGTGCTTGCACTGTCCTGATGCCAGGCTAATCAGGGAAGTGCCCATTCCTGGTGGTGTTAGCCGGTCCAATTCCGACCTAGTGTTTCTATGGGTGGGTGTTGGATGGTTCCTTGCGTTACCCTTCCTTCTCTTCAGCTTTCTGGACAGACTGGCTACCTCTCCACGTCCATCATCTGGAAGTTCAGGTACACAGCACGCTTTTCTTAACACATACTCTTCTATAACAAATGACCTCCAGACATGGTTAGTAGTGAATAAAATGCATGCTGCGTTTATTATGATACCAGTATATAAAGGCAAAAACCGCAGACAGAAAATGCATGTGTAGATACAAAAATATGCATCTCTCATCTAGCCCCCTTCCCATGGAGACAGATCAAAGCATGGAAACAATTTGGAAGCCATAATGCATCAGTTATCTTGTTTGACATTTTTTTTTTTTGTAAAGTATTTTATTGTTATTAACATAATAGAATAAACACAATAAAGCAACAAGCAAACAAATCAACTTAAAGACTGTCATGGTCATTCATAATCAGTGGAGATAGTACCCATAACATCAGAAGTCGAGCGGCTTCCTCAGTCAGTACGTGTAGTAATGTGTAATGCAAATACAAAACACCCAGTGCACATTCCCCAGCTTGTAGGAGGGATTCTCAGGTCGCTCCTTCTTCCCATCTATCCCATATTTTCGAGGCTTTGTTGGGACAGCCTCGTGCTGAGTAAATCCTATGTTCCATCATAACGCATATGTCCATATCTAATTTCCATTGGTCCAGTGTTGGGGAATCAGGGGCTCCCCATTTCTGCGCTATGTTGCGCTTGATCAGTCCCATCGCCGTGTGCAGGAGTAATCTCTCCCACTTATTAGCCTCTATCTCGTCAGGCACACCTAGGAGTAAGTCCCTTGGGTCCAGTGGTATGGTGCGGGTCAGAACTCGGGAGAGTTCCCTACAGCATGCATTCCAAAAAGTTTGTATCCGGGGACATGCCCAGAAAATGTGAATGAAGGTTCCCTCCTCGTCCCCGCATCGCAAACAGTTCGGGTTTGGGACCCGTTTCCAGCCATATAGGCGCGTTCTAGGGTAATAAACCCGGTGCAGTATTTTCAGCTGCACAAGTCGAAGCCTAGAGGAAATAGCGATTTCTCGGGGGTGCATGAGGACTTGTATCCAGTCCTCTGGATCTATCTCCCCCACATCCGCTTCCCATTTCGCCTTCAGCTCGTTCAGTTCAGGGGTAGCAAGGGAGGATATGGCATTGTAGAGGATGGAAGTGCATTTGGTGGGAATATACGCCGGGAGGATGTTACGCTCTATAGGGGTATAGTCTGGTAGCTGTGTATCTACTATTAGCTAAGGCCTTAGGGCGTGGGTCAGGCGTATGTAGTCGTATCGTTCCGTGTTTGGGATCTGAAATTGCAGTTGCTGGTCATCAAATGAGGTCAATCTCCCCTCCGTGAGCACATCCCCAACCCTAATGATCCCCGCTTTCACCCACTTGGGCCATGGCTCAAACTTCCGGGTCTCAGCTAGGTTATTGTTTTGCCAGAGGGGTTGCGCGGTAGTAACTTTGTTTTCCCACCCAATGAATCGGTGTGCTTGTCTCCATACCGTAATCATGTGTGTTGTGGTTGTGGGTGGGGGAGTTCTCGGGAGGGGTTGATAGAGGAGGGACAGCGGGTCGGTGTTCTGCATAGTGGCTATCTCAGCACGTATATGGGGTAGGTCTCGGTTTCCGTGAAGAAGATCATTAACCACTGCCAGTTGTGATGCCCAGTAGTACGTTTGGAGACGGGGAACTCCTATTCCTCCTTCCCAGATCGATCTTTGAAGTGTGCTTAACGCAATTCGTGGCTGGCCTCCCCCCCATATGAGATCTCTGAGAAGTGTCTCCACTTGGTGAAATTCCAGATCTGGGATTTTAAGTGGGGCATTCAGAAGAATGTAAAGGAATCTGGGAAGGGTCATCATTTTAAAGAGTGCCGCTCTTCCCATAAGTGTCAGGGGGAGGAGTTTCCAGTGTTGGACATCAATAATGAAGCGGTCTGTGATCGGTCGGAGATTGTGTTGTATATAACTTGTCAGGTGCCCATATATCCATATTCCCAGGTATCGAAAGCCCTGTCGTTCCACCCGGTACGGGCACTCCTGGGGAATTGCTTGTTCTCCACCCTTTACCGGAAAGAAAACTGATTTCTCCCACTTGATTCTGAGTCCGCTGAATTCCCCAAAGCGGATGAGCAGTTGTGTTACAATGGGGGAAGACCTTGGCGGGTCACCCAAATATACAAGGAGGTCGTCTGCATACAGGGATGTACGATCCTCATGTCCCTCCGGCCATCTGAATCCTTTCCAGGTGGTGTTTTGGCAAAGCCAAAGAGCCAGTGGTTCGATAACAAGGGCGAATAAGAGAGGGGACAGTGGGCATCCCTGTCGTGTACCCCGACCAAGGGGGAAGGACCTGGAGGACCAGCCGTTTACTTTCACTTCAGCTTTGATGTTAGTATAAAGTAACTGCACCCATCCCAGAAAGGCCTCTCCGAATCCCATACGGCGCATGATCTCCCAGAGGCAGTCCCATCGAATGGAATCGAACGCCTTTTCGAAATCGATTGCCAACAGGGCCAAGGGTTCGTTTATGATCGGGGATCTCTCTAATGCTAGATGGAGGCGGCGTAGATTCATCCGAGTCGATTTGCAAGGCATAAATCCACATTGGTCCGGGTGGACCAGGGTGGGTGCAATTAACTGTAATCGGTTCGCTAGTAACTTAGCGAGGACCTTAGCCTCCCCGTTGATCAGTGATATAGGTCTATAGGAGGCACATTCATGTGGAGGTTTGCCAGGCTTGGGAATGACCACGATAGTCGCCTTGCAAAGATCTGGTGGGAGGGTCCCCTGTTCCCGGGCAGCAAGGAACATTCTGTGCAGAGGAGCCGCCGTTTTATCTGCCCCTAGCTTTTGCCAAGTTTCAACAGGGAATCCATTCGGGCCTGGTGCTTCCCTGATTGGAGTTGAGATAGCGCCTCTGAAATCTCAGCCTCCGATAAGGCAGAGTCCAGCTGGTCTCTCTGTTGCCCCGAGAGAGTCGGCAGCATTACCGCATCTAAGAGGGAGGGGTTTAGCGATGAGGTCGGGGCTCGGTACAAGTCTGCGTAAAACTCTGCAAAGGCCCCAGCAATCCCAGCGTCTGAGTGATAGCTGTCGCCCTGTGGCGTAACTATTTCCCGGACATGGCGTTGTCCTTCGTCCCTTCTCTGTAGCCAGGTGAGCAGTTTACCCACCTTGTCCCCTAGTTCGTACACCCTCGCTCTAACCTGCCAATGGGCCTGCTTAGCGTCATCCATCGCTCTGTTCCGGAGGCACTCTTGGGCGCGTTGGAGGGATCGATGGGTCTCGGGCGTAGGGTCAGAGATATGCTTAGTCTCCCAGTTACTCACTTCCTCTTCGGCTTTTAGTATTTCCCGAAGCCGGGTGTTTCTTTTATGTGTCGTCCAGGAGAGAATCTCACCCCTGAGCACTGTTTTATATGCCTCCCATAGTATCACAGGGTTGTCCACCGACTCCTCGTTAATTTCGAAGTATTCGGCAGATACTTCCTCTAGGCGATCTATCAGTTCCGGGAACCCTAGATAGTAGCTGTTAAGTCTCCACGTTCTAGGGGGAAGGGGACCCTGCATACACATTTCAACTAAGAGAGGTGAGTGGTCCGAGATGCCTGAGGGAGCAGATCTGCGGACATTGCCCTGTAAAGGTCGGTATGTGGTAGAAAGAGGTAATCCAGTCTGGATATGGAGCCGTGAGCGCCGGAGTGGAAAGAATACTCCCTAGCATTCGGGCGTAACTCCCTCCATACATCTCGGAGCCCAAGAGCAGATGTAAAGTTGGCTAATCTAGTAGGAGTCTCTGGGTTGCGATTTCGGAGATGGGAACGGTCAATGTTATCATTCATGGTGTCAATGAAGTCTCCCCCCAGAACGAGTGTATCAGGGTGGTGTTTCCCTATAAGGGTAGTGAGGTCGTCCAGTAACTCCTGTCCCAGCCCAGGTGGAGAATAGATTGAGGCAATAGCCACCGTCTGACCCCAGATCGTTCCCATGACGAACACGTATCGGCCCCTCGGGTCCCGTTGAACAATTTGTTGAATAAATGGGATGCGCTTGTGTATCAGAATGAGGGTGCCCCTGGAGCCCATTTTGTACCCCGCCTGAAAGGCAAGGTGGTAGTTAGTCCTCTGAAAAAAGGCACAGTTTGATCCGGCCAGGTGGGTTTCTGTCAGAAGGGCCACATCAGGGGAGTGTCTATTTAAAAATTGCCTGAGAAGACGCCGTTTAATTCCCAACCCCATCCCATTCACGTTCCAAATAAGGAATTTCAGAGATTTAGCATGTCGCATGGGTGTTCTGTTAGTCTGTGCGGAGGATACTTATTACACATGATGGGGTTTTCAAGGGTGTAGCAATCAGTGAGAGATGGCAATATGGTACCCGCCTGTATCAGAGGGGCGGGGGTGCTCTGTAAAGTGGTAGAGGGCGTCTTCAACCAGAGATAATGGTTCGTTTGACCTATGAGCATGTGACAGTCTTGAAATAACAAACAAGGTTTTGAACATTCCCAACTCACCCCCACCCTATACTCCACCCCAACACGAAGTACCTGTCGTCTAAAGATAGCTGAACCTTCAACTTAAGGTGTCAGCTCAAAAACCCAGACCCTTGGGCAGGGTCTAGATAAGCAAGAAAGAGAGAGGGGGGGGGGAGAGAAAGGGCTTGACTAGGGGAGGGATGAGAGCTTCCTCCAGAGTTCCCTCCCTTGCGCCCAATGTCAACATCTTCCATGGTGGACTACTTATGCGTCGGGCTAGAGGTGCGAAAAGTACACGCCCACATGTCAGAGCACTGCTCCTAGGCCCCCGGAGAAGGGGACAATAGTCCGTTTAGTGTTCTTCCTGTTTTGCCACTGGCTCCAGGATCTCCTGTCCTTCCCGGTCTGGGTTTCTCCTCGGGGAAGCTCGCCTAGGCCTCGGTCGGGGTCTTCCTCTCGGTCTCCTTGGTCTTGCAGTCCAATCACCTTCTACGTGAGCCTCCGCCCACTTCCATGCCTCTTGTGGGTCATTGAAGTGAACAATAGTTCCTTTATGGTATATCTTTAGTTGGGCCGGGAAGAGCAGGCCGTATTTCACATTCAGTTGAGCCAGTTGTCTCTTGAGTGGTTCAAACGATTGTCGTGCCCGCTGCACTTCTCGGGTATAGTCCGGGAAGAAGGCGATTCGGGAGCCGTTATGGGTAATCGACCCTTGTGATCGTGACAGTTGCAGGAGGGCATCCCTGTCTCGGTAGTTGAGTAGGCGGGCAATGATAGTACGTGGCGGAGCACCCGGGAGTGGTTTGCCTGGCGGCATCCTATGAGCCCTCTCCACCGAAAAAAACTTTGAGAAGGATGTGGCCACTGCTCCAAGAATAGTTCCATGCATTGTCCCTCCTCCCCCTCCGGCAGTCCAGGATGCGGACGTTGTTGCGGCGGGATCTTCCCTCTCCATCATCCGCTCTTGATTCAAGGGTTTTAAGGCGGTTTAAGGCTTGGGACAGTTGACGATTGATCCCGCCAATGTTGTCTTCCACTTCAGAGATGCGGTGTTCCGCCTCTCCTGTTCTGGAAGTTAGTTTCTGCAGGTCGTGGCGCAGGAAGGAGACATCCGCTGCCATACTGTCTATTTTGGTCTCCATGGAGGATCGGGAGTTAGCAATGGCCGCCATTCCGTCATGTAGGGAAAGAGAGCCGTCCCCCGTGGGGGAGTTCGGTCGTGTTGCTGGGCCCGCCGGGGTAGTAGCGACGGCAAATTGGTCCATACTGCTCTGTGTGGATGTTTTTTTCTGCCTGTCTTTCCCCATAGCTCCGGAGGCCGTGGAGCGTCCGGCACAATGGGTCAAATGATATTATTTATACTCAGTTGGATCCTCTCCGGTGTGTGGTGTTGCAGCCCTGCAGCGGGTCAGATGGAGAGCCGCGGGTCCCCCAGAGCGTCTTCCAAGAGGCTAATATGTACTTTGGGTGGCAGGTGCTCGGCGTCCTTTATTGGGGTTTCACGGGGCCTCCAGAGACCGTGCAGGCCTCCGGTGTATCTCACAGTTCACCCGCTAAGTGGTGGTCCCCTTATGCCTCCTATGCGGCACCAGAGTTCGTTTTCCTTATGGAGCAGGGGGGGGAACCCACCTACCTCTGGCGCGGTCAAGTCGAGCCGCTGCTGTCCTCCACCGCTCGGTCGAGATGGCCCAAGAGCGGCCTGTCACCGGGATCGCAGGAGGGCTCGGGTCTGTCCAGGTGTCCTCCGGATGTCAGCAGGTTCAAATGGTGTCCGCCTCGTGTACCGCTCCACACCCCACCACGTCAGGCCGCCCCAAGCCCCAGTCATGCGGAGGAGGTCTGCCCTCAGGCCCCGGCGGCCATCTTGGTTTTGCAGTTCGGACGGGGCCGCCAGCCTTCAGCAAACTGTAGATTTGGCCCGTCGGGTGGGCGGATAGGTGCCCAGATTTCAGTCGATCCCAGCCCACAGTTTCACGGGCACAATCGCGGCGTTGGTGTCGCCCGGAATCCCCAGGAATCAGGATAAAGTACAGGATTGTATCGGCGCTTACGGGAGCTCACTCGGCTCACGTCTGCATCGTTCGTGTGCTAGACACGCCCCAACCCTGTTTGACATTTTTACTTAGAAGACAAATGTTTGCAGCTTTGGGATACAGGTGCTCGCTCAAGAAGCTTCCTGTCTTATCAACTGACTACTGGTCTTCATATAACAGACTTGTCTGGCTCTGTTCTCCTTACCTCGTTATGTTCACATTTCCCATGAACAGCTTTTTATAATGTTGGGATGCTCGTCCAGATCCCGGCCCCTCACAAGCGATTCAGACTTCGGAAAATATACTAACACATGGGAAACGCACAGGGGCTTATAAAGACGAGTGGGGGAGGCTTGCAGGTTTAGGCAGAGAGTGTGGGGCATGATTATTATGAGAGAATACATAGGTATAGTTCTATAAGACACTAGGCAGATGCACCTCATACGTGGTACATAGCCTTGTTGAACGTCGAGAACCATTGAAGTGTCACCTCAGACCAAGTTAGGCCTGGACCCTCGCGGGCCGTGTTGAGAACCAGGACAACGGGGCCTCGTGCTCGAATATTCCACCCCCACCCCTGGCGGGGTAGGGAACACACACACATAAATGTATCCTGTTTGAGCCTTGCAAAGTTAGAAAGGAATGTGAACGGCCTAATACTAGTAGGGATGCGGCCAGTAGTGAAGGACAAACTCATGGGAGCCAGGGCCGAGGTCCTGAGCTGACAAAATACCCATAGAGATTTAGGGCATTAGCGCCCCTCAGGATAATGGCCACTCCATTTGAACTACCAGATGCTCGTTGGCAAACAATCTAATAAATCCTTCACAACTTAGATTGATTAGTGGGACCTGCAGTAAACACAAGCCTGCCACTTGGAAGGAGCAGCTGATGAGGGGGGAGCCAGGAGATACTGTGGCCTGTGATTTATACCAGGGAGAGCAAAGGGTGATGACAATTCTTATGAGCCTACGAAGGGGAGTCCTGGTGGAGGTGGGGCGCGTGTGTGTCTGGGATGAGAAGAAGGCTGCTTTATTCGCTGGAACCAGAGTGGCCTTAAAGTTATCCACTGAGCTCATGTTGACTGCCAAGTGCACATCATGTGATTAGGCCTTAGGGCAGTGATCCTAGTAACTTAACCAATCATTTAACAGCAGCCCAAGGTGAAGAGATAATGACCCCCATGTAAAGAATTTGGAGTCTGAGAAGACGCGGGCAATGAACTGGGGGTCCATATGTGATCAGTAGTATGTATATAGGGGGCTGCCAATGAGGGTGGGGATAACACTGTATATTGTGTGCCTCAACGATGACGATGTCTGCAGTTATAACATGCTGTTTGCTTTGAAGAAGGAAGAGAGCTCTGCAGCAGTGGACTTGTAATACCCTGTCACCATTTCCTTTTTGTACACAAATAAAGCTCTTGTTCTTCTCCCAAAAGGTGTACCAAGCCCTTTTCCCTAGAATGTTATTGATCAGTCTGGTTGTTGGGAAATTACCCTACAAATTTGGTGACGCAGACTCCTCTGCAATTACAGTGGAATCCTGACCTCACATCCGGAGGGGCTGCGCCCACCTACAGCGACTAGTCCCCTTGGGAGCACCTTTGGGAGGTTTACAGGAGCCGTGTTATCAGAATTCCTGTCTGTTCTTTGGAGCGGGCCCTGTCCCTGGATTGTGCAGGCTGTTAATGGGACCCTGTGACAGAGGATTTTGGGAGAGCATGTAGATGTAAGTTCACCTTTTGTGGAGAAATGTAAGCTGGGCAAGGGTGAGGAGATAGTGTTTGGGAGTGAGAGGAATGCTGCGAGTGTAGTGAGCGAGGAATGGGTGGAAGGTACAGAAGTCCACATGGCATTGTATATAGATTGTTTTGGCTATAATATAGAGGGTTTTGGTGTAACGGGACCCTTCCTAGTCCTAGGTAAGAAGACAGTACTGTGTAATGAAGAGAAAAAGTACGGATAGAGCCTTTGCATATTTAGAGGGCCTGGGATCTCTCTGCCCAATGTAAGGAGGGCTTGATAACTATAGTTGTGGTAGAGGCCCCTTGTGGACCCGGGATCTCATCACCTGATATATAGGGGGTGTTGCAGCAAAGAAGTAGTGTTATTGTGATATTATTGTTGTCCGCCTTATTGTGATGAGGAGGGGCCAAAGGAGGGCCTGATTCGGTTGTGTGAACAGAGGTTTGTGGGTGGTGTGAGGTTGTGTGTGAGGAGTGTGGGTAGGGTGTGCGTGTGGGCAAGGGTGGGACATTGGTAGGGGGAGGGCAAGAGGGATCACGGGAGAGTATGGGACGCTGGTTCGGGGCAGAGTGACTTGGTGTATAGTGTATCATTGCGGTAGCGGGGCGGCTATGGTGGAGCCAGCGACATGCTTGGGGTACATGTGTATAGCTCTACCTCAGTATCGAGACAAGAGTCTTAAATATCATAAAGAATGCCTCAAAGAGACGAAGGAAGAGATGTATAAGCCATGGCCCGAGCAGGGAACAAATAAAGATACTTCGAACTATATGTACACGTTTTGAGCAGCCACATGTAAAGGGAAAAAGTTGAAAAATAGAAAGGAAGTATTGGAGTTGTGTAAGATTTGTAAACTGTCTCTATGTGTCCCTCTGAGATGGTTAATGGGCAGACCACTGATTGTGTCCAGTCAATTCCATGCCCACTGCCCCAACTGCTCCAGAACCTCCCACCTCAGTGTCCCCCACAGAAACAGACTAGTCCCCTCTGCTAGGGTGTTACCCCACACAGGCTGCATCCAGATACACAAACCCTCCTTATGTCCCCCTTGCCGGCCGCTGTTCCCACACCACCCACACTGGCTCCTCAGTATCACAACCTTCCCAATCCCATTAGCGTCCGCAGCTACGAGAGCTATAGCACAAGGAGAATAAGATAGGAAGCCACAGAAGGAAATGATGGAAGCGTTGAAAAATGCGGAGGAAGAAATAATGAGGTCGAAGTTGGTTAGGAGAGACGAACAGCGGGCACCTGTTGGGACTGACGAATGGAGAGCGGGAGAATAGTTGTTTAAGATAGACAGCACTGCGATTAAGGATGTGCACATTGAGAAGGAGGGAAGAGAGAAGGAGGGGGCGGGCTGACAGTTTAGATTATGGGATGGTATGGTTCATTGATGACTGTGACCACACACACCCAGGGAACGAGGAGCGGGAGACGGTAGACGAGTTGGGGAAGATGAGGACGTGCTGCCCACAATCTCACCACGGGTTGAAAGTTTGTAGGGGCCTAGATTGAGAAATAGATACGGCTGCATGGCAGTGACAAAAAGGGCACTTGTGGGGAAGAAGGAAGTTACCAAGACAGTTGGGGCACAATTTCCACTATTGCATAAGAGACCGGGGAGGACCCGATCCATACCATGGGCTCACATAGACAATAATAACCCCATTAAGTCACTCCCATCTCTCACCACTGGAGTGGGCAAGTGGTTATGTGCCTTTGAGATGCAGACGGCCGGCACCACGTTAGCGGTGGGAGATTTAAAGAGTGAGTTTGTTGCAATCATGGGAGATCAGGCAGATGGCATCTGTGTTAAAGCAGGGTAACTGGGAGTGAAGCTAGGGGATGATCGTCACGATGGAGCTCATTTTAATGGCATTAGGCCCCAGGTGTGGGTGGCGCTTCAGCATCCTCTCTGGATACACCAGATTGCCAGTCGATTATGCAGCGGACCATGCAGGACAATGAAGATCACGCCCAATATATTTCCCAAATTCAAAAGATGTGCAGGGCAGGGATGGGAGATTCATGTACCGAGCGATTCCATTCTTTTATTTCGTAGTCAAGAGAGGACTACCGAAGGAAATAAAGAGGACTCTTGACAAGATAGTAAGAATCAAAGATAAGGGGTGGGCAGGAATATTATTGTACACCACTGTGAACGGTTGATTGTTTACCCACTGCAGCAAGTGTACCCATACCCTCAAGGAGGGTTTGCCCAATACCCCCAGCATTGTGCACATCTGCCCACAGTGGTTCCATATGGTACGCCAGGACCAATGGCCCCCCTGCTCCCACACAGCCCTTTCTGCAGCTGCCGTCAGCAGGTTCTGATGGCAGAGCAACATACGCAGTACACCCAGGGCATCCGCAGGGCCCCCAATGCAGAATGCAAATACGATACCCAACGGCACAGTGGCACATTACCAAGGGGTCACTGTCATTGGAGGGAACACATTCGTCTTCCCAGGAACAAACACATACCCAGACCAGGACAGCCCACAGAGAGCTCTAGCGTGGCAAGTCCTATCAGTCACTGCCAACCCGAAAGAGGAACCCTTTGTAGGCTTGGAGATAGGCAACAAACCATTCATGTTCATGGTCGATACAGGTACTATGAAGTCGTTTATCAGTGAGGGAGGATTCCGTTTATCAGGCAAGGTAATGGACACACAGGTCTTATCTGGGGCAGTACAATTGGTTCCATTTACAAAAGAGTTACCCATCAAAATAGGGGACAGAGTCATACGAGCTCAGTTGCTGTTCTCTACCGCAACTCCCATCAATTTTCTGGGTTGGGACATCCTAAGTGAGCTCAACACGACCATCTGATTCATTGAAAGAGGAGCAGTGTGTTCGACCGCAGGAATGTGTTGCGTGAGGGTCATGTTGATTATACATGCCTTGTGGAATGACGTAGTCGCGATAGGACTGCCATTAGCCCCCAATGTGTTCATATATGGGATCACAGTGCTGCTTAGTGCTGTGCAGCAGGTGGCCAATCAGTACTGGCGGGTGCCCCTGGATTCTTATTCAAACCAGTTCTACATCAGGAGCGTGTTAAGGGGACTATCATCATGCTTGACATAGAAGGATTGTTGGTGTCAAAGGAAAGGATTGTGCTGATAGCAACGGACACAGAAAGGGGGAAGTGGTGCACTATTTTGTGTATTGACCCGACCCAGCCACTGAAAGAGATAACTGACACGGAGCTTTTTGAAAACAAGGACAATGAGGAGGAGATAATATTGGAAGTGTGTGTCCCCTGTGAGATGAGGATCCAGTATCGACATGTCCCATGTTATTGGTAGGGAGTGCCCTTTCATTTGCTTATGAAGACATGGCCCGCTTATCCCACCAATTGTGGACCAGTAGCCCCCACGATGTAGGGCTTCTGTTTAGTGTCACACCAATACACGTCACATTGAAGCAAAGCGCAGTGTTACCCAGAGTGAAGCAGTATCCTTCTTCCAAAGTGGCAGAAGAAGGTATATATGATACCATTATGGCCCTCCTACATCAAGGCATTATAGTTACATCCAACTCTCCATGTAATAGAGCCATTTACCCTGTGAAGAAAGCAAAGGGGTCCAGTTGGAGAATGATTCAGGATTTGAGCCCTCTCAATGCCATAGTACAGGCAGAGTTTCCAATGGTCCCTAACACTGCCACAATATTGTGTAACATGCCCATTGTATTCATGCACTTCACTGTACTGCATCTTAAAAATGCCTTCTTCTCGATTCCACTGCATCCAGATTGCCAGTATCTCACAGCATTTACGTTTTCCAAATTCCCTAGTATCTTCAACAGAGTTGTGCATGAGGATTTGGATTACATCCAAGTACTGAGTAGTATCATTCAGTCTGTTGGCGTGCAGTGCCACATAGCAACACTGTAGGGAAGATTCCCGTTACACTATTGCAGTTGTTGGCCGAGAGGGGGTACAAGGTGGACAAAGCAAAATTGCAGTGCTGCCAGCAATATATATCTAGGGCAACTGATTTCTATACATGGTAAGAGGGTGACGCTGGAATGTGTGGCAGCAGTACATAGCACACCCCAGCCAATAACCGTTAAGGATATGCAAACATTCCTGGCCCTCTGTAATTATTGTAGAGCGTGGATCTTGGAATATTCATTATACACTAGACCACTGCTGCAGGCCCTCAAAGAAGCCCAATAGACGTAAAACACAATTATTTGGACTTATGAAATGCTCACTAGTTTTCAAGAGTTGAAAAATGTCATTTCCCCTGCCACCGGTCTGGAAACCCCTGATCACACACAAGAGTTCTACCTTTTTCACCACACTCTGATTGTCAAATGATGACATCAGTACTGACACAACGTAGTTCTATGGGCCACAAGCCTTTGGCATACTACAGCAGCATATTGGACTCAGTTATGCAAAGACAGTTCCCCTATGGACAAGCATTACCTGCTGCAGCTGCTTTTGCCATTGAGAAGTCAGGCATAATTGCTATGGGGGCTCAATAACTTTGTATGTGGAACATGCCATCTTCGCGATACTTGAGAGGTCGAAGTCAACCTTGACAACACAGAGGGCCTCGGAGTACGAAGTTATCCTCTCCAGTCCATCTATTCATATTGATTACTGTAAAACTGTTATCCCAACCACTTTCTTGACAGAAACCATTACTGACAATGACAATGTTCATGAATGTGTCACATATGAAGAACCGGAGGACAGTATACCTAAAACATGAGATTACTCTCTATATGACAGGGAGGTGTTCTTTGTAGATGGGTCATCCATAATTGACCAGGAGACAGGCCAGTGACATACTGGGGTATCAGTGGTCCAGTTGGTTGATGGAAAGTATGAAGTGTTCATTCAGTGAAGGTTGCCAGGGCACTATTCAGGCCAGGTGGTGGAATTAATTGCTCTCATCGAGGCAGCGCACGGTTTCCGAGTGATGATTTATTTGGACTCAGCATATGTCACGACAGCCGTGCATTTGGGATTGTCGAGGTGAATGAGAAGGGGGTTTCGAAGAGCAGATGGGTCCAGAGTGCAGCATGCAGCCTTTCTACACAGACTAATTCACGGTCTCTTGCAGCTGACAGTTGCTGCAATCATCAAGTATGCCACCCATACTAATGCGGGAGATTTTGTGTCCCGCAGTAACAAAGCAGCAGACTCTGCTGCCAAGCTGGCAGCATATTAGCCAGTACCAGTCATTCCTGAGCAGCCAGCACAAGTTCAAACACAAGTTCCATATACTGCATTGCCCATCACTGAGGTTATAGAATTGCAAGGCCAGGTGCCCCAAAGTGAGAAATTGTGGTGGCAGAAGAGGGGGTGTGTACAGTCCTCAACTGACCTAGTATGGTGACAAATGAGTACGAGAAAAGTAGTGATGCCTCAAGAATTTGTTTTGGTTGCATTCAATCAGGATAATGGCCATTCCATTTGAACTACCAGATGCTTGTGGGCAAACCATCTAAATCCTTCACAAATTAGATTGATTAGTGGGACCTGCACTAAACCCAAGCCTGCTCCTTGGAAGGAGCAGCTGATGAGGGGGAGCAGGAGATACCGTGGCCTGAGGTTTGTACCAGGGATAGCCTGGGAGTGATGCCAATTTTTATAACACTACCACGGGGATGCCTGGTGACGGTGCCTGTGTGTCTGAGATGAGAAAAAGTTGCTTTATTCACAAGGACCAGACTAACCTCGAAGTTATCCACTGAGCTCATGTTGACGGCCAGGTGCGCATCACTTGATTAGGCCTTCGGGCAGGACAGTGATCCTAGTAATTTTTAAATCATTTAACAGCAGCCCAAGGTGAAGTGTTAGTCACCCACATTTAAAGAAGTTGGAGTTGGAGAATACGTGTGTGAAGAAATTGGAGTCAGAGAAGATGCGGCCAATGAACTAGGGGTACGTATGTGATCAGAAGTATGTATATGGGGAGGAAGAGAAAAAGGATGGGCGAACCCTCTTTTTTAGGGGGCCTGACTCGAGAGGGTTGAGAAGTACAAGGATACGTGGGGAGTCAAAGGCTTCCCAAGCCGATAGCTTGACATGAGGTCGCTATAGCCTTGCAAAAAGAGCTAGATGACTACTAGCTCAGAACAAAGAAACACTGTGGATGAATAAAACAATATACATTTATTTAACAGGAAGACATTTTTTGTGCCATAGTGTGGCATATATGCATATATGCATACAGTAAATCTGCATTGTAGTGGATTAGTATACAGTGGTGACAGTCTATTTTCTGTGTTGTTTATTATCACAACACAAAAACGACAACGGAAGGCATGTCACATACAATTTACATGTTTCACCCAAACCTGGCTTCATCAGGATTACAAATAATCATAGAAAGGGGAATGCATATACAGACCTAGTCCCTCTTCTCTTTCCATACACAAGTCTTATTATACATACAGTGTGAATAAAGGTGCCATCTTGACACGTATAGTGATCACGCATTCTAAGTACACATATATATGCTGTTAGATCATACACGCTGCACAACCATCATCATTTCACATTTATAATTCAATCAAACCAAGTTGTATCACAATATTAATATGTCCACATTAAAACTTTGCAATTGCTTCACAAATGGGGACCAACCAGGTCAATCTTAGTATTATCTTCACCTCGGCGTTAGGCATTATCTCAACCAAAGTCATTTTAGTGTACTGTGTAAATGCCTTAACTGCTGGGCTAATATGCATGTTTATGCAAATAAGATGAGCACACTCGTCCTCAGCACTTAAGCGGTGTAATGCTCTTAGTTCTAACGTAGTTCCAATGAGGATTCTATCCCTTAGTGGTGATACATGATATATTGTGCGGTAAAAACACTGTTTGTCAGTGAGCCCTGTAATTCCCAGTGCTGTATTTTCAGATAAAAAAAGGCTTGGAGTTAACCATAGACCATATAGACAGAGCCTTTCTAAACGTTATTGTGGCATGATCATCTATATGGTGTCTAATATCTTTGTCCCGTTATACCAAATGGCAATGCTTGTTAAAAAAGTTTCTGATGTTGATGGCCCCATCATTATAGGTGGTTATGAATCTAAGAGTCTCCGCTATTGTATTTTGACGCTCTAACCTTATTTTTCGGGGTCAATAAATCTGCCCTCTTCTTTTTATTTTACAAACTTTATTATACGCTAAGTTTATAACATATTTTGGATATTTTCTTTCATGAAATCTCATAGCTATCATTTGATGATGTTTAAGAAATGTAGTCTCTTCAGTCCTATTGCATTTCGTCCTCAAGAATTCTGCAAATGGAATACTCCACTTGAGACTTTTGGGATGTGCGCTGTCGGCATGTAAAACTAAAAACTCAAATCTTTGCAATACAACTCACTAGTAATACATTGATCTTTAATCGTTACCTTGATATCTAGATGCATAATTCCCTGATAAATAGGATGTTCAGTAAAGAACAGATTCTTGGATACAAATGTACTCTGACGGATCCTTTGGTGTACCATCACAAATAATGAATAGGTTTTCAATGTATCTACACCACATAACCACATTAGCTGTATATTGTTGGAGGTGCCCTGAATGTAATAGCTCTTCCTCCCAGTTCCTCCATGAACATATTTGCATACACAGAGCAATGAAAAAAAGTATTACTGCCCCTTCCTGTGAAGCACACCCTCAACACCTGATTGGATAGTCCCCACAGCCGCATTTTCATAACCAGCACGCTGAGAAGTACAGGCTGTGGCACATGCGCTTCCCCATCTACTGCGAAGACCGTGCCCCACTAAAACAGGGGCAGTGCTTCTCCCCTGTCCACTACTCTTTTTCCAGCACTCCCTCATTGCGTACTGTTAAATAGTCACACACGCATCCACCAATCACATCAAAGACCTCTGCATCTAAAACTATAATTTCTGCGCAACACACTCGCAGTACAAGTCTTGTGTGCTTGTAAAGCACCTCCAGTAGAAAGTTCTGTCAAACTATGCAAGATTTCTGCATCCAGATTCATCCACATCGGCACCCATCACCACAAAGTACAGGTATCAATATATTTTATACAGTACTTTTGCAACTCTGTTATAAGTGCCTCTGAGCAGTGTACCTGCCACTAAATCTCCATAACGTTCTCACAAAGCATACAGTAATTTCTCCCATCACCAACCATCCAAATGCCACTTGCAACGGCATGGGTTTTGAAAGTTTGCACTTACCCATATCAGCCATTGCAATAGCCAAACAGTTACTCTCTTCTTTTCTTCTAACGATTGTATGACTTTTTTCCGCACTAACGCAGTTCCTAAAACATTTGTGAAATTGTTGCAGCAAAGGAGCACGGAATGCATCCTACCAACCTAAACGAAATGCATACATTGCATGCATGCGAAAAGGGTGCCTGACACTTACCCTGTGAACTTCACAGAATGTGACATTACATACAAAAGCAAAAGAATATATGTGTGCATTGACAACAGTACCAGTTGTACCTGTGGACAAATAAAGGCAACAAGTGAAATAATTGCTCTACTCATGTTGAAGGCATATATGAGCAGAAAAGGTAATAGAATTTCACACACAAAAACATTTTCCTTTCCAAGCAGTACACCTTTCTGGACCTTTCTCTCACCCTTCTACCACTAAGGCTAATGCATTTGCAAAGGAAATACTCCTACACCAATGCACACATTTGCTAAACCGCACTTCGTACAGTACACTTGCAAGTGAACCACTTACCCCCTCATCAACAATGCTGCTACTCCCAAGTCCCCATTCATATACAAAGCCATCCACCTACACACACACACACACACTAACTTTTCCTGCCAGCACACCCCCCTACCCTTTTAAGTAATGTATTCTCCAAATGCACTCAGTAGGCCATTAACCAACATATTTTCTTACTCTCTTCTTTCACAGTTACAGTAAGCACCTCTGTCCTGAAAGCCAGTGGCATGTCCACCTGAAAATGCAACCCAGAGTAAACTGACTCTCGACAGCCAACAAAGTGCAATGCTACCGTACAGTGTCACCTCTTACTGAGATGTGCAGTGTTCTTGTATTTTTAGGTACAGAATTGCATCAACCCACTGGTGTTTGCGTCATTGCTACGCATTGCACCTCAACAGTTCTTCACTTTGTGTTATCATGTTGCCACCATTATATTAACTCCCACAAAACATTATAGCGTTCCCACCGGACACTAACACACCATTACACAATCACACACCTCTATCTATATTCCTACCCTCACATTCATCCATTCAAGCAGAGCTGCACATGTATACATCACAAAATGTGCAGACCCCCACTTTCCTTTTTGTTTTGCAACCGCTGCTACAGAATGCCTAGCAAAAATGAACTCAGTAGACAACAACACACAAATAGACCAGCTGTACCTAAAAGCATAGAAAGTAGCCATCCAGCTGAAGCAGATTTTCTACTGAAAGTTGAAAGGGAACAGCTAATGCAGTCACTAACGAAAACTAAAGCACCTTCCAGTAAGGAGAATGTAATGCCTCTATCAAAATGTAGACATGAAAAGAAAGCTAGTAAAAAGAGTGACACTGTCACTACTGGTAATAGAGCATGTATAAATGCTAATGGCACCACAATGAAGCATTCCAAATAAGTAATTGTACACACAATTTTCCTCCACGGAGTCCTTTACCCTTATAAGTGGAGGGGAGAAATGACACTCGGCCCTTAACCGTACTGCAGAACAGTAATACTGGAAGGTCTTGTAGACAGTACAATGCTCTATAAACGAACATTCTTTCTATTAATTGTAAACAAAATGAAACCACTGCCAAAATGAATTTGTAAACTACAACCACTGCTTCGAAATGGACCCAATATCAGCATAGATAGCTTTGGAAACAGCAGTACAGGTGAATAGAGTCACGCCACCAGCACAGAGCCATACTTTAATGTAGAATCATAGAAACAAGAGCAAAGGAATCGAATTGCCATACATAGCACTGTACGAGGGTATGAAAAGGGAGACAATAGCATAATAGAATAAAAAACACTGCTTTCACACATATATCCATCACACTTAGATGCCACTCTAAATGGTACCGAAGCAATAAGGCCCATCTACAAATGCCCTTGTACATCAATTTGCAACGATCGCCACACCTCTATCAAGTCTTTGCAGCAGTTCCTAGAACACCCTGTGAAAGGTAACGAGAAAGGAAAAAGTAAAATACTACAAACTATGAACGCCTGACAAGTGCGCAAATACACAAAAGTACCACAACATTTGTTAACCTGCATTTCTGGACCTGCTTGTAAAAGTACCTTCCACCATATGAAAATGTTAGCAACACACCATTGTTGTGTCAAAAATCTTGTTTCCAAAGTGAAGTTAGCAAAAAGTCTCAAACACAAAACTGCCTGCTCCTTTAAAATTTTCCAATACAAGTGGTGTAAATTACTGTGCAAATATAGCAATCAATGATGTATTATAAATGCCAGCAATTGTTGAAAACATTTACATAAACGGCTCAGACCAGTTGTGTTTACAAACAATAGTCCTGCACACAAATGCTGCAAACAATCCTAATAACAGTTACAGATTCTCGGGAATAAGACAGGAATTGGACTAGTGTCCTAGAAAGATAAATTCACATTAAACAGACAAGGAGATCCACAGGAAGTTATAATGCACTTGGTACAATTATTGGAAAGCAAAAACATACCCATAAATGAAATCTTTCAGACTTCCTACATGTGAAAACATACATGCACCCTCGGCAATCATGTAATTCATGAACAAGTCCTTAACGAACGCTGCCTCTATGTATCTATACCTAACTGTGATTCCATTTCATTTTAGCAAGTGGTACAAAATGGAGACCATAGTATATTGTGTAGGCCTTGCAATTCCGATAAACTTTCCACCTTACATATAGAAATTCACATAGGCAATACGCAATAGGAATGCTTTCAACATACAATGAAGATGGAAACAAAAATAACTGCAACCTTACAACGTTCACACACTGACGGGCATCACTCGCCAACACAACCTTCTCATCAATAGCCATAATGTAGCGCACAGGCGACACAACCACTTCAGGTCACTGTACTGCATACATTGGAAAGCACGTACAATCTTTCAAGGAGTTGTAAAGTAATTTGTTTCCTTTCATGAACGAGAGGGCAAAAAATCTCCTTGCCGAAAGGCACTAAAGTGCGTAAAATGGCCATGCCACCCACATATGCGCAGCCATTGCACACACAGTCTGCCAACATACACCGTTTGATTTGTAAGACACTGCACATATAAATAGAACATATGGCTCATAAATGTACATTTACATATTGTGGCAGCTGTACATTCATTGCACCATGTGTAAGGTAGTAGCATGTCTCCATGTCCGTAAAAGTAAGTTCTACGTAACTGCAACTATATGTGGGTGGCTGTGTACATTCCCCATATTTGAAATGTGTCATGCAGAGCAATTCCTTTCATGTCACAATAGCTTACTGCACTTCCTAAACAAAGGGGCTAACCATAGGAAACTCAATTGGTGGCGTTTCGCTCCCTAATGTGGAACAGGTGCTATAACCTACACCATATGGAAGTGTACGCATGACTGCTCACTTCTGGTGCTCTATCAAGTGTAAAATGTCCTTCACAACCATTCTGTAAAGGTGACCACCCTCGGAGAGATGCAGAGTTGTAACTCTGTACAATGCAGCAACGTATTGTTATAATAACTTACCCAAAGGAGCGAAGGAGAAAATAAAATGACTCCGTAAACATACTTGTGGCATCCATATACCAGTATCACAGTGTTGGCATGCATGGCTGCATTATGCTGCGGTGGATATGGCCAAGGCCTACCCTCTTGGGGGCATAGCCTATGGCCTACAGCCTTTGGCCATGCACCCAAGAGCCTAGGCCTTGGCCACACCCACCACAGCGTAATGCAGCCATACATGCAAGCATGTGGCCAGGTACCACAATCCACAAATGTAACACAGCCACCGGCAGTCCTACCCAACCCCCACAACATAATACAGCCATGCATGCAGCCATGTAACCAGTTAGCAGGTATCGGGAATGCGTGGTATATTGACCTCTGTGCACTCCTCTTCCCTATTCCCTGACAGCTCCTCAAATTCCATGGGCCCCCCTTCTATGAGTATTTCTCCTACCGTTGCTACTCCCATGGGTTTCCACCACCTCCTCACACTGTGTTCATCTGCCCCCTCTAGCACTACTAATGGTACCTGTGGGACATATGGTGTTGCATTGCCCATCACTCGACATGCTCTGTGCCACATTGTGTGCCCCTGGCGCAGCAGTAAGCTCTAGCAAGTCACACTTGGGTCAGGTAACCAAATCATTTAGTTCAGAAAAAATGGGGCACATTCCGCGCGTAGCAACCTTGAATCTGGTGTCTGATCATCCGATAGCCACTTGGCCACAAATTGCAACTGACTAGCTAAATAATATACCTCAAAATTGGGCAACCTTATACCTCCTTGCTCATATGGGTTGTGCAGTTTCTGTAGTGCCACCAACACCTTGTGTAATGCCATATGAAGCTCCAGCATATTCAATGCAATTTCTTTAAAAACTTCCTAGGATTTGCAAACAGGACATTTGTAAAATAATGCAGGAGTCTCCGCAGCACCGCCATCTTCAGCAAGGCTGCGCACCCCATCATGGATAGTGGCAGTCTAGACCAGAATGCCATGCTGTTCTCAATCTTGTTTACCGCCTTCACTGTGTTATGTCTATGTTTTAACTTGGTGTCATGGCATATATCCACTCCCAGATATCGGAGCGTTGTTACTTCCCATTTAATCAGTAGCACTGGCAGCATGTGCAAAGGCTTGCCCACGTACCCTCCACAGACTCGTCATCTGGGGGTTTATGGTTATGCCTGACCGTGCCACATATCGTTCCATTATATCCAGGACATATTGTAAATTCTCTTCTGGGTACTGAAGGTATAAAAGCATATCGTCTGCATACAGCAGGATCAGGTGCCTACCCTCTGGTGTGCTTATTCCCACCTCTCCATATTCCTGCCTTAAATTAAATAAGCTGCTAGTGGTTCTAGTGCTAAAATGAAAAGCATCGGTGACCATGGGCAGCCCTGTCTAGTTTCCTTACTTAACTGCCATTGCTCTAATACCGTAGATCCCATCTTGACTCTTGCTATTGGCTCGTTGTATAACGGCCTCACCCATTCAATATATGTCGACCCGACCCCAAATTCTTCCAGGACCGCCAGCAGCCAAGGCCATCTGACTGAGTCAAATGCTTTCACTGCATCCAGTGACGCCACTGCCACCTCCTGTGTATCCCTCTGCGTACAATCAATTATATGGTGTAATCTCTGTAAGTTATTAGTGATGTTTCTGTGTGGGACATATCGTGTCTGATCTTGTTGTATGAGTTTACCTATGACCAATTTGTCTTTTGGCCGTGAACGCTGTAAGAATCTTCCCGTCCGGATTCAATAACGATAGGGGCCTGCATGAGCCGCACTCTATATCTGGCTTATTTGGATTGAGAAGTGAGATCATGATCGACTCCCGCAAGGACCCTGGCAATTTACATGTTTCTAATGCTTCATTTAACATGGCTAATAAGGGTGGAAGTATATCACCCCTATATTCATTATAGAACTCTCTGGGGAGCCCATCTGCTCTTGGGGCTTTACTAGTTGCCAGGTCATTCATCACGCTTTCCAGTTCTTCTACTGTAATAGGGATTTCTAGCTGGTCGCTTTCCTCTTTATGTTTGTCTGGGCAGGTTAATCTCCGTCAGTGCTTCTGTATATTTATCCCTTCTTCGCTCGCGGACTCCCTATAAAGTTTCTTGTAATAGTCGTAAAAGCATTTATTTACTTCTTCCTGACTCTCTCGTAGCTTCCCGTCTATTCCTTTCACAGATCTAATTTTCTGCCGTGTGGTCTCACTTTTGTACAGGCATGCTAACAGTCTGCCCGGGTTGTCCCCTTCAGCATGTTGTCTCTCGATATATTTCTTATAACTTAGTTTGCCTAATCTATTTCCTACCTGCATTATAGTTTCCAATTTCCTCTCCGTCTTTTGCAAATCCCGCGTTATAACCTTTGCATTCCTTTCGATTTAGCTATGGCCACCCCCCTAATCACTAATTTAAAAGCTTCCCACAATGTCCCGGCCAAGTCGACACTGCCCGTATTATTCTCAAAATACTCTTTTACCTCCATTCGTAGTTGTTCTCAGAAACCTGTGTCTTTCAGTGCCTCTACCCTGAGTCTTCAAGTTGGAAGTCTGGCATGGGGCACGGGGGGAATCTGACAGGATGCTAGCTTTGTATTCAGCCCATGTAAACTCGCCCACTATTTCCTCCCCCACAAACACATAATCTAACCTTCTGTATTAGTTCTTCGGGGCGGTATAGTGTGAGTACTCGCGGTCTTGGGGTGCATGGATCTCCAAACATCAGCTAGCTTGTTTGCACTTAACCGCGCATTTAAAGTTTTTGCCGGAGGGGTTGTGTAATCATACTTGTTATCTGATCCATCTAACGTCGGGTCCAAAGTGCAATTAAAGTCCCATCTCCATATCATCCCCCCATTCCTATATGAGCTGATCTTATGGTGTAAAGATCTGAACTAAGCTGCAGTATCTTGATTCGGGGCATACATGTTAATGACACATATTTCTCTACTTTTCGACCAATCCCTTTATGATTATCATCCTACCATCTGTATCCTAATGGGTCTGGAGTATCTGGAATGGGACCGTTGGTGCCACCCAAATTAGGACCCCTCTAGCATAAGCCAAGTATGTTGAGCCCAGAATCACCCCGCTCCATTTCCATGCTATCCTGTCGTGTTTCTCCCTGGTCAAGTGGGTTTCTTGCAACAACGCTACATCTATTTTCTGTCTCCACAGGTATGTCATAACCCAGTTCCTTTTGATATCTCTGTTCAGGCCTCTCACATTCCAGGATACTATTTTAAGTTCCCCCATCTTCTCTGGTCTCTTCCTTTCGTAACACTATCATGACATCTCCGCCCCTGTTCCCCGGTGCGCCTCCGTAGGCCAACTTCCCTCTAACTACCCCAACTACCCTCCCTCCCCCACCCCAACTGTTCCCAACCTTTGCCCAGCTCCAATACTGAATCTCAGGCTACCCCACATCTCCCCTCTTTCTCTGCCTTTTGCCGGTACTCAGAGTGCAGCAGGAGGAAACCAAACTACTAATATCCTACCTAAACTACCTACTGTGGGTGAATCGTGTGATTCCTAGGTCGCCTGCAATTAGGCAACCCTTGTCCTACCTGCCCTTAGCTACAGTAAGAAACATATACATTTTTACCCTGAAGTGTCTCTCACAACCCATTATGCAGTGGCCCACATGTCCTATTAAGGTATATTAGTCACACATTGCAGCTTCACTTATCACTTCCTTCTCCCACCCAATCTTCTTTTTCCATTGGCATGTTTTGCAAATCCCTCCACTTGCCCACATCTTCTGGTGTCTCGAAGAAAACCGCTCGATCTTTATGCAAGACTTTCATCTTCACCAGATACAGAAACACAGAAACATGTATTTGAGATTAGCTGCACGCAACCTCCTTTTTACGGCTGAATAGCTCATCCTCTGTTTTTGCACCAAAAAGGTATAATCTGGATATGCTTTGATGGATGCCGACGCTCTGTTGATGGTACAACCTTTCCCGAAGTGTTCTAGGATTCTTTACGTATCTTTATAATTCAATATCTTTGCTATTATTGTTCAGGGCAAGGCACCCGGCGGCGGCTTCCTTGTTAGGGCCCTGTGCGCTCTGTCTACAGTAAACCCTTGGGTGAGTGATCTGGCTCCTATTTCTTGCAAAGGCATGTCTTCTATGTAGTTAGTCGGGTTCTGACCCTCTTTGCCTTCTGGGAGCCCAATTATCTGCACGTTATTTCTTTGTCCCCAACCTTCCGCTTCTTCAGCTCTGTTGTCCAAATTTCATACCTGTTGATGCAGCGCAGAGACTTCCTGGGAGATTTCTTTGCAGCAGGTTGCGTTAGCTTCCACCCCTTTCTCCAACGCCCCTATGCGTTCTGTCAGTCTTGTCTCAAGAGGTTCAGATCTATACTCATTGCAACCATTTTAAATTCCAGTGTCAACTTCAGTTCTGCTATTGCCCCTTGTATTTGTTGGTCCATCCGCCCCACTGGTACGCTTTCATTGTCGGTCAGCTGCATGAATTTGGTGAATGCATCCATCAATGCTTGCTTTCCTTTATTCTTATTTACCTTTGACGTCATTGTGACGGCTTCTAATTCAGCAGCTCTTCTTACTGCACCGGTGTACTGGAGCAGCCTCTAGGCTGTCGCCGCGCTGTGTTTGGTAGATGTCACTACCATTGGGATGGCGGCTCTAATCCTATTATCTCCTTTTTTGGAGTGCCGCCTTCACTGTCTCTCCATGCTCAACTTCCGTGTCTACCTCCTTTAGTCCCTGTGATGGGGAGCTTTAATGTTGCTTCATACTCCGCATAGTTTCGCCTTTTTCTTGTTGTGTGCCTTATCCGTAGGTATTTCTGGATCTCGTAGTGGATTCACAGTCCTCCTTTTCCTTTCTAGTCCGTCGGCCTGTGCTCCGTCTCCAGGCGCAGATCCTTACTACTTATGCACACACCGTACAATCTGGGCTCACTAGATTGGTAGTTCCACTCACTGCTACTTCCCCAGCCCTCTGCGCTGACCTGCTACCAGAAGAGTTTGTATTATGGCTGCTGTATGTTTGCGTCCGTTGAATCGTGGGTCCAACCTCCTTCTACTTAGTATCTTGTGGCAGACTATGCTCCCAGGAATTGTCCACTCTGGGTGTGGGCGTACACGCGCCCAAGTAGGAGCCGTAGATCCCTTCAGGTCCCCCCTCCCCCTGTCAGTCTATCATGGTATTGTTCCGCCCCTTATTGCTACTTGTCTACTGACGCACGTTTCAGGGTGTCCGTTAATAGTTCTGTTCAGCACTGGCAGCCTACTTTCCTCCTGCAGATTGCTTTTGCTCTTCTGCTGCACTCCCTTCAGTGGCTGATATGCCGTCCATACAGTGTCTTGTTTTGGCCATAGGTGGCTGTCTTCCTTGGACCTGCTTTATTGCTAACTGCTTACTGATGTTGTGTCGTCTCCGGGTGGAGTGTTACGCAGTATGGAGCACAATTCCCTCATGTGGTCCTCTCCACATGGGTTAGGGCAGTATATTGGCTTTCTCTCCTTTATGTGCGCCCACGTTACCTTACAAGTCTTCCTGCGCACACCCCGCCTTGCCGTGCCCCTCTGTGAGTCTGCAGTGCTCACGTACCTCGCATGGGCTCCCACTGTAGAGAGCAGCTCGCCCTTATCATGAATTGTTTTGCTTCTGTATTATGGCCGAATGCCTCCTCCTTGCTTCAATGTCAGTTTCACCTACAGTGTTCATACTACAGTGTCGGCTACAATGTTGCCTCTCTTTGTATCTGTTCTCGAATGATCAGGTTCGTTCGTCCGACTTTGATTCTCCGCCGTCTGGGTGCTCCACACATCAGCTGATTCTGAGAGCCGTTCACATATACATATATCGGTCAATGGTTATGTGGATTCTTGTGAACCCCAGTCACTCGTGACTCTGTTCTGCTCTCCTGCATACGGTCTGACGGCTACTCCAAGCCCTGCAGTCATCTGAGCGCACCGCCGCTACTTGCCTTGTCACTTCCACTGTGCCCATCTCTGCGCTCAATCCATATTACTTTCTGGCCTTCTGCTTACACCACGGCCCTTCACGGCACGCAGCCATCTCCTCCGCTCGCCGTAGCCTGCTTCCCCCGCACCCGGTGATCTTGCCTGCAACCGCAGACTTTTTTCCCCAATGTTTACTGTATTCTAGATACTCCGCCTAAGAGCGGGTTACAGTATTCGGCTTCATACTAACTCTTCACTTGGCTGTGCGGCTGTGCTTCGGTGCAGTCCTTTGTTTGTGAGGCGCCATTTTGTTTCCATTTGCGTCCTGAGCTCTACCCACTTCGTTGGCTCACAATCTATTCTCCTTGCTGCAAATTTCACTGATCCTTCGACCGCTGCATAATTGGTATATTCATGCTTCCGTAGGACTTTTTCGACACTTTGCAGCTATCTTCAAACGCCTCTTATTCCATGATCATTCATGGATCTGCAGGAGCCCACAGGAATCACAACCTACTCCGTGGCCATGTAGCCACGCCCCCTCAGATTCTGCAAAGTTTGGGGCAGTTTCGTCAAGGGGGGGCAAAGTTATAAGGGGAGTCCCAAAATGTTTGAAATCCTCATAAACACAATGGAAACAAATATTTGCTCGTGCCTACAGCTCAAACCGTTGGACGGATTTGCACCAAACCTGCGCGAGGAGTGGCGGCTTAGTCCAGAAGGCATGCTTTTGGTGTACATTCATCCAGTCATTTTTAAACAAATTGCCAAAAAGTAGGAACAAAAAAAAGATTGTGATATCTGTGTCTAGTCCGCTGACTCATTTCCTGATCAGGAGTCCGCGGACACCACCTGGACCAATCATAGAGCAGCGTGACATTCGTGGACATCATACACTCCCGCTGATTGGTCAATTAAAAACGTGAGGTGCATCAAAACTTTTGTAATGAGGGGCCATGTTGGATTTGCGAACAGCGCCTATAGTCCGTGGAAATTGCGGTAAAAACATTAAAAAACACATTTCACTTGTCAAACAAATGAAATAATCTCTGGGGAAGTGAGGGGTGATTGGGATGGAATCTGGCCACAAAAAGCAAAAAATGTGGTGCTTTTTCTTCGACAAAGTCTGCAAACTTTTCAGATTTTCAGCGGCATTCCTGTGATGTCCACAAACATCTAAGATGTTCGAGGACATCCATGCATATTTCTGCATTACAGGGTCAGTGAAAAGCATTTTTTTAATGGCTTCTAACTTTGGCGTCACTCAATAAAACTGCACGAGATTTTACAATATCATTTTAGACCTGACCTGTAATGTTTCTGCAAAGGTTGCTGCTGTTTGGCCAATGGCATTTGTGATATCATCTTTTGTGTCCTGAGCCTAATCTAGCAGTGCATGGAGGTGGCGAGCGTTATGGTTGGTTAGTTCACCATAACTGGCAATTTTTTTGTTTGGGTTTTATTTGTAACCCTAACGTCCCTTTAACAAAGTTTTGTCACTGAATTTCGTACGTTTTTATTAGTGCAACTTAACCATAATGTCTCTTTTAACAATGTTTTTTCACCAAATATGTATATATTACACAGCCCGCGGTAGCGGGCGTGTAGTTACGGTTAAGTTGCTAAACCCATAGGAAGACTCATAGGAAGGCTTATAACTTTGCTCGCCGTGGACGAATTTGGATAAACCTTTGCCAATAAAGTATATGAAGCCCATTGGGTGAGGTTTCGTGGAGGGAGCAAAGTTGTATTTTTTTCTCCATAGACTGAATGGGCAAAAACTTTGCACATGCCTACAGGCTGAACAGTTGGACGGTTTTTAACCAAATTTGCGGCAGGACCAGGGGCTTTATTCCAAAAGCGTGCTTTTGTGTGTTTGGTGGAAATCCGTCCAGTACTTTTGTTGCAAAGAACTGAAATGTACGTCTCAAAAAATGTGTGATATCTGGCTCCGCTGACCCATTTCCCTGTTCGCTCCGTGGACAAAAGTCTCATTGGCTTGCAGTACATTGTGATGTCGGCGAACATTGGACGCAGCCGGTGGTTGGCTGGAGGGAAGCGTGCTGTGCGTCAAAGTTTAGCGGAAACGCTGCCATGGTGTATCGGAGGACAGTGCGGCGCCGGAAGGGCCTGGAAAACATACTTTACGCCATGTGGTGGTGGGAAGAAGGATGGGGGAGTGACAAGTGGTTCATCTGATATATCTCATTAGGTGGAAGAAGACAGTGGTGTGCCCGCAGTATCCGTGCATATTGCACCAATTTGTGGGTACCTCCGCAGGCTTGGTGAAGGCAGGCAGCCTGCGTTACAGCACGATAGCTGGTGCAGCAACCTCTTTCCGTGATGACTGATGGCAGATCAATGGCAGAAGAGGAGTGCATTGCACATGACATGGAAACTTTAACATACAGTGTACTATGGTGTGTTGTGTGCGGTAAGGCCATAGGCCCTTCAATGCATGGGTGGAGGCCTTGCACCGACAACTATGTGCCCTGGTTGCAAGTAGGTTTCACATTGTTGCCTTGTGTTTGTGGTTTGTCAACATTGCATACACTGTTGCTTCCATGGGTGTGGAGATTGTTAGCACATTCTACAGTATGTAGTCCATGGCTGGACCTGATGGAGTGAACAGTCCTGCAGTGTGTCCACTGGGTGCAGTGTTGAAGTACTGTGTGCATCGAAGTGGATAGGGTTGAACTGCATATTTTTTCGGCTTCGATACTGTCCATTGCGCGGAGTGCCGACTACTGTACTGCACCATGAAATATTGGTTTTGTGCACCTATTACAGTGCTGGGATTAGGGCCACGGTTGTGAAGATTTTGTGGTTCGGTTGTCAGTAATACAATGCTATGTGAATAGAATGGGTAGGGGTGCTGGACCCTGTGGTATGTTTGTGGATTCTGCTAACAGTTACCTGTGTGCATGCATCGCTGTATTATGGTGTGGGGGTTGGGTAGAAGTGTCATTGCCTATGTTACGTTTGTGGATTTTGGTACCTGGCCACATGTTCGCCTGCATGGCTCTGTTATGTTTTGCTGGGTGTGGGCAAGGCCTACACTGTTGGGTGCATGGTGAAAGGCCATAGGCCGTAGGCCATGCACCAAAGAGCCTAGGCCTTCACCACAGCCACCACAACATAATGCAGCCATGCAATTTTACCTCTGCATCTCTCAGAGGGTGGTGACCTTCAAAGAATGGTTGTGGAGGACATTTTATACGTGGTAGAACAGCAGAAGTGAGCTGATATGCACACATTACCATATGGTGTAGGTTATTGCACGTGTTGCACGTTCGGGAGCCACATGTGACCATTTGCGCTTGCTATGGTTTGGCCTTTATAACACCCTTCCTATGGTACGTTTGTGGATTGCGGTACGGGGCCACATGTTCACAATCATGGCTTTATTATGTTGTGGTGGGTGTGGTCAAGGTCTACACTCTTGGGTGCATGGCCAAAGGCTGTAGGACATAGGCCATGCACCCAAGAGCGTAGGCCTTGAAGATAGCCACCACAACATAATGCAGCCACGCAGGTTTAACTCTGCATCTCTCCGATGGTGGTGACCTTTAAGGAATGGTTGTGTAGGACATTTTAGACTTGGTAGAATACCCGAAGTGAGGTGCTATGCGTACATTACCATATGGTGTAGGTCATGGCACGTGTTGCACATTAGGGAGCCACGTGTGAGCATTTGCGTTTGCTATGGTGTGCCCCTTATAAGACCCTTGCTGTAGGAAGTGCTTTACGATATTGTGCCATTAAAGAAAGTCCTCAGCAACACGCAGTTCAAATATGGACAATGTACACAGCCACCCACACACCTTTCACCATACCCAACGCAACGTCATGCAGCCATGCATGCAAACATGTGGCCAGGGTGAAAGTTGGCAGGCTCAATTGCACCTGGGGAGTGCATTGCACATGACATGAGCATTTAAACATAGGGTGTAATATGGTGTGTTGTGTGTGGTGAGGCCCTAGCGTCTTGGATGGCATGGCTGGAGTACTTGCACCAACAACTATGTGGCCGGTTTGCAAGTAGGTTTGCCATTGTTGAGTTCTGTGTGTGGTTTGTGAGCATTGCATACATTGTTGATTCCATGGGTGTGGTCATTGTTAGCACATCCTACAGTTTTTAGTCCATGGCTGGAGTTTATGGCGTGAACACTCCTGCAGTGTGTCCACTGAATGCTGTGTTGAAATACTGCGTGTACAGAAGTGGATAGGGTTGAACTGGATATCTTATGTGCTTGGGTAGTGTGCATTGCGCAGATTACTGACTACTGTACTGCACTTTGAAGTATTGATTCTTTGCACTTACTGGCGTGCTGGGAAGAAAAACAATATTGCTACCTGTACTTAGTGGTAATGGGTGCCACTCTGGGTGAATCCGGAGGCTGAAAGCGTGGATACATTTGATGAACTTTTAACTGGATGTGTTTCGAAATCACACGAGACATGTACTCTTAGTGTGTAACGGTACAGAAATGATAGTGTTCAATACAGTGGTCTGGATGTGATTGCTGCATGCCTGTGTGACTATTTGATAGTACCTAACGAGGGAGAGCTGCAAAAACAATAATGGAAAGGGAAGGACTGCCCCTGCTTTACTGGGGCATGGCCCTCACTGTACCTGGGAAAGCGCACGTGCCACATTCTGCCCTTCTCAGCATGGTGGGCATGAAAATGGAACTGTGGGGATTATCCAATCGGGTGTCGAGGGTGTGCTTCACATGTAGGGGCAGTACTATATTTTCCCAATCCTCTGTAGTGAGGTTAGCAGAGATGGCGAGACGCAGAGTACTGATTGTGGGTGATACCTTTGGGCAAGATCTGCACAGGTATGCCGTGCAAAGAGGCGTTGCTGATAATTTTGAGTTGGAAGGAGTGGAGGATTTCTGGGGCCCTGTCTATGAATGCAGTTCTGGCGGTATGGTTGACCTTTGCAGATGTGTGGCCTCTGTCAGTACTGTTGATGTTTCTGAATAGTGGAACACAATTATAAGGTAAGCAATAACTCTACAATGCTTTTCAGAAAGGCAGTAAGCAGTTCAAGGTAAGCAAAACCTAATGTCACAGATTTAGAATGGCCTAATGCTATTCAAGGTGAGAAACACTCTATTGGTAATACACTGTTACGCTTATTCAGTTTCAGGAATGATACAGTAATACCAACTTTGTTACTTTCTAGAATAGTGGAACACAATTCAAAGGTAAGCAAATACGTTTGTATACTTTTGAGAATGGCAGTAAGCAATTCACAGGTAAGAAAGAACTTTGTAAAATATTCTAATTCAGAGATAATCTGTTACTGCACTAACACATTAGCAAGTAAGTACTTTGTAACACCTGTTCTATTTTTTATTATTTTTTAACTTTTATTTATTGGCAAAAGTTTACAGCAAACATGTTTATGCATCTCTTTCCAGGTTTATATACAGACTGAACACATGTGGCACATTAGTGGTTGTGTGGCATGATAACGTTACAGAGTGTTTGCTTCTTTCCACTCAGCGGGCCATAGGAGAGGCTCGAGTCCACACACACTGGACATTCAATGTCTATCTTCCCAGTGGTTGGCGAGGTAGGCATGGAATTCGGTCCACACATTTTGCGGGTGAGAATGTGAGGGGAGGGAGTTGACATATTCCTCCTCGCAAGTTTGAGTCCAGGTAAGTGCATTCAGCCACATTGCAAATGTAGGGGTGGGGGGCTGCTTCCATCATTGGAGAACACATTTCTTAGCTACCATGAAGCTCACATTCAGAAAGCTTAACATTTTCTTATTCCTGATACCTTCCCATATCCCAAACAGGACCCCAATTGAAGCTGCGTCGATGTCGGTGCCCACCATCTCAGAGAGTGCCCCTAGTATCTTTTCCCAAAAGCCGTGGAGTTTGGCACACGTCAAAAACATGTGTGTATGATTGGCCTCCTCAGAGTGGTATCTTGGGCAAGCATGGTTTGTGTGTTGGGAGAACTTATTGTGCATGTGTGGGGTGTAATATAGCCTATTCAGGAGTTTATATTGCATGCAATGAAAAGGAAAATTAAGGGACACTTTACGTGTGTGGGAGCACATATATTCCCATACAGTGTCAGTGATGTTGGGGTCTAGTTCAGTAGCCCAGGTGTTCTGGGGCTTGGGTGGCTGATTCAGTATCTTTTCTTGCAGCGACTTGTACAAAGAGGACACTATCCCAAGAGCCCCATTTGAGTTGGCAATGTAATTACTGGTATGTCGGGGGTGTTGTGTAGTAATACGCCACTGTGCGCATGCGTGAGCGGGAACGAGGCTCACGCATGTGCTGTTGAAAATAAATACGGCCCGCCGGCAGATCGCGCCGTGGACCTGACTGGCAACACGTCTCCGGTGTGTCTCCTTGTGTGAGTGCGGCGTGCATGAGTGCATGACAGCGTGGGGCCCACCGACGCCCTCACGCCTCCCAACACTGGCGACGAGGATGGCGCGAGAGCAGTCCTCCGCTCCGACAGCGTTCGAAGAGGTGAACGTTGCTCTGTGTCGACACGGACTTACGCACGTGAAGTGCAGTGGTAGCGGCCCGTGCAGCTGCAGGACTGTGGCACAAAAAGAAAGAAAAAGAAAAGAAGATAAAGGGTGCAGGGAGAAAGAACCACGTCACAAGTGGACCCAGCTGACCAGATCAACCGCTGCAGAAGGTGTCAAGCAGTCTCCTGTGAGTACCATACGCCAGGATGGGGGAGGAGGATGAACTAGAAGGCGCCATTGCCCCCATCCCACGCAGGATGAACAGTACACTAGCTCCCATCCCCGAATTTGATACCACGGGCCCTCCATCTAAGTTGGGACCAAAATGGCTCCTGTGGGTGAAAAGGCTAGAAATGTTCTTCATGGCCTCAGGAGTCACAGATGATGCAGAGAAGATCGCCATCATGGTGTACTCGGCAGGGGTGGAGGTCCACAAGATCTATGACTCTCTGAACATCCCAATTGCCACATATGACGCAGTGAAACAAGTGCTCAAGGACTATTTTCTTCCCATGGCAAACGTAGACTTTGACAGGTTTGACATGTGCGCGGAGAAGCAACGTGAAGATGAGTCACTGGACAAGTTTTGTGCGCGACTCCAACATCTAGCAAGCTCCTGTAGATGGAGAAACGAAGAGGAGATGGTTCGGAACCAGTTGTTGCAAGGGTGCAGCTCCGGGAAACTACGGAGACAAGTCCTGAGAGAACCTGGACTGACCCTGCAACAAATATTGGACACGGGAAGAGCGTACAAACTGGCTGATGCCAGAGGGGCGAAAAGGGACGCGGCTACGCATGTGAAAAAGGAGGAAGAGGCTTTCGCAGTCGGATGCTGCGCGACAGGGAAGGCACGATGGGTGCCAAGAAGTGGAGACAACCCCACAGTGCGCGGCGATGCCCCAGCATGCCAGTACTGCGGGTATGACCTGCCTCACGTGGGTGAGTGTCCCGCCAAATCAACAGTCTGTGGCCTGTGTGGCACACCGGGACATTATGCCAGGGTGTGCAGGCCAACGACACCAATTACGGCATCGAGAGGACCGGAGAGGGTTGGCAGAGGCAACACTCGGAGAATAAGGGGAGTGTCATCCGTCGAACAAGGCATGCAAGATTTAAACATTGCGGAGGAAGAGGAAGACGAAATCTTCTTCATCTCCAGCATCGCCAAGGGCCCAGGGAAAAGACGACAGTCCACGTGCACAGTAAACATTGGGGAAACACCCACACCAATCCTAATAGACACTGGGGCATCCGTCTGCGTGCTAGCGACTGAACACTACAATGCACTGCCCGGTCCACCAGGATTGGCAGAGTCCACGGCATGCATATACGCTTTTGGAGGACACACACCTCTCCCCATCCAAGGTGTGTTCGTAGCCCCGGTGACTCATGGACAGAGCAAAATTAAAGCAAGGTTCTTTGTCACTAGCGTGAGTCCGCATTCCCTTCTAAGTTGCGCTGCGGCGGAAGCACTAAGCCTCGTGCACTTCTCATTTGCGGTCTACTGCGCTGACCTGGAGAGTCTACTACAACGGTTTGAGACCATCTTTAGAGGCATTGGAAAACTGAAAGGGGATCCGATACGTCTTCACATAGACGGGTCGGTGAGACCCACAGCACTCAAACACCGCCGCATCCCGTTCCACTTGAGAGCACAGGTGGAGAAAGAGTTGCAGTCCTTGATTGACAGAGACATCATTGAAAGGGTGGAAGGCCCCACCCTGTGGGTTTCCCCAATTGTGGTGGCCCCAAAGCCTCAACAACCAGGTGCTGTACGTATCTGCGTGGACATGAGGCTACCCAATGTGGCAATCAAGGGGGAACGCCACATCACGCCCACCTTGGATGATATTGTTGGGGAACTCCAGGGAGCAAAAGTGTTCTCGAAACTGGACCTAAAGTCTGGATATCACCAGTTAGAGCTCCACCCCGAGTCAAGATACATTACGACCTTTACGACCCATGAGGGGTTATATCAATACAAAAGGCTCAGTTTTGGGGTCTCATCCGCAGCAGAGGTCTTCCAAAATGCCATCAGAGGGGCCCTGTCAGGACTCAAGGGGGTGATCAACATGTCGGACGACATCCTGGTGTTTGCCAGATCGGAGGCGGAACATCTAAAGCGTCTAGAGAGCACCCTTGAAAGGCTGTGCGATCCTAGTCTAACACTACACAAAGAAAAGTGTGAGTTCCTGAAGGACAGATTGGAATTTTTTGGTTTTGTTTTCCATGCTGGGGTTATCTCCCCCGATCCAGAGAAAGTGAAAGACATCCGAGAAGCCGCCCCACCGACGTCTCCAGCGGAAATTAGAAGTTTCCTGGGGATGGTAAATTATTGTGGTCGCTTCATCCGCGACCTAGCTTCGGTGTCGGAACCCTTAAGAGCGCTCACCAGGAACGATGTTGCGTGGAACTGGAGCGGCAAAGAACAGAGGGCATTCAACGACATCAAGAACGCCCTATCAGGACAGGAGACCATGGCATATTTCAGCCCTGACCGTGAGTCTGAAATTGTGGTCGACGCCAGCCCAGTGGGCCTAGGGGCGGTCCTCATGCAGGCGGACAATCAAGGGACCATGAGACCCATCGCCTATGCGAGTAAAGCCCTCACCGAGACAGAGAGGCGATACTCCCAGATTGAGCGGGAAGCCTTGGCCATTCTATGGGGATGCAAGCACTTCCGAATTTACATTCTGGGGAAACCAGTCGTTGTAGTGACGGACCACAAACCACTCATCCCGATTCTATCAGGGACCTCGTCCAAACCACCACCTCGCATTGAGCGATGGATGCTTTCACTAATGGAGTAGAGGGTCAAACTACTGTATCGGCCGGGAACACTTAACCCTGTGGACTATCTGTCCCGCCACCCGGGTGCCGGGAGGTCCAGAGACTCCGCAGAAGTGGCAGACTGCGTGGAGGCCGTACACCTGGCAGTCGAATCAGCACTGCCCGTCGCCCTGGCCCACCAGGAAATAGCGGAGGAATCCAACAGGGGTGAGACATTCATTAAGATCCGACAGGCGATAGCCAGCGGGGAGTGGCGTGAAGTCCTTTAAGACAACTCCCGGAGGAACATGGGGGCTCAAAAAGACCTGCAAGCTCTCTGGAAAGCGCGTCATGAGTTGACTGTAGCTGAAGACGGCCTCCTGCTGAGGGGTCACCAGATCGTGGTTCCAAGAACATTGGTTGACAAGGTCTTACATCTCGCCCACAATGGCCACCAGGGGATGGCCAAGATGAAAGCACGTCTGAGATTGAAAGTCTGGTTCCCAGAGTTGGAAAGCAGAGTAGAAGAGTTTGCAAGGAAATGAGTTCCCTGTCAAGCCGCAAGTCCGGTGGAGAGAGGACCGCTGATCCAGCCCATGGTAAGAAGTGACCAGCCATGGGGGACGGTACATTCCGACTTTGGGTCCACAGGCCGTGGAATGTACTTTCTGGTGGTGACAGACCAGTGGTCACGCTATCCTGAAGTGGAGCTAGTGGAGTCCAATGCCAGTGACCACACCATCATGGCCTTGGAGAAGATGTTTGCCACTCACGGGTTTCCCCTGGAGATATGTTCAGACAACGGTGCCCCGTTCCAAGGACAACAATTTGCGCGCTATTGTGAGGAAAGAGGGATAAAGCATCGTAAAGTCACCCCCCTCTGGCCGCGAGCAAATAGCGAAGTAGAGCGTTTTATGCGAACGCTCAATAAAGTGTTTCCGCATCTCAATGAATGGGGGTGAAGATCTCCGACGCAACCTATTTGACTTTTTGCGAGAATATCGCTCAACCCCGCATCGGTCAACCGGGGTCGCTCCGGCGGATGCGCTCTTCAAACGGGTGCCGAGGGGGTTGCTACTGGAGATTGAAGGTCGACATCCAGGAGAAATCGATGACGAACAGGTACGAGGAGAGAGAGCCACTCAGAACGAGAGAGAGAGGGCCCGGAGGGGACTCCCAGAGAAGGAGATTGCCGTGGGAGACACCGTGCTGGTGAGAAACAGGAGACCGGAAGGAAAGCTGTTGTTACCATACGAAACGCAGCCACTGGGAGTGACACACGTCAAAGGATCCATGGTCACTGCCGCCAATGCACGAGGAACAGTCACGAGGAATGTCTCCTTCTTCAAGCGCATCGGAGCTGCTAGCTCGGAAGAGACCATCTTCCAAGGCCCAGAGCAGGACGCAGGATCACCACTGAGACACGATGAACCGCCAGAGACTCAAGGGACACACGAGGTGCCGCAGGCCGAAGCACGCAGGTACCCGAGCCGGGCGGTTCTAATGTTTGTTCATGTTCACTGTTTGGGGAAAAAGGAGGGATGTTGCATAGTAATACGCCACTGTGCGCATGCGTGAGCGGGAACGAGTCTCACGCATGCGTTGTTGAAAATAAATACGGCCCGCCGGCAGTTCGCGCCGGGGACCTAACTGGCAACACGTCTCCGGTGTGTCTCCTTGTGTGAGTGCGGCGTGCATGAGTGCATGACAGCGTGGGGCCCACCAACGCCCTCACGCCTACCAACAGGGGGGCTCATCTGGCCAAAAAGGCCGCATAGCCGGGAAGGAGGTACGGAGCCTGTAGGATTGTAGCATTTCCATTGCCGAGCCTGTATGCTCAGGTCGCCAAGTCTGAGGTGTGATACATTTCCATTCCAGGAAGAAGTTGGTGAGCACCCTGTATCCCAATCCCCGCCAATACCATGCCAGAGCTCTATTGTGTGTGGGTTCAAGTCCAGGGAAACACCAGACAGGGAGTAGCTTACAGTAGAGGCGTGCCTTGGGCTGCGTTGGTAGAATTCGACTCCATGCCTGCAGTGTGGCTGCTGTGGGGTCCAGTGGGGAGTCGTCTTTGTAGGCCTGATGCCCGAGTCAGCATACCAGTACGAAGCAAACTGAACTTGTGCCGCTATCCTATACAATTTTAGGTCGGGGCAGTGAAGCCGCCTCTCTCGTAAGGTAGGGCCATATGTGTCCACTTTTTCCGCACTGCCCCTGCTTGCCAGAGAAATTATGCGCAGGTACTGTGTAACCTTTCAAAGTATTGTTTACCAGGCCAAATAGGGACATTCGCGAAGATATATAAACGTTTTGGGACCAGGATCATTTTTAACAGTGACAATCTACCTGCCATGGCGATTGGGAGATGGCGCCATCTTGTGATTTTAGTGCCAACGTATTTTTCTGTCGTGAGATAGTTATCAGCCAGTAGGGTATCCTGACCACCGAAGGGGATATTCGCATGTGGGACATTTGGTCACCAGTGTAAGTGGGAACATTTCTGATTTGCTGTAATTAATCGTGAACCCTGAAAAGTTGCCCAATCAAATTACATCCCTAAAAATTGGGTCCAAGTTTGTGGACGGATCTCTAATGTATAAGAGCACATTGTTGGCATATAACGATATTATCTCAGGAAGGCCTGTCAAATGTATTCCCCTTTGGATGTGTCGTGCTCTAAAATAAACTGCCATAGGTTCTATAACCAGCGCAAAGAGAATGGGAGAAAATGGGCAGCCCTGCTGCGTTCCTCTACCTAGCATAAAGGGGGCAGACCTTTGGTAATCAACTAATACTCTCGCTGATGGGCATGTATAGAGTAATTTGATGTACTTGATTGCTTCTGCTCCGACACCCATCTGTTTCAAGACCTCCCAAAATACCTTCAGCTATCCCTCCACGAATACCTCTCCTCTCGAGCTCTTTGCTCCTCTACCTCCCTCAGGGTCAGTCGTTTTTCAAAGAAACGAGCTGGGGGTAGATCTCTGTCTTCAGCTGGGGCCGCCCTCTGGAACAGCCTCCCTGCCACTCTAAAACTTGAGGAGAACCATCTCTGGTTTCGGAAGCACCTCAAGACCTTCCTCTTTGCTTCTGCCTTTGCTCCCCCTCTCCCCTGCTGATCTGTTCTCTCTTGACACTGTGCACCTGGCCACCCCTTGCACTGGGGTCTGTGTCTGTACCCATACAGTCCACCCCCCCCGCTTTTGTCTTCCTGCACTTATCAGACCTCCCCTGTCTGCTGGCTTAAACCCAGCACTTGCCAATTGCTGGCTGCACTACCACTGTTTGTTTCCTTTATTATTAATTTATTATTATGTATCTGTTTCTCCTTTGCTCCGCACGTTCCACTTCCCCCCCTTCCATGCACTTCTCCCCCTCTCCCATGCACTTGCGCGTTCTCAATGTCACTGGACCTAGTAAGATTGTTGTTTTGTTCTCCTGTTCCCTTCCCTTGCCTGGATTTGGTTACCCGCCCATTGCGGATCGCCATGCTCATCGACAATACATTCCACTTGGGTTTAGCCTCCCTCCCTTCTGGCCAGTCTATCTAATGCCCCGCCTGGCTTTCACCCTCTCCATATTTTCTTGCCGCCTGTTGGCGTGAAAAATAAGGAATTTCTCTGAGGGCATGAGACTCAAAAATCTCCACTTCAGCACGTATCTGTGCTAGTTTATCGGGGGTGGACCCACTTACACATTCACGCTCTAGCGCCTGGAGCCTAGCTTCTGAGCGACATATATCATTCCTGATTGTTTTCAATATGCCCGCTTCCCAGGATATAGACATTCCCTGTATAAATGTCTTGAAAGCCTCCCACCTTACTCCTGCGGTAGTGTCATTTTGAGCATTACAATAAAAACATTTCTCAATATTAGATCTAATCTCTGCTTTGAATACAATGTCCAACAGTGCCTCAGATTTAAATCGCCAGGTGGCGTGAATGGGTGGGGTTGAGTCTAGTGCTATTGATAGAGTTACTGAGGAGTGATCCGATAGCGTACCGACGAGTATGTCAGTCTTCGTGATTTTGCCTATCGGGGTGCCAGAAGTTAGAAACATATCTGTTCGTGATGAGCTATCATGCACTGATGAGTAGTATGTGAAATGTCTCTCCTGAGCATGCTATACTCTCCAGATGTCCCGCAGGCCCAGTGTAGTGTTGTGCAAAGTCAATCTGTGGGCTGCCCATGATAAGGGATTAGGGGCTGATCCCGTTCTGTCCAAGCCGATGTCGAGTATCAAATTCATGTCTCCCCTCTATATAATCTGAATTCCTGTGTATCCCATTAGTATCGAGGCTACGTCATCAAAGAATTCGGCAGAGTCAACACTAGGACAGTATGTGTTCACCAGAAGATACTCCCCTCCAGCTATTATGCAGTGTAAGATCACATATCTGCCTTCAGGGTCTATGTAGCTCTTTTTCAGTGTGAGTCTGACCAATTTGTGAATCAGCGTCAGTACCCCTCTAGCGTTTGTTGAAAAGGTAGTGTAGTATCGATTGGATCCCCAGGAGGGCGCCAGGCCAGTAGCAATTGGTCTTGTGGGATGCGTCTCTTGCAAGAGGAGAATCTTCACCCCTCTGTGCATATGCCGTGATTCTATGTGCCTTAGTGAAATTGCCCACCCCACCTCACGTTCCATGACATTAATTTGGTTGCCATTGTACAGTTCAGGGGACATCCCATATCACCCTCTTCCGTGCATGTGGTTTCATGCCTGTTTCAATCATACACTTTATCACAAACTTGTGGTCTGCTGTGCTACCTCTGCCATTCTTGTTTTTATACCCCTCAACTTGAACACCCCCTCCCTCACTGCCCTCCCTTACCAAGCAGTGTACATACCCCTTGCCCCAATTCTACCATAGGTTGGCCAATCCAACCTTTTCACACCTTCTACAGAGGTCCAACAGGTACTTGTCATATATTGAAGCCACAAAACAAACATTGCAACTGGAAGGGGGTAAGCTGCAGCCGCACCACCGCTAGGTCAGGATCTCAGGTGGTGCACCCAATTATACATCATTGCATGTGTGAGGCGGCTATGAATTCCGTGTGCTGCCATCTGCTCATAACAGTAAGGAGTATAGAAAGCTCAGATGGAATGGTGTGAACTGAGCATGTTTAGTCAGCCTGGTTGTCCTCCATTAGGTTGTTTGGCGGATTGTTAAGGGGTATTTTCGCCTCGATGAATTTCACTGCCTCGTTCGGGACAGTAAAGAAGTAGAGTTTACCCATGTTGGTAAGTTTAAGGTGTGCCGGGAACAGCATTGCGTACTGAACATTCATCTCCCTATGCATGTTTTTTACTCCCAGAAATTGACATCGCTCTTGCTGTACACCAGTGGAAAAGTCGGGGAAGATCCTAATAGTCTGGGACCCTAGTCGCAATGTGCCCTTTTCTCGGGCTAGTCGAAGTATGTGATCTCTATCCCCAAAGCTGAGAATTTTAGCAATGATGGGCTGGGGGAAGTCTCCAGGTTTGGGGCGCGGAGCCAGCGCCCGATGGGCTCGCTCCACAACGAAGAGAGTTGAGGATCCCCCAGTAGGTCTTTAAGCAATTTTTCCGTGGCTATCTCCATTTTACCTGTAAGGGCATCCTCGGGTCCCCCGACTATTTTACTGTTATTCCTGCGCAAACAGGACTCTAAATCATCACATTTACTTTTAACAAACTTCATATCTCGAGTTAGCCACTGTGTCTTGCAACAAGTGTGGTCCATCTTCGTTGGCTCCTATTCTTGTTTCGGCTTCCGTAATCCTGGCTCCCTCGTGGGCCATTTGGGTGCGGAGTGACGCCACATTAGCGTTGATGTCATCTAACTTCTCGTGTATGGCAGCAACGTTTTTGGCCATTGATTCCATCATATTAGTGAGGTAAGAAGCAGACACAGGTAAGGTGTCGTTTTGAACTTGCAATGGTTGCCCTTGTTCGAGTCTGGGTGTTGAATTTGCAAATGTATCTATAGCTCCAGTTTTCCACCCACCCCGGGCACCTTTGGTCATGGTATGTGGGTAGATCTGCTTCCTTATTTGTTGGGCAGGTCCTGGCACTGAGGCGTCTACTGGAGATGGTGTCTATAATACAGTTTCTGGACAGGTGAGCCAAGTGTGAAAGCACGAGGATCTGCGGGTGGTCAATGAGCCGGGAGGGCACCTGCATCAGCCAGTGGATCCTGAGAGCATCAGGAGTTACCAAGTGTCCCGCAGCTAGAGCGAGAAGCAAGAAGGCACCAGTGGCAGGCCACGGCAGCTCATAGGAGACCTCAACACGTATACAGGTGAGTAAAAAATATGGTTGAGTACAAAGTATGGGAGAGGCCCAGATGTAGACGCCCCCGACAGCATCCTCCGGGACAAGTTTGTATCCCCAAGTGATCGCACCAGTACTGAGGTCGGGGGATGATGCAAGTGGGAGCCCACTAAGTATGGATTTTCCTTTGGTGCTTGGTGATCAGTGAGTGACAGCTGGAGCACCCAGGGATTACAGCGGTTTTGGGTGAAGGGGCGGCCCACAAAGGCGACCAGGGATGCGGATAAGGTCTGAAATTATATGAAACAGCGCCCCCTACCCCTCCAGAGTACAGCGAGGGGAAGTCTCAGATGCAATACTGTGCGAATTTCAACACTTACTTGTGGCTGGTGAAGTATAGGATTACTTCAGCCTCGAGCGGAGCGAGGCGCGAGTGTTTCACCATGTTTGGCGGGGATGCTGGGTTTTGAACTGCTGACTGAATATTATATTATCAAAGAAGATCCCATTGGAACAACGCAAATCTTCTAGTTTTAAAAAAAGACTTGCGTCTGTGTCGCTAAGAGCAGCATAGTTTCTGCTGGAAGACTGCAAGACTTTATGTGCATTACACTATGACGGTTCTTTGTTTAATCCTCCTGCCGCGTGGGTAGTGAAGATCGGCAGGCGGGGGAGAAAGACATAAGTGGGGCGAGAGGCCGGGGTGCCAGCGAAAGACTGCTGGATTCCTGGACCAAACATTCAAAAATCAGGAAGACGATCCAGGTATCAAAGCTGAGCAAAAGGTAAGAGACTATATTTAACAGCGGATTTGATGTGTAGCAGCAGCAGATGCTGGTTGGAAGCTCCGCTGTAAGCTGGCGGTAAGCTCCGTTAATAAAGCTAATGCACGACACTGCTTTTTAAATATCCCCATGGTTCACTGAATGCGAGTGTGGGCGTTGGGTCTAGGATAATACACCAGCGCAGGGGGACTTTGTGAAACCACAGGGCTCTTTCAGGGCTGCAGATTTGAAAACATATCAGGCCCCTGAGAAACACAGTAGAATTGTTAGAAGGCAGTGCACTATAAGGTAGACTCTGACTCCCTGACCTCCCATTCATTTGTGAACACTCCCACCCGCATTAAAAAAAAGAGAAGTAAATAGCAGTAGCGAAATTATGCTACGGACTACAGCCCTTTTGGAGCTGGCAAAGTTGCCCGAATCAGATGGCTCTTACCTTGAGCCAGTGGCGCAATCAACGTCAGCTGGAACGCCATTAACAAGTGAAACACCGATTGGTTTAAACAATAAATTATCAACAACCAAGGCCCAAATACATGGAACCAGCCAGCAGTTTGAAAAAGAAGATACAGAAAAAGAAAATCAAACTGATTTGGTACATCAATGAAGGCATGGTTTGGAGTACACGGTCACACATAAAAAACATCCAGAAGAAGATTGAGTATTTTGGTAAAAAGAGGAACAAAGGTTTGAACAATGTGGACGAGGACCCCGAGCAAGCTTGGGGCCCGCTAACCCTGAGAGGCGCAGGGGGCAGTACCCCGCCTAGAGAGGCATCGCTAATAGAAACAGCTCCACTGTCGGTTCAACTGGTTCCGGGAAAGTTATACCTGAACCACAGGATGCCGAAAGGGACCCGGAAGCCAGAAGAGACTCACAAAGGGGAAGACATTCGCCTTTGAGTGGGGAAGAAATCGTCAAAGACCCTTACTCAAGTGGAACCAGCCTGAAGGCATTAAACTTTGTTCTGAGCCCTCTGGTCTCGGTCTTTAAGTTATTAAAAGGAGAAGTTCAGTCCCAAGCAGGGATTCTCCTGGAACTCACAAATGAGATGGCAAAATGTGACTCGACCATGGTAGGGCTCAGCAATATGATCAGCACTATAATTGTACCATCTATAAAAGAAACCAAAAATGAACTGGCAAAACAGAGCTTGTTTGCCAGTTTGACCAGCAACAAAAATGAAGAAGAAACAATGAGAGGTGAGTTGCGGGAGGCTTTGCGACTTATAAAGGATCAATCACTACCTCGGGAAAAGGTGGGCATAGTCGTAAATGAAAGATCAAGAAGTTTTGACGATATCCCGCTATCTGAATCCAAACTCGAGGAATTCGGGTGGTTAGCCGAGGTGGCAGAAGACCAACCAGAGGCTGCAAAGGAGGGCCCACAGATACAGAGTGAGGATCCAGTAGCAGCTCCCAAGGGGACAGATTCATCCTGGATCGAGGCTGGCAAACAAAACTATAGGAGAAAGAGAACATTGAAAAAGAGACGGGAGGGGAATAAAGGATCAAACAATACCCCTTCTCAACCAAAAAAGAAAAAAAGAGAAAAAATCAAAACATCTAAAAAATCAAAGTGCTAAAATGACTGGTACACAAAACTTTTTGGGAAGCATAACATTATCAAAGACAAAGAAGTCAGAAGAGAAAGTGCATGAAAAGAGACAGACTCAGGCCACTCCTGAGGTGCAGTTGGTCTCAGACTCGGGTGCTAACAGCTTATCATGCTCTGCTCAAAATCAGGGAAGGGCAAACAAAAGCCACCAGACACCAATTAAAGATCAGTTGGAGATTGTGAGCGTGAGTGTCAGCTTACAGACTGAAAGACAAGATGAAGCAGCCATAAAAGAAGCTGGATAAGTAAGGCAGAGCTTGAAACTAGCCCCAATATTCATGCAGAAGAAACAATCTACTGCAAAACCAAGTACATTAGATACTAGCACCAACAACCATACCAAAGGAGCAAACATAAGAATGGCACCGATATTTATCACAGCAAAAAAAGGAGAAATGAAATTATCATTGGTTGACCAAACAATCATTCCCCCTGTAGTGACCATGAACCTGGGAGAAGGGAAACATCACACCATCCCAGGAGTCTGGACTGGTTTGGGGAAAAGAAGCGTGGCAGAAAAAGATTGGGTTCAAAACCTTGTCCCTCAAGAGGGACAGAGAGAAATAATGAGTAACCAAGAAGTGGAACCTACCGGCTTTGAAGTACTGAGAGTCTGGCTAAAATGTATACCCAAGTCAAAGCAGTACAACTCTTTGAGTAGATTTGTAATCTTGACCATATTCACAAAAGTTAGAAGTCTTTTTCTTTTCTCAACCGTGGATATGGAATATGTGAGATTTCAAGATCGCAAAAACTCATTTATGGTAGAAATTGAGTTAACCTCGGAAAGGGCACACTCAGCAATCCTGAAGACAGCAAGAGCCTTAGAACAAGAAGGATTAATAGTGGCCAGTGAACCATTTAAAACATCTTCCCCCAGTACCAGTCAAAACAATGGTTTCATAAGAGTTAACTTGCAGCGACAAGGAAGAGGGCCACAGGGGCCGAGAAAGGAGGGAACCATGAACGAACGAGAGGGTACAATCCAGGAAAAAGTGCTAGCTGTCCTGCCAGATATATTGTCGCAGGTTCTTACGAACATGGGAATAGGCTCACAGTGTCTTTAGTCAGAGCAGCTTCCATGTGGCGAGTGTCACGACCCTTAACCAAAACCCCCAGAGGCATGTCCACATGCCAGGTAAGGTCAGGGTTCAGGGTTCCATTAGGGCCTCGAGAGCCTTGCACTACCTTCCAAGACTCTCTTGGAGTCAGTCCTGGCGCCAGGCTCATATTCAGTATAAGGAACATCTTTGAGGGGGACTACTTTTCCTTGGGCCTGCCGCCAACATGGAGGCACCCACACAGTCTAGTTCTCTAGAACTAGACTGTGCGGTATAGTGATTTGGGTGTGGTAGCCTGGGACTACTTTACCTGGAATACTTTGCTGGGAGGCTATTTAAACCACACCCAAGCCACAGAACACGCTTCACATTATTCTGCAGCCTGCAGCATAACGCTCACCGTGCCCAGTGTCCTTGATACAGGCGATCATCAGAGCAACGAGCCTGCAGAGGAGAGAAAGAACATCATTAATAGCTCTTACCTGTGAACTCAATCCTGTATCCGCCCGACTCACATTCATGCTTCTGCTGCTCGCGGTCGCCATCCAGCAATTAGCATCTTCTGAACACTGTGTACTCACCGGAACGAAACAACCTGACGGGAAAGAGAGAAAGACAACGTTAGAAAGGGTTACCTACGGTGTAAGCCCCAGTCATCACGAGATCCTCACCTGGTTGGCCACCTCTTGGTCGGCATCGTTCGGGGATACCACACTCACTGGAAGAAAACCGTTGCGGCCTGTAAAGGGAGAAGAAACACAGGTTATCAAGGAAAAGGTGAAGTAGTGTCACGCTTAGCGCGTTACTTACCAAATTGTAGTGCGCTTCTTGCGCCATCCATACCGGCAGGTGCTCAATCAGCACGACACGCCGAACCTCCCGCTCACCTAAGGGGGTAAAGAAAAGACATTAACCACAAAGAAAGGAAGGCTAGGACAGTACAATACAAAGACTGCTGCAATAAGACCTACCTTAAAGACACTTGAATGGGCTTGCACCAGTGAAGTAACTCGGTCACCCAAGTCCACTGAAGACTTCGCACCCCTGCAAAAAAGACAGGACGGAGAGCACGCCAAATATTACAATAAGGCCCGACTTCCATCGAAGGCACCACACGGGATTGGGAAGAGGGTTCCAGGCGCAAATCACGCAACCACGACTGAGTGGCGTCCCCGTGGATACCAGGTGATCGTAATAGTGAGCTTGAATACGCAGGGTTCCAGTACAATTAGAGCAAAACACATGAAACTATCTTTTTGGTAAAATTGACGTTCTTTTATTCAGGAGACCTCGCTGGTAAACCCAATTGAGATCGGGGGGTATACAATACAGTGCTTGCCAGCCAGCCAAAAGGCAAAGGGAAGGCCTGCTGGAGGTCTGCCGATAGCATTTAAAAACAGCTATGTTAAATCAATTGTCCCAATATTTCAAGATGATAAGGGAATCTTAGGGTGCAAAGTCCATTTGGATTTTAATATATCAAATCCAGATTTGATAGTAATCGATATTTACTAGAACCCCGCCTCTTCTGATCTCCACATTTCTGGAAAAATTAACAGACTTAATGGTAAAAATTTAATCAGAACTGGGAAGAGCTAACATTATAATGGCAGGGGACCTTAATTCAGAGTGTGTTCAGCAAAGGGAAGGGAAAGAGCCTTCCATAACACGGAAAATCTCTAAAAAAAAAAGGAAAAAAAAAGGCAACTATGGTTGGATTTTGTGACTTCCTGGGTTGTAAAAATGTTAAATGGGAGCTCTAGGTGAGACAAAGACCCTGGTACGACATGGCACAGAGGTAAATCATCCTCCATCCTGGAGACTACATCTTCGTTGGTGTGAGGTTTTTTTTCTCCTGCACCTCTACGCTAGACGTGAGGCATGACGCTTGGAGCTCTCATTTACAGATTTGTCAGCTGCCCCAGTAGTGATGCCTAAACAAGCATTGAACAGGGAAAAGGGGAAACTAAGATTAGTAAAATATGGGCATGGAGGGAGGGAGTTAAACAGAGTAAAAAAAAAAATCCCATCCCCTATTTTGCAAAAATATTGTCAGCCAGAGGAATTTGTGAATTTTATATGGACTATAGCGCCCCAAAACTGCCAGCCAACCACGGGGATACAACAAAAGCATAAACATGAATTTGACGAAGAAACCTGGTCAAAAAAACAGGCAGTAAGAAGAAATGCGCAGGTTAAAAGCACTAAAGTTAAATCATGAGGATTATAAAAAAGAAGCTAGGGGAATAATGAATAACTATAAGTGCTGGTCAAGAAATCATAAGATGCTCCGCTTACAACGAGATGGCGAGCAAATGTTAAAGCTATTATCCTAGTCCAATTCGAGAAGCTTTTGGTCAATTATGAACCAACTTGACTCACAGTCTAAAAGCTCTTTATGTAACCCAGTTTCCGAAGGAAAATGGGTAGAACATCTATCTGGTATCTTTAAGAAGCCTCAAGAAGAACTAAAATGTTTACCATCAGACAGCGGGCAGAGGGTAACCATTGAGGAGGAGATTATTATGGAAATAATAACCAAGGTGTCAACATCCAAAGCAGCTGGCCCTAATGGCCTCACGTATCAAGTGCTTAAAAATGATCCAGTGCTTTGGTCAAAATCGCTAAACCAATTATATGTTGAGATCCTAAGAATCAAGCAGTTTCCCTCCTCATGGAAAACGGCTCTGGTCATTCAATTTTTCAAGGAGGGCGATAGGACCGACCCAGTAAACTATCGTCCTATCGCCCTCCTTGATAATGAGAGCAAAGCTTGGACCTGTCAATTTGGTAAAACGCCTTGGAGAGATCTATCCAGGCACCGTACAATGGCATGCCCCCTTTTGCATTGGGGATTTGCTTACCAAGTTCAATGTGAGACCGTTCAACGCTGTACACATCACTTTTCTGAACCCTGTTTGAAAACAGGAAAGGGCCTCTGTGCGCTCCACCCAAATTGATAATTCGTTCAGTAACAGCTTCCAGAATGTGATGAAAGGGATGGCTTTCTGAATATAGTTAAGGATGGCAAGAATATCCTCCTCCTCCTGAGCTCGAAAAAGCGGGTGGCAGGGGATTAACATTGCAACTGGATTTTGGTTGAAACACACAATAGCAACCCAATAATGACCTAAGGATAAAGACATTTTTAAAATTGGCCTTGGAGGAAATTATGTTGAATTGAAAATGTAGGATTAGATTTGTTCGCAATATGGCATTGTACTGCTTTGAATGAGTTGTTTTTTTATGAATTGCATAAGAATGTAATTTTATTATGAAATGAATTGAATTTTTTTAATGTGTATATTTTGCAAATGTTTATATAAACTAAATGCAAATAAAATAAATGAATACAATAATACTATTCCTTTGTATTTTTCTTTTTTTTCTGTCAGTAGTGTGGCTTTATATAATATTTTGTAAAGTTTAAATGTTTTCTGTTTGTGCTTTTTGTTAAACCAAATACAAATTAAAAAAAAATATGGGGCCTATGGGGAGGTCGCTGTGCCACCAGCAGCAGTGCAGGGGAGGATTCAGGAGGGAGTGGGAGTTCTGCCGCTCTGTCATCTATCTCCCCTTGCGAATCGGACCGGCAGCACCGATCCTGGATTTCCTCCGCGCCAGCAGTGCACCAACACTTTACGGAGGTGAGAGTGGTCCTCTCCGAAGGTTGTGAGAGCCCGCAGGGCCCTCACAGAAGCAGCCGCAAGTCTGTGGCCAGGTATGCAGATGTCGTGGTATGATGGCGACCCCAGTCTAGGAGCTTGTTCTTCTGTTGTCCAGCATCTGCGCCGACAGTGCACGTCCTCACACTGCCACCAGGCAGAAGGGCAACGAAGGGCTCAAGCTGCACCAGCTGTCCGCTGTGAGAGACGTCAAGTGGGCCGGACGTCGGCATAGCACCACAGGTCAGTACACCCCGTATTCACTGCAGGGCCATCTCGGATCCGATGCCAGGAGTCAGTCCCCTGGGAAGGATGGCAGGAAGCCCGCGCCGCAGGCAGAACATTGTGCTGCTTTCCCGGGCAGTACTGGCACAGGGTGGAGGCTGAAAGGCTAAATCTTCTTTGGCTCGGGTCATGCGGCAACCATTGTTAGGGAGAATTCTCATTCTGTGGCTAATTTCCCTTACCTATAGAGTCCCCCAGCAGCTTTGCTGGATTTGAAGGGTTTGTTTTTTTTCTCCTGCTAAGAGTGAGACTCTCTTTCCCACTCTTAGGCATATTTGCTATGTGTGTTCTAGGCTATTTTTTGTGTTTAATGTCTATGGGGTTTTATCTCACCCCCATAGGAACCATCTTTATCCACATGTGTTACACAGCACCCTCCGTGCAGTGACACAGGTGTGTCATAGTGACCCCCAAACATAGACTCCATACCCTGGGATGACTACTGTCTCCCAGGGCATGTAAAGTCCCCATTGACTTTACTAGTCACTCTTTATGAACAAAACCAGTTCAACCCATCTTACTATGGAGGTACTGGAAAGGGTTCATAGTTTTTACCTTATGTTCATTTTCGAGAGGCTACCGTACAGTCCCTCTCTGAAAAGTTTCTGGCTGGTGGCAGTGGTTACTACCAAAAATATTCGACCGCAAATATTTCTCTATGGGATTTTCCCATTGTTCGAGGCTACCACATTTACTGACAGCCTCTAACATACCGCCGGTTTATTTTTATATTAACTTTACTCACTTAGGTTTTATTTGCCAGAACTTTTATATAAATTCTTTCTCGTGTCTTTCTCTAAGATCCTAACCCAGGTTGGGGATCCTTTGTTTGTCCTTTTGGCAGGCTTCTGCTAAGAAGCCCTCCTTTCGGCGCCACTGAGTCTGGGGTGGACCCATTGTGTGGGATGCGGAATAGGACCCCTGGACAGGGTTGCCTCAGCAACCCATGTCGCACTCTGCCCTGATAGGCTGGAGGGTCTCCCGCCAGGATGACCACTCCACTGTGTGAGTGACAGCTAGGCTGTATGAATGGGGGTCTTTTTGCATAAAAGCAGGGTCCTGAAGACTGGATGAGCAAGACGTCGCCACTGGAACTAAGAAGCCGAAGAGGAGAGAAGCCAAAGACATCTGCACCAACTGAACCACCGGTGAAGCCCTGCTGCAGCGTCTCACCACTTTTCTCCACACGACGAGAGAAGATCTTCATCTGCAAGAGCCTTCTTCCCTTGAGCTGTTGGGGCCAACTAGTTTGCCAATCGCCTTCCAGGACCTGCCTTGGTCGAATCGCCAGTGCCCTGCACTCGGAGACCGGATAGCCAGGCACACGTCCACCCAGGCCGCGATTTAAAGGAGCGTACCTTTTATTTCGTTTGGCAGCACCACAGCTGGTTTCATCCCGGGGCAGTGCAGTAACTCAAACCTTCCTCCACAACGAGAGTCTCTCTTCCTCTGCTGGATCTCCCGAACTGCAGGAACTGCCAGGAACAACCACCACCGCAGGAGCCTCTTCTACAATTTAAGGTACTTTGTTCCGCCAGGCCTCCCTTTTCGTTTGGTAGCGCTAAAGGTGTTTTAAATCCTTTACCTATCTGTTGGGTTGGCCGCCCCTATCATCTAACATTGTCTTTCACCTTCTGCAACCAACCTTTCGAATTGTTTAACAAAGAATTGACTGCAGCTACAAGAACATTTTGCTCCTGGGTCCTTTGCCCTGTACCACTGACTCTGGCACAGGCCTATTCACTCTGGCTGAATCTGTTATAACTGCCCTCTCTAGATTGCTTCTCAACTAGAAATGTGTTGGTGCACCTAACTCTTATAACCACCTTTTCCTTCCCACTTTTAAAACTTGTGTAGTGCCATTTTGCTCGGTTTTCACCTCAGTATTATACATGCTAAAGTACTGCCTTGTCTAAACTTGTTCACAAACTTATTGGGAAGTGTTGCTAGGGTGCCTAAGAGTTTATTCCTGTATAACCTTTTCTTTCTCTCCCTTGTGAGAAATTGCTAGAGTGCCATTTGTGTTTGGTTTTCACTGTGCCGTTTTGCTCAGTTTTCACTCTTACACAAACTTGTCTACAATTTAACTAGGGAGTTGTGTATACTTTTCTTGACTGATTTTAACTTGCTTTAATAACTGTGATTAATGTGTTGAACTAGAAGTGTGTCAAATACATATATTCGTTTTAATACAAAGCTTTGGTCAGTGTTTCCTTGTGCCATAGTATTGTAGCCCTATTGTCTAAACCCTGAATACTGCTCATCTCCCGCTTGAGATAAGTCTGACTGCTTAGCCACAGCTACCAACTAAATCTTTGTGGTAAAGACTGATACCAAAGGGGATTTATTGCTCATACCTGTAGTCTTCTGTAGTGCTCTCTAAGGGAACTGCACAGGATTCTGCCTAACAGCCATCAGCTAGAAACAGCCACTCCGCCAAGGTCAGGGGAGCCAGGCCTGTAATCCTTCCTCACCAGTGGTGTTACGCTGCCCGCTAGTATGTAGCAGATATTCGACTCACGTCGGGGGCGGATAAGTAGTTCCCGCTCTGCCTTGGCGACCTTCACCACAAGCAGTGGAGCTGCCGTAGACACGCCTCGCCTCACCAGGTCCTCGCGGCTCCCCAATGACTCGATGATTGCTGCCGTGTGCGCGCAGGCACGGGCTGGCTCCCCACTGCTGCCCACAGTCTGGAGGACGGGTGTTCACTCCAGCTGCCGCCTCACCGAGTTTTGTATTAGTGCAGCACAGAGCTATCAAGCTAGGCAGCCATTTTCTGGCTGCTCAACAGCGCCCCCACTTGTTCTATTTTTTAATCAGAGGCCTTATACTTTGGAAGTCCTTCCCTATTCTAGGGCATGAGTGATCTCAGAGGCAGAAGGGAGACACTGGTGGTCCAGTGGTCAACAGTATGCAGGTCAAAATAGGCACAGATGCAGGAAAGTCAGAGTTTGCGAGAATTTCTCGTCCAACAAGTAAGTACAGACTTTATAGATAGTAGAAAGTGATCAGGGACTTTGTAGAAAACTCCCTAGATGCGTTCCAACGGTATGGGCAAACTCCCAACTTCATGAATCACAACCATAGTCACACAGGAGCGACACAAGACATTAGGTAAGTATTCCCCTCAGCCACACCTTACCTTAGTAGTGAAAAAGAGCTTGTAGATGGACACCTTCAAGAGGCAGCAGCACAGGAACCGATCTTTGGATTCTTGGTGGTGTTGATGAAAGAACAGACACTGGATATGAAGTTGCAGCAGCAGTCAACAGAAAAGGCTCCCAACAAAGAATACTTTGGTGCTTGTTGCGGCTCTGTGGATTTGGTGCCCTTTTCAAGGTACCAGATGTGGAACGTTCATCGTTTGATCGATTTGCCTCTCTATCTCGGGTCAATATTCTGGTGGGGGGACTTCAAGTAGTGGAATCTTAATTCTGGAGGTCCAACAGGAGTCCATCGAGGTTTCAGAGAGATTTGTTCACAGGAAGCCATTGCACAGCACTCAGCCTTGAGGTCCTAGGGTATTGGCGGTTTGCAGCCCAGGAAGGTCAAGCTTGTCATGGGATGGCTCGAAATGCAGGTCATCTTGAGACTATTTGGTCCCACTAGCCTAAGGGTCGTAGTCATTGTCTTTGGGACTCCTCTGTCGCATGGAAGAAAGAGTCAGCACAGGCATTGGTTACACAGCAGGCATATGTGATCACTGGAATCAGCTACAGCCACCTTCTCTTCTTCTTCCTCATTGGATTCAGCACCAGTGGTCCACTTATCTAGATGAATGGTGATCCTTCTGTGCATTACCCCGACTGGTTTGACAGCCTGCAAGTAAAAATCACGCTAAAGTCAGTAGAACACGTCCACTGCCACAAGCCATAATAGTGGGCCTGTCACTGTGACAGAAATGTCACAGCAGCAGTGAGTTGTACCTCCTCAGCACTCCACATAAGGTGAGATGTGCTAACCCAACTATGGGGATTGTAGAAAGGATAAAAAAGTATCATTCTACCCTTCGGAACAGTTTACACAAGGAACCCAAGAGAAAATAAAAGGGGAGCCCAAGGGGCAACCCAGCAACACTGCACAGAAAGTGTTGTGTGCTGCAATAGAAAAATGCAAATGCCCAAAAGTTATAGGAAAGTATAGTTCCAAAAATAAACTATGACGAGTCGTAAAAAGGACACCCATAAAAAGAGTTAAAAAAAGGGTGAGTGGGGAAAAAGATTCCCACTCACTCAGGTACTTAGAAAAATAATGCCGAAATCCAGCGTAAAGTTCTGGCGGACTCACAGTTGAGGGAGATTTAGCATAAAAATGAAAATGTCACCCAACAGGTGCAGCTTGGTTCTCTGTGACACAGAGAGCAAGGGACCCACATCTGGGCATACCCTCACTCACACAGGGTGACAAACTATGTGATGGGTGGAAGGTTTTGAATTAATCTGAACCACTGGCACTGCTCTGGGCAACGTTCCACACCACCGTTTATTTGCCCGCCTGTGCCATTGTAAGAGGGTTGCAGCCATATGCAAATCAATTGGGTACTGCCACCAATGGGAGCTGCCCGGTGTGAGAAACCAGAAGGTTGCTCACCTGCTAGTTCCTGGGGTCTGTCATCCAGGTGGCCAGGACACAGCCATTGTTTTTGGATCCAATTCCTGGGGGTGGACCAGTGTGGGAGGATCACCGGGTGAGGGCTCTTCGGGGAGTGGGACACCGGATGGCGAGATTCGGTATCCCTCCCCCTGTAACACCTTTACCCCATCCTACCCAGTAGGATATGTGGGAACTCCCCTCCCCCCTTTCACTTCCACCACACTTCCATATGGACAGACTGCTCTGGAAGAAATCCGACTCCCAACCAAGCAGTGTACCTGACATGTCCCGCTACTAAGGCAATTACTGGCAATCACTCACACCTGACTCCCATAAAAATTCCCCAAATGTATAAAAGACGAAGCATGAGAGCACACTCTGAGCGAGACAAAGCACACAAAGGAGTAGCATTTCCGAGAATACAACAGAGCAAGGGGAAAAAGACAACACACCGAGAAGGGTCTGTAAGGAGGGAAATATCCTTGACCTTTCCGACAGGAGACCTTTACTTTCAAAACCCTTGTATATTCAAAAACATAAGGCAAGGAAACAAAGCTAAAGAATTCTACATTGTGTGTCGGAGATACCAGAGGCCGTCCTGCATAGCTGACCAAGTCGGGGAGGAGCAGCAGCTGCTGTGGTATGGTCCTTGGCTCCAAGAACAAAGGTGCGACAAAAGATAAACACAGCCGCTTAGTTAGGGAGGCCAATGCAAGACCAGTCTGTGTTGAAGTCAAGGTTGCAAGTGGCAACACAGTATAATGAGCACAGGAACAAACATTGTTAAACGCGTGTGATGAAAGACACGAGTAAAGCTGAATCGCTGATGAATGTTTGAACTTTGAGAAGGAAAGATACGATACCAGTGACAGACTGGTCCGGTGCCACGTGGGTGCTCAATCGAAGGTCTCTGTAACGCTATCCAGCCAAGAGGTGGCAGAAACAAAAGTAAGACTATTGTGTGAAGCGAAGCGAAGTGGTCCTGCAATGGTTAGGCCAAACCCATCGCACATTCGAAAGTCTTCTATTTTTGATAATAAGAAGAAAACTTAGAAAGTGAGATTGCATGGTCAGAACGAGGGAGACCAAATGTGACATATATTGTACTAAAAGGACCCAAGCCCGAACGAGCGAGATCCAGGGTCCGAGCCCAAGCAAAGGAGATCCAGGATCTGAGCCCAAGCAAGGGAGGTTCATGATCCGAGCCTGAATGAGAGAGATCTGAACTGGTTGATCTCCAGCCCTTTAAGATGAGCAGCAATACCCTTGAGATGGCTGGGAATGCAGAGTTTACTCATACATCAATAATCAAAATGACTCGGGTAGTTGGCAAAAAGGATAACTGTTTTAATATCATTTATCTAAAACAGGGAGTACAACGGACATCATCCGACGTCGCATAGCAATTTCTCTCAATGTATTTCAGAAACAAGTAATCTTATATAGCAAAAAATCATCATATGTGACATTCAAACTGCGTTTTAGCGAAGTCATCCTACGTGGCAACCTACTAAAACCTAGTGGCAAATGTGATTGGGTCTAAGGAACTATCGAAGTGTAGACTCTATACTAGTATGGGACAATGAGTGAAAGTGAAAGGCTTCTTAACATCCGGTGGGGCAACTAAGCCCTCCCCTCAAAATGGCCACTCTGAACGTCACTAAATACATGACGTCCCATTGGCTACACTAACCATAGGACCCCTAAGTAAGTGGTCCCCTACAATTGGTTGGCACTCTAACCTTCATCAGTACTTTTCCACCTACGTCTAGCAGCACGCAGATTGGACTTCCAGGTGCTGGTGAGCTTGTCTAAAACAGAGCTTCCCACCAATTAGCATATCCATCTATCATCACCTCAGTGGTCTGCTGGCAATTAAGACTTTGAACTTGTCCTTGGGAGTGTTCTTAGCTCTGGAGAATTCAGGGACCGAAGGCACGCTCTGGCCTCATGCGTAGGTGTGACCATCTCGTCCGTCCAACTTCATCCGTCCAAGTGACTGTAGACCATGATTTTGAGCTTCAGACCTCTGATGTCTTCTTTGTTTGGTTCATGCCTTCTGAACAGTTTTGTTCTTTCACACTTGGCTTCTTGGCTTGGCTTCATGGCTCATCCACCCTAGCCTTTCCAAGATTCACTTTTAATTCACTTGTTTTCCGCAGTGCGACACACTGAAAATGAGGCCTTCCTTTTCCAGTCAAATTCTGCTATAACATGTAGTGGAAACATCCATCCTTATTCTTTATGCATATATGTATATATTGGTGCATGCCGCAACTTATTTACTACTTAGCTAGCCTCAAGAATACTTTGTCTGCTTGCGTTTCTCTGCATCTGTACACGTGTAAAACAAATTGATATCTTCATCATTTCTGTGGCATAAGCTTCTTCACCTTGATCCCAAGATGTAACTTATCCTTGATTCTTTCTTGATGTCTTACAGAATATCATCATTCTCTTGTCTCTGCATCTCCTTTATGCACGTCAGCTTGATTCCGCATGACGTCACCATTCATCTTGACCATTAATTTTCTCTGCTTCTTCTGGGATTTCATTGAAATGGCCATGATATCCTCTCGTATGCAGGTATGGTTTTCTCAATGGGAACCTTGCTTCCAGGATTCCCTTAGGTACTGGTATTCTTACTGGTAGTGCACGTGTCTCACACTCTGGCTTCCAACGTATAGGCAATATGGGTGAAGTGGTTGGTGTGGGGGTACTTGGCTGCTCCTCTATACTCCCCCCTCTGGGCGATTCATCAACCACTCTCCATCATCCTTCACTCCTAGACATCCTTGTCTGAAGAAATGCTTCTTTAGGATCCATATCTTTATGACACTGTTATAAAGCGAGTGGGAATAGACAACACAATAGACAAATGTGAGGTTGAACTTTGTTTTAATTGATTCTTGTTTCCTTTTCCCTTGTAACATGGGAACAAACAATATTGCCGACCAACTGGGTTGCTCTTGACTCTGGCGACTCTTACTTTCCTGGATCAGTCTTTCTGCTTCTCTTGACCTTAAGCTTTTGATAAGAGGAGTGGTGCCCTTATAGCTTCCTATATATAACTTCTATGCTGATTGCCCTCCACCATATCCACACGTGGCCTCTCCCATAACTTTCGTTCTCTTTACAGTTCCTTTAACCCCCTGCTGGCTTTGTAACCGTTAGGCCAGGATACTGTCTCTTTTCTATTATCAATGTCTTAACTTTTCTGCCGCCTCTCCTGACGTCGTACCAGATGGACCCAACCGCCTTCCCCTCACCTCACTCCATGTCGCGGGCTCTTCTCCTGTTACTCGGCCGTGGGAGGGAGCCTCTGCTCTACAATAGGGGGTTACCCTATCGGTGTACCTCCTCCAGAGACAGCGTTAGCGGCCTGGGCCTTCCGTCATCGCCGTTTCATTCAGCCTGTGCCGGTGCAGACGCACAGCTGATCATGCGGCTTCGGCCGTCGTAGCACTGACTGACTCCTCCCCTGCAGCAGCGGCGGTTTCACTGCGGCTTCACGGTCTCCGTCAGGCCGTCGGGCTGATTCCTGGGCTCCTCCTCCTCCCCTGATCGACCTTGCAGCTGTTGTCCTGACTTCAGCTGTCTTCGGCAAGCGGACTCCTCCTCCGCAGAGGTGGGGCTCGTCTCCGCTCCTCTACCCCTTCTCCCTCAGCGAGCCGGGCCAAACTACGGGACTCCGTTAGCAGATAGAGCGGCCTTCTCCCCACACGGAGTCTCTATTCCTCTCTCTCGATTCTCCGCTGAAACTTTGTTGCAAACTCTAGTTAACTATGACAACTTCGCAAGATGCTCAACAGGAGTGTATCTTGACTGAACCTTCATGGCCCCGCTGACTCAGTAGGCCCATTCATATATGATTTCCTCCTCCGAGGTAGCCTTTTCCTCCTCACCCTTCTCGGCAGGCTAAAGAAAAACAAACAACAACAAAAAAAACGTCCACTATTAAAGTAAAGCACCTTCTTAGGCCATCTCTTTATCTCTCATTGGAGCTCCCAGATGTCTTTTCCATAGCTATGGCCCTCCCCTCACTTATGACATCATCCATATATGTCATGATGCCTACCTCCAAGGAGCCAGGCCCAGCCCAGCAACCCCAGAGGCAGACATCATTTTCCCCAAGGACGTCTCAGCGGGCCCAAGTTTGGGGCCTTTTGGACGCAGTCCTGGCGCCTTCGGCGCCAGGCTCATTCTGGACCCCAGTCCTGGCGCCTTAGGTGCCAGGCTCATAAAGCAAGACATGTGTGTAAGTGTTTTAATGTGCACTTACCTGAAGCAGACCGTGCTGCTACATCCAGGCCCTCTTGAGGACTGAATGGGACTACTTTATCTTTTGGACTACTTTATCACTCGGGTGTGGCCTAAGGAAGAATACATACCTGAGTGGAAGGATACATACCTGGAACTACTTTACAGGCTATTTAAACCACACCCGAAGAGCAGCACATGCTTCGTGTTGTTCTGCATCTAGCAGCTGGACGCTCACCGTGTTTGCTCCTGCATTCGGACTTCTGCCACGCCTGCCAGCATCCTGATCACCTACAAAGGAAGAGAAAGAGAGAATAGGATAAGGAAAAGACTTTACCTGCAAGATCTGCATTCCGGAGTCAGCTCGCCGACGATCCTGCAAAGGAAGACACTTAATTTAAAAGCACATCGCATCGACCGCCGCAGCGCCGCATTCCACTCACCTTCACAGGGCGCCTCCATGTTCAGCAGCGATCACCCGGATTCGCAGCCACGCTTCCACGCCTAGGGAGAAAAAGACAAGAGCAAAGGTGAGAGAGAGAAGGGAATGAGGAAACCTAAACCTCCATGTTAAGACTTACCTGTTGGGTCATTCCCTCTTCATTTCGGGTCCGCGCCGCATCCAGGTGTTTCCGGACCCCGGCCCCTATGGGGAAAAAGACATTAGCGTCAATGAGCGAATGAAAAGACATTACCCAAAAACGCTCATCAAGACTTACCTGATTTCTACAGGGATTGTATCTCGGGTCGGTGCCTTTTCCCCGGCATTCCGTACCCCGGCCCCTATGGGGAAAAAGACATTGACATTAGCATATTGATGCAAGGACAAAAGGGGAACCTTTCAAGGAACTTACCTGGAAGCCAAGCAAGTTTAGTTCTCATAAAACAAAGAATCCAGTGAAGTAACTGGATATCAACGCGCCCCTGCATCAGAAGCAGGAAGGAGAGCTCGCCCTTCAAGACCCTAAGGTGAGACGCTACGGGAAGCACTGAAGGGTTTCGAGGAGGGTGAGAGGGGAAAGGGGGAGGCTGGTAGCATTCCCCGCAGACAGTTAATCCCTTATTCTCGCCTACAGAAGGATACTTTTGCAAGCCGGACAAGCAGGAGTTGGGAGTCCGGTCCAGTCCATCTTCTGAGCCCCGCGCAACACCTTAGAAGAGGTCACAGCAGCACGATCCTGGCCAGCGCCTCCGTGGGAGTCAGGTGAGCGTAACAATATACTCTTCCTGCTTAGCATAGGCCTAGGGGATTTGTAGTTAATTGGCTCGGATTTGTAGTTAATTGGCTCTGATATATCTCAGCCTCCTCTGGCCTCATCACAGACACCCTTCAGGCATCCTGCTGATTTCACATGTAGAGGAGGAGCTAAGTACCCCTACTCCAACCGCCCGCCCATATTATCTGTCTGTTGGAAACCAGAGTATGAGACATACACGGAGCAGTTGAATAGACAAAGAGCAGAGTATGGACTCTGTCCAGTACCAGTGAAAGTACCCATACCTAAGAAGATCTGGGAGGCAAGGTACCCAATGAGAAAACCGTACCTGCTTACAAGAAAATATGATGGCCATTTCATGAGATTCCGGAAGAAGCAGAGCAGATAAATGGCAAAGATGAGTGGTGACGTCACACAGAATCGAGCTGACGTCTGTAGATGAGATGCAGAGACCAGAGAATGCACATATTCTATAAGGCATCAAGAAAGTACCACATATAAGTGACATCTTGTGATCAAGGTGAAAAAGCTTATGCCATAGAACCAGATGAAGATATAAAGCTAGTTTATACGTGTGCAGATGCAAAAGAAATGCAAGCAGATGAAGTCATCTTGAGGCTTGCCTTATAGTAAATAGATTGTGGCAAGCGCCAATATATACATATGCATATGGACGAGTAAAGGATGGATGTTTCTACTACGCATTATAAGCAGTGCTGGACGTTAGCAAAAAGGCCTCATTCCAGTGTGGCACAGTTAAAAAGCAAATTGAATTATAAAATTAATCTAAGCAGAAGGAGTTGGATGACCCAAAGAAGCCAAGGTCTTATCAAACTGGAGTGAACTGACATTGGATACAATTTGTGTGAAAGAACAGAAACTCCTGTTCAGAAGGCTTGATCAAAACAAAAGACGGCAGAGGACTATTAGAAAATAGCATTTTGCTACACTAAAAGGCTTGATTCCATGGTCTCTATTCACGTGGAAGAATGAAGTTGGAAGAACGAGGTGGTCACACCTACGCACGAGGGCAGTGTGTGCCCACACTCCTTAAAATTTCTCAGAGCACAGTACAAACTCAAGGCCAGGCTTCAAAGCCCTAATTGACACTGGACTATTGAAGTGATGATGGATTTATTTGCTAATTGGTGGAAAGCTAGTGTTAAGACGAGCTCACCAACACCTGGATGTTGAGTCTGCAAGCTGCTAGACGTAGGTGGAAAAGTACTGACAGGGGTTAGAAGCCAACCAATTGAAGAGGACTGCGTAATTAAGGGTACTATAGTTTGTGTAGCCAATGGAACGTCATGTATTTAGTGACGTTCATAGTGGCCATTTTAAGGGGAGGGCTTAGTTGCCCCACCTGATAAGTACCCTATCACTTTCCTTCACTGTTCTATACTGATATGGAACTTATACTTAGATATTCACTTAGAGCCTATCACTTCTCTCAATAGGTTTTTGTAGTTTGCCACGGAGGATGGCGTTGGTAATGACGCAGGTCAACATGCCACTGATGACGAATTTGCTTAATTAACCTTTGTTTTTTGTAAAATTTGTTGAGTAAGAGGATTGAGCGAGTGCTGATGTTCATTGTACTCCCTGTTTTAGATAATTGACATTAAAGCAGATTTCCTTTTGCCAAACTACCTGAGTCGTTTCGATTATTGATGTATGAATACAATCTGCATCCCCGTCCATCTCAAGGGTAATTGTTACTCATCAACTGGCTGGGATATCCTTTTTTTAAAATTATTATAATTTTCTTATTTGTTTGGGTGAACTCTGACCTTTACAAAAACAATCTTTCAACATTTCAAAACTCATCAAATAAAATAATATTGACATTTCATTTCATTTCGTAAAATAAAAAAAAAAAGCTAAATTAGTTAAAAGAACACACAAGGATAAATTTAAGCAGACAATTACTGCACAGAGAAAGAGTACAGGAGATAAGATTACAGAAGAAAATAAAGAAGAAGCGAAATAGGAAAAGAAAGAAGGAGGAAATAATAAAAAAAAGAGTGATCAGGCGGCCAAACCACACCTTAATGACTACAGTAGCCGTCCCTTGGCTATTCTCTGTTCTGTCCATTTAATCCTATCAAGTTAATGAAAAGATAAATAATTATCGGACCTCAGAACCCCCGTAACTCTTTTACTTCCACCTCCGGTTTATGTCTGCATTGTATCAAACTCCTGTTGGAACAGTCCAATTTTTACTAGAACCTGGCCGACTGCTATAGTTATGGCAGTATCATGTCCCGAAATCAGAAGATTTCAAAAAATTTCTGAAGTCAGCCATTCTACTTTGTGTACAGATTTAGAGAAATGGCTTACTCTTACATCCCAGGTCTCTTCGCAGTCTCGAAGCAAATGACTTAGGCTTTGTTTGGTTGGTTCTGCACAAGTGACACATAAAGTGATGGCTTTATGTTGTAGTCCCCGGATGCTTACAATGTCTCCTGTATGGATTAGGTTTAGACGTGCCCTGAGAAATCTATTTCTAGACTCCCCATTTGGGTGTTTTCATAAGTATTTTGGTAATTGTCCCAACTTTTTCACCACTATGAGAAAGCTGTTTGTAGGTCTTATGCGCCTCATTTTTATCCCTGCTCTAATCCAGTCCAGTGTTTCTGTTTCTTTTTTTGCTTTCAAAGGATTAGCCATCAGAACTTCTATTGATGTATCAGCTTCCAACAGAATGCTAAGAACTTTTGTTTCTAGATGTTTAAGTATCTTTGACTTCTTCATTTGCATCTGAAGTTTTATATCCTCATATAGCGAGTTTTCTTGTGGATCTTTTATCAGCCTATAGAGTGAAAGCAATCTCCAGTCTACTTGTTGCTCCAGGGATTTCAACCCAAGTTCGAACCTTAGGGCCGACATGGGCAGACAGTTTGGCAGGCCTAATGATCTTTTCCATATCTGACCTTCTACTTTTTGCCAATCTATCTCCGAGAGTATTGGATTGGCCTCCAGGCCGTATAGCATCACAGGGGTTATTTTTGCAACGTAGAACTTTATCAACGGTATGATGGAAAATTTACAAAGTTCCCATAGAATTTCTTTCATCTGTGGTACCGCTTTCTCCACTTTTATCCTTATTTCTTCTTCAATTTTATTGACTGATGGAGAAACGTGTATCACATACCCCAAATACACTAGCTCTTCTGTTCTCGGGATCACTTCGCCTTCGAAAAACCAACTTGTGTAATTTACGCGCTTTTTTGGGTGGTTCAGTACTAGAATTTTTGATTTCTTTGGGTTTACTAGGAGACCATTTGCTTTGGTATACTTGCTTAGGCCATTCAACAGTTGTTGCAGCCCTACCGCTGTTCTGTCGATCAGGACTAGATCGTCTGCATAGACGAGCCAGTAAACCTTAGTTGTATGTAGTTTACGGCTTGCCATTGCCCATGATTGCAAAAAAGGCCCTAGGTCTGACAGATACTGGTTGAAAAAGAAGGGTGCACCCAAGCAGCCTTATCTCACTCCTTGTTCAACATTATTTGTGTTACTTAGATGTCCGGTCTCATCTAATCTTACCATCAGAGAGGTACCCTTATGTAATTCAATTAATATTGACAACAAACCCCTCGGTGCTCCCCAATTTCTCATTTTCACCCACAAGCGTTCTCTATTGACTAGGTCAAACGCCCTGGAGAAATCGATCCACGCTCCATATATGGGGAATTCTCCAAACTCTTTTGAGTGTTCTACCAGCAGGGACAGTGTTAGCCCGTTTAGTGTAGTGGCATACCCTTTCTGAACCCAGTTTGAAATTTAGAGTCTATCTTTGATTGCTTTGCCCAATCCTCTAGCTCTGTCATGATCATTCTCATGAAAATGTTGCTTTCGATATCGAGGAGGGCAATTGGCCTGTAGTTCTCTGGTAGGCACTGGTCTCCCCCCTTATAGAATGGTATAATCACAGCTTGTTTCTAGGAGGAGGGGAACGTTCAGTTCTCTAATATTTCATTATAAAGGTTGAATAAAAGGTTTGGCCAGGTTTTAACGTTGTTTTTTAAAACCTGGTAGGTTAGCCCATTTGGGCCCGCTGCCTTTGAAGATGAAGCATTTTGGATTAGATCTTCTATTAGCATGATATCGAATTTAAGCTCCCATTGTGCTTCTTCCCTTCTGGGATCTCTGATGTATTTTTAAAATTATGTGCAAGGTAGTCCACCCAGTTCTTTTCCGAGACTAAATTACATTGATTGCTGTTACTGTTTGGTTTCTTGCCCAAGTTGTTTATGATGGACCGAAAAATTGCGTGGGTTGCCTTCGCAAAGAACTTTGAGCATCTGCTCATTATCTTGTTGATGCCGCAGGAAATTTCTTGCTCGTGACCACTATTTATAGGCTCTTGCAAGTTTCTGTAACTCTCTGTGTAGTGTTGTTCGGTTTGTTATAAACTTTTTCAGTCGTCTATTTTCTCTTCTTAATCCTTTTTTGTGCTCCCAGGTTTCTTCATCAAATGTATGCTGATGATGAGTTATTTTCCGAGGTCACTTGTACTTGGTGGATGTACAGCCCAGATACATTTCTTAAAGCATTTAGGTTTGCAATTTTCCTTTAATTCCATGGGGGAAAAGCATGAAAGTTTATCATTTAGCTTCTTCCCCTTATATTTTACCATCATTGCTTTCCCTTTTCTCACAGACAGATTATGGGCATATGTATCCAGTTGTATTTTATATTAATGTCCGGTATATACATTTGTATACCAGTGTGATCACTCCCTTCCCCCATATAATTTCCATGGATATATCCTTCGCTTGAATAACTTCAGAGGCAAAGAAATAATCCAATGTGGAGAAGGAGTTACCACGTGACCAGGTTGGTTTTGCTGGCCTGTCACCTAAAACCGAACCATTTGGCATGCAGAGAGCCCATGAGTTAAGGTAATCTACCCATTGGGATCCTACCTTTGTTTTTTTAACCCATTTTAAGTTGTTTTCACTGCTCTGTGTTGATGTACATTGGGCATTTAAATCGCCTCCTAGGATCACATTTGCATCACTATGGAATAATATCTTTTCCATTGCTGCGGACAACAACAGCTGGAAGCCTTGGATATTCAGTTGTGCCGGATTCCAATATACATTCACTATTATGAGTTGTACCTGTCCCCCTGTTGTATGTATCCCGACTTTATATGCAAGGATACCATCTTTTTCACTATGTAGTAGTGTGACATCTCTACTTAATGAGTTGTTGACTCCAATCAACAGCCCACATGATGGCCGACCCAATGCTTTCTTTGATGCTGGCACTGTAAAGATTGTGAATCCTTCTATTTGCAATGGATGTGTGTGCCAGGTCTCTTGAAGTAATATTACGTTAGTGTTATCAAAGAGAGTATTTTTCATTTTGTTCGTAGTGAATGTATTTGGACCGCGGGTATTCCAGCTTGTGACTTTTATTTCATCTTGCCTAAAGGTTCTGAGGCCCCAGGCCTAACTTCTCGAGTACCTGTGTGAGGATCTCAGGAAGTACAGCCAACATGCAACCTTTCGGGTCTCCACTATTCTCATTAGGGCCACTGGAAGTATGTTGTTTCAAAGCTCTCATTGTTCTTGTATTTGAATTGTTGCCTTTGCCGATCTCATTTTCTTTTTCATTGTCCTCTTCCTCCATCATATTCTCCAAAACCAACAGATGGATTTTTTTCTAGCTCTTTTCTGTTAGTTTGTATTGCCTTCCATGCCTTCAATGATGTAAATCCCACCTCTACCAGTTTTGGATTGCTTATATTGGGAAACTTTACATATTCCATATCTCCTGTCCAAAAGAGAGAGAGATTAGGGATCTTGTTAATGTAACCCAAAATTGCTCTTCTGCAGAGTGATGTATGTTGCGGGATTTTGTTTGTTGTCTTGAGCCATAATCTTGGAATCACATACACTTGATCATCAGCATTGCCCACCGTTGACTGAGGCTGATGCTGAGGGGTTTCCCCCTGACAAGGCTCTTGTGGAATCTCCTGTGCTGGTTCCTTGTGTTCATCTCCCAGTACCTTTGTTTTGCCTTGACCATTTTTACTAACCATCTGCAAGGACAAAGTTGTGTTTCCTTGCCGGGGATGCTGCAAAAAGATTGGTGCAATTTTTCTGGTAGGTTCAACTGCCGGAGCAATATTTTTTTTCAACATGCACTTGGTCCCCTTCTTTAGAAACATTGGAGCCCACAGAGGTCCTTTTATAGAGGGGCAGATATTTGTGGTAGACTGCCCTGTTTTTGTTTCTACGAACCCAAAAGAGTTTGAGGGGTCATTAAACTCCAGTCCCACATTCTGTGCATCTCCTGATTGATCCTGAAATGGATCAGTTTGCAGCCCCACACTAACACTATTTTCCTTCTTGAGATTCGGAGCTGCCTGATTTTGAATTAGGTATGCTGCATTATTCCCAACTTTTCTCCTTTCTCTTTGTGCCACAATACTTTTTCTAGTCCTGTTTGCGGCTCCTTTAGCTCTCTTATTTTTAGAAGCCCTCAGTTCATTCTTTTGTGATTCTTCCTTTCTTATTGCGACATCATCTTTGCTTTTCAGTTGTTCATTGCAATTCAAGGTTTTCTCCTTTTGTTTCTCTATTAGGGTTTTCTTTAGATTTTTTTCTGAGAGCAATTGGGAATGTAATTGGGCATTTCCTTCTGGCTTCATTTTTCCTTGCCTTTCTCCTTCCCTTTGACAGATGATTTCCAGCTTTTGTCTATTCTGGAGAGGTCACAGTCTGGTGTTTTTGAGGGTCATTTTGTTCACTAATTTGAGGAGGCTCGCTTGGTCTGTCCTCTAGTTCTTCCACCACATGTGCCAGTCTTCTGAATTCTTCCAAGACGGATTCAGAGAGAGGTGTGTCATCAAAGCAGTTGATATCGACCTCTTCTCCTGAGTGGGTTTCTTTGACCCCACCTCTTTCTGTATTCTGGGTTTTAAGTAAGGATAGAATTTCTGTTAACAAGCCTTTTTGTCTATCTTCTTCTTCTTTATTATGTTTGAGGGACCTTTGTACTGCTGAGAGATCCAACCCTTGTTTTGTTAGTTCCACCCTCAATTCATTGAGGGAAGGAGTAAGGACTGTGTTGTTTGTCATTGTTAGCCCCACTATAGAAGGTTCTATACAGGCTGTTTCTCGAGTCAATTCTAACAAGATTCCACCCTGCAGTTGAACTTCAGTTTTTAGATGTTCAAAAACTGTTACCAGGGAGTTCAGAACAAAATTTAATGCTGAGAGGGTTTCAGTGCTTGCTTGTTTTGCGGCCCTTCCTCAGATGTTTGTTGAGACTCTTGGTTTATTTCCAAGGTCTCCTCAATCGATTGTCTCCCCGCATTAAGTGCTTGTGTGGGTGTCTCTTTATCAAGTTCTTCATCCTGGGTTATACCCTCCATAGCACTTTCAGCTAAAGTATCTTTTTGCATAGCTTCTTGAGGTAAAGGGTCGTGGTTGGGTAGGGGCTCATGCTCTCCATCATTCGGTATGAGCCAGATCTCATTTTGGATAGCATCCATGCTTTTCGTTTGTTTTTCCCCACAAAAGTGATCTTCTATTTTTTTGTTGTATTTTTTTAGTTGTGGTGGTATATTCCAAACCACGCTTCTGAGTTGGGCAATATCTGATGCTGCACTGTTGGTCACTAATCGCTCTGAGTGCACCTGAGCTATTGCTGTTATGTTAGTTGTTGATAATGCAGTGACCACTCTGCATGGTGTAGAATGTGCATCTTGTGTTATTTCCTCTGGATATGACCCGTCCCATTCCCGGCAACTACGATCATCTAGGAGCGCCTTACTGCGCAACTTCATTTTTGTTTGATAATGTTTTTGTATAGTAGATCTGTTTACAATCAATGCAGACCGCAGGCTAAGATCAATATGCTTGCGTGTGCTGATTACTTCTGGGTTCACTTTTGTCTTGTTCTGGTAATACAAAATCTCCACTGTGTAACTCGATCTTATTTCAATATTCAATGCGCGCTATTACTTGAAAGGGGTACTTTGCAGGTTCTGCCGACAGACCCTCGGTGTACTTCAACTGCCAATAATTTCACTCCATACTTGTATTGGCAGAATACCGACTCCATCTTCCAACACAGTGTAGATTTGGTACTCCCAGGGCTCCTCCCAGCTCCAAACAGTCTCACAACAGTCCTGCTTGCCGCCCTTGTCACCGCGCCGGGCTTCTCGCCGCAAGGGGGACGCAGCCGCACTTTTACAGCGCACTATCTGGTCACGTGATACGTCGCGTGACGCGCTGAATGCTGAGTGCTGGGTGAGGAGGTTTTTACTTAAAGGGACAGAGCCCTATTGATGCAGTTCGTATGCCCCAAGTTAGGAGCAAGGGCTGTCCTTGCACATTGCTTCCTCTCTCAAAAAGGAGCAGGGCAACACTTGAAAAAGGCAAAAGAGACACAGCTCCACAGTTTTACAACAGTCCTGCTCGCCGCCCTTGTCACCGCGCCAGGCTTCTCGCCGGAAGGGGGACGCGGCCGCACTTTTACAGCGCACTTCCTGGTCACGTGATACATCGTGTGACGCGCTGAATGCTGAGTGCTGGGTGAGGAGGTTTTTACTTAAAGGGACAGAGCCCTATTGATGCAGTTCGTATGCCCCAAGTTAGGAGCAAGGGCTGTCCTTGCACATTCCTTCCTCTCTCAAAAAGGAGCAGGGCAACACTTGAAAAAGGCAAAAGAGACACAGCTCCACAGTTTTACAACAGTCCTGCTCACCGCCCTTGTCTCAGCGCCAGGCTTCTCGCCGGAAGGGGGACGCGGCCGCACTTTTACAGCGCACTTCCTGGTCACGTGATACGTCGCGTGACGCGCTGAATGCTGAGTGCTGGGTGAGGAGGTTTTTACTTAAAGGGACAGAGCCCTATTGATGCAGTTCGTATGGCCCAAGTTAGGAGCAAGGGCTGTCCTTGCACACTCCTTCCTCTCTCAAAAAGGAGCAGGGCAACACTTGAAAAAGGCAAAAGAGACACAGCTCCACAGTTTTACAACAGTCCTGCTCGCCGCCCTTGTCACCGCGCCAGGCTTCTCGCCGGAAGGGGGACGCGGCCGCACTTTTACAGCGCACTTCCTGGTCACGTGATACGTCGTGTGACGCGCTGAATGCTGAGTGCTGGGCGAGGAGGTTTTTACTTAAAGGGACAGAGCCCTATTGATGCAGTTCGTATGCCCCAAGTTAGGAGCAAGGGCTGTCCTTGCACATTCCTTCCTCTCTCAAAAAGGAGCAGGGCAACACTTGAAAAAGGCAAAAGAGACACAGCTCCACAGTTTTACAACAGTCCTGCTCGCCGCCCTTGTCTCCGCGCCAGGCTTCTCGCCGGAAGGGGGACGCGGCCGCACTTTTACAGCGCACTTCCTGGTCACGTGATACGTCGCGTGACGCGCTGAATGCTGAGTGCTGGGTGAGGAGGTTTTTACTTAAAGGGACAGAGCCCTATTGATGCAGTTCGTATGGCCCAAGTTAGGAGCAAGGGCTGTCCTTGCACACTCCTTCCTCTCTCAAAAAGGAGCAGGGCAACACTTGAAAAAGGCAAAAGAGACACAGCTCCACAGTCTCACAACAGTCCTGCTCGCCGCCCTTGTCACTGTGCCGGACTTCTTAAGGGTAATTGCTACTCATCAACTGGCTGGGATATCCAGTTCACTTTGTAGCAGAGGATGGTTTATAAAAAAATCCATCGACATAAGTAAACATTAGAGTCCTGGAAATATTGCACGACTTTTGCCATTCGGCTGACAAGATGTGAAGCTCCCCATAGATAGTGGTTAGTGTAATTATCAAAACCTTGCAAGGCGGGGGTGACGGGTCCCCTAGTTTACATAGAATCCCCTCCCACGTCTACGAGAAGCTGATCGGACGACAGTTTGAAGAGGCGGTAAAAGAGGCGTGCGATTCCGAGAATCCAAAGACGAAAATGGGAATGGTGAGTAGTAACTCAGGAGAGTGGCAAATTGATGCAGGCATAGTAAATAAAGGTAAGTGATAAGGGAAAAAGAGAGTAATGGAGGGAGGCGGGTAAACATAACGTGAGAATAAGTGTGTTACAGTATTTAATAGATATTGACTTGAGTGTGGCTGAGCAATAAGAATCGTGAGAGAGGCCACGATAAAGAGGATACGCCCTATACCTACATTTTAAAGAACGTTAGAAGAAATCTTAATCTATAATCCTGTAACGGATGACGTAGAAAAAGGGTTCGATTTGAGGCGGTCCTAAAGAGATTGATTTAAGTTCTGTGAGGAGCATTTTTAGAGGGCAAGACAGATCCCAGAGAAGGGCTGTGGAGATAGATACATGTAACCTGTTGAGTATGTCTGTTTGTCGGTTCGCTTTATGTATCTATGTATTGATGATGACGTCATAATTGAAGAAAATTGATGATAAATAGAGAAGCGCGAAGTCGAAAAAGAAATTGATTGTTTTTATTGCACTTGGTGTTTTTTTTTTAGCCAGATTAAAGTAAAAACTGTGACCAAAGGGATTGGAGCTTGCAACGGTTGGTGCTTGCTCATATTGTGTTGTTTTCCTGAAACGTACTTTTAAATCTGTGATTAAAGCAAGCAAGCGTTAACAAGTTAAGAGTGAAGGGTTAAGTCTGGAGGATGCTACTCCACTTGCGCACCTCTGCAAGCAATTGCCGAAACATGCACCCAAACTTAGTAGTATAGGGCAGAATGGGTTAAAGGAACCGCAGATATGATATGATATGGCATTTATAACGCGTTGATACACAAGTGTTTCAAGGCGCAACGAGGCAAGGGAGGGGGAACAGAGGGAAGACAGACAAACGATCCTACTAGGCCAGGTGTCATTCAGATCGTGCAAGTGCATGGGAAGGGGAAGGAGAGAATGGCAGAGGGGGCAGGGAGAGGGGGACAGTGCAGTACATGGGATAATAAGATAAATAACAAAGTAAAAGTACAGCCTGCAGTAAGTGCAGACAACAGGTGTCAAGTGCCGGTAAGGGACTGTAGGGATGCAGAAAACAGTCCCCAAGTGCGGGGCTTGCCAGGAGGGCAGTGCAGAAGTGCGACTGGTGGGGGAGGGGACCTGGGCCCGACATTGGAGGGTGCCAGGTAACCAGTGCAGTTTCAGTATCAGCCAGTAAGTCAGCAGGGGAGAGGAGGAGAAAAAGCAGAAGCAAAGAGAAAGGTTTTGAGGTGCTTCCGGAACAGCAGATGATTCTCCTCAAGTTTCAGGGTGGCAGGGAGGCTGTTCCAGACGGAGGCCCCAGGCGAAGTAAGAGATCTACCACCAACTCGTTGCTTGGAGAAGTGTCTGACCCGGAGGGAGTTGGAGGTGGATGAGCGAGGAGCTCGAGAAGGAAGATATTTAGGAAGGGAGAGTTGAAGATATTGAGGCCCCAGGCCCCAGAAGGCCTTGTGGACAATGCAGAGGGTTTTGAATTTAATCCTTGCACCCACTGGGAGCCAATGCAGAGATTTCAGTCCTGGAGAGATATGATCCCTGGGCTTGAGGCCAAGGACAAGTCTTGCAGTCCTGTTCTGGATGAGTTGCAGAGGGTGGAGAGTATAAAAGATAAAATGTTTATGCTGTGGCCGCTCAGGAGGGTCAATATCGAAGGCAGTCCTGCAGCATATGACAACATATTTGCATATTTGCATGCAGCATATACTCGGAAGAAGCTAGACAAACGCCTATCGAGCTTAGAGCTCTGGAAAATGTAACAGGAGGAGGGAGATGAGCCTCCTCCTACAGACTGGATACTTAATGAATGTAAAGAGGGTGTGAAGAGCCCTCTGCTCCACCCGCCCCGTCTGAAATAAAAGACGATAATAAGAAAGATGATGGGTTATACCCATTGAGGGAGCCTAAAGCAGCGGCAGGGTATAGAAACCCGCCATATAAGTCACCTATGCAAAGTAGTGACGAGAGCCCAGAGAAAAATTCTGAGAAAGATGTAATCTCTAAGGTCCCAAGGGACAAGGAGAGACACAATAAGGAAAGAAGTGATCAAGCATGTACGTCGCTAGATATAGGAAGAGAAATAAAGAAATGGAAAGGAGAAGGAGATAAAGCTGATGAGATAGCCCTCTTACAGAACAAATGGATGGGTGGTCAGATTTTGCTTAAACTCTATGGTAAAAGCATCAAGGACGTAAGACAAAGAGAAGATCAAGACGAGCAAGATAAAAAAGATAAAGAAAGGGAGGAACAATTGAAAGATGAAGGGGCAAAATGGAAAGATAGACAGACAAGAGCAGTTATATCAAGATGAGCAAGCGAAAAACAAGAGAGCAGAGGAGCAAAGGAAACATGACAATAGACAAACAACAATTGATGAGCAGGAAAGACTAGAAAGAAAAAGAATAGAAGGGGAAGAGCAAAAGATAAGAGAAAAAAGAATACAGAGACGAAGGGATGAGGCGATACGAAGGGCAAATGAGAAAAGGGATATGAAGAAAAAAGAGAAAGACTGAGTGAGAGGAAGCGAGAAAGTGAAGAGAATTTGACAATGAAAAAGAAGGCAGAGAGCACATGATCTTGATCGCCTGGAAAAGGAAGTAAGAGATCCTAATCCACAAGTAGCATGGGAGGATATAGAGCCACGCTTTCCAGAATACGTGTCATTACCAGGCCCGTCTAGAGCAAATCTAGAAGACGAGTTTGACTCAAGGAGCATTGGGGAAGCGATAGATAAAGTATACCATGAAATGAGAGCTCAGAAAGAGCTAAGGGGGAAGGGAAAAAATGATTGACTTGAGAGCACTCTGTTGTATGACACAGAGGAAGCCTCATGTAGTACGAAGCATAAGGAGCTGTCTCTAGATAGACTAACTCTAAATAGAGATGACGAAGAGAGAAGTTGCACGAGTTGGGCACAAGAAATTTCAGACGACAGGGAAACCTTCCATGGGGAAGAGAGAGATGACGCATGTGGTCCTGAGGGATGCTTTCCCATGGATAAGGAAGCAAGATAGTTGGATTTTAATGCACCTATACCTAGGGCGTCAGAACCATTGACCCAGTCAGACAGACCTAAAGGGCAACCCTATGGTGAGAGGGGGGAGTCGCCGCCTTATGTAAGCAGATTAAGATCATTGCCAGGAAGAAGGCGATGCAGGAATATCGTCCCTGTGGTGGACAGACAAATGATGAGAGATGAGAATGCGCTTGGGGCTTCGCAGTTTCCCTTGCTAGTGAAAGGAGGGACGAGACCACAGTATATACAATGGTCTGAAATGAGTAGAGATGATCTAAGGTGTAAACTCCCGAGTTTAACTTCAAGCGCTGGGAAATGGATACATGAGTTAGAAAAAATGACGGGAGGAAACATGTTGGCTATAGGGGACATTAAGGAAGAACTGATAACATGTGGGTGGACAAGAGCAGGGTACCCTGGTGTGACTACAGTCAACACTGCTCACGATGGAGCACCATTCAATAACTGTAGGGTGGCAGTATGGAAAGCGCTTAGAGTACTGTATCCGGACACGTCCGATATGGGAGCTATAATGACGAAAAAGGTGCAGGGCGGTGATGACCCGCTTGTTTACATTCAAAATGTTCAGGTTGCACGGAGCTTGGAAATGTATGAATCTTGGGGAAAATCTATACCGTATTCTATCATATATTATGCCATGGGCTGCCAGAGCCAGTACAAAAGCAGCTCAAGAAATGTGTGGGTATAGAAGCATAACCGTGGTCGGAAATTCAGCTGACCATTGTGCATTACTTAGACTCCTGCAGGAAAAGAATCACAAAAAAGACAATATTAGGAAGGGCGAAGAGGCAAAGCTAGTGCAGATAAAATTGTCCAAGTATGCCATTGAAGGGGCAATGTCGATGAGTGTAGAATGATCGGATTCAACACAAACAGTGAACATGCCGCAGGTGAATAATCAAAGGCAGTTCGATCAAAACAACAGTGAATTTACTCCACGGGGAAGGGGATTCCGAGGACGAGGTTGGCAAGGTAATCAAGGGAAGCTTTCAGAATAACCAAGGTGGGTTTCAGAATATGCAGGATGGTAATCAGAATATGCGAAATGGGCAGGTTGGGAGACCACAGCCAACATTTTGGACTTGTGGAATGACAGGGCACTTTGCTCGCATGTGTCGAAGTCCAGGGTTAGTGCAAAATGGGCAGTTTTTGAGACGGGGGATGTCAAATCCGCCTGCATATTCACAGCAAAGTGGAGATGGATTTGCTCAGAATCAAACGATGCAGCAGCAAGCGCCGAGAGTGCAGCAAGATTGCAACCACAGCAGCTATCAGTTAATACTCCACAAGGACGAGTTCTGGAATGAGACTGTACCCACAATAGAAGAGCTCACTGGGAGACCTTATGTGTTCAATACTATCCGTGACGACGAATCCTTACGAGGAACCGAGGGTACATGTCCGTATAGGAGGCAAGTGTTTTTCGTTTTTAGTAGACACTGGTGCAACACGCTCATGTGTACTAGAGGGAACATTTTCAGTGTCTGGCAATGCCATGAATACACTGGGATTCACATGAGCTACAAGCAGAGTTCATTTCACTGAAGAATTACCAGTCTCCATAGGAGAATGTGACATGAAGGTGACATTGCTATGTTCGAGGCAAACACCTGTTAATATATTGCGACGAGATTTAATGGCAAAGTTCAATATGACCATTTCATTTACTGATGAAGGCATAGTGTGTCTAACACCAGGAATGCATTATTTAAACGTATGTGAAATTATTATGGCTTTTTCAGACCAGATAGCTACGAGAGACATACCGTTAGAAACAGAGGTTTTTCATTATGGAGTACGCATTCTGTTGTCATGGCTACCAGGCAGAGCAAAGAGAACACCCAATGAATTTTTGTTCAGACCAAGAATACATATTCTTGAAGAGGAGGGACGAGTCTTTCCCTTAAAGCTACAAACAGCCATAGTGCGAGGAGAAATGGTTTTGCTTGATGGAAATGATGATGAAGGCAGACAATGGTGCACAGTAATCACCATTGGGGAGGGATACAGATTGACTGACGTCACTGATGAAGATTGTTTGGAGATCATCCATCTGATGACGAAGTAATATATAACATAGACATCACTTACTGGGTGCGACCAATTAAAAGAGAAGTTCCTCAGAAGATGATGTTGGCACAAAGGCGTCCTGAGTATTTTGATGAGGAGATGGCAAAAGTACCAGTTTCATTATGGACCACCGGCCCATATGACGTAGGCCTACTGAAGGGGGTTGGAGAAGTGAAGATTAAATTGAAACCAGGAGCAATTTTACCTCGAGCACGTCAGTATCCTATGTCTCGAAAAAGGCAGATGAAGGTATTTTTAAGACTATTTCCGCCATGATGGATCAGGGTATTCTAGTGACGTCAGAGTCACCCTGTAACACAGAAATCTATCCTGTGAAAAAAGGGAAAGCGGGGTCGTGGAGACTAATTCAAGATCTTAGGCCGATAAACCAGATTGTAGAAGCTGAGTTCCCTCTAGTTCCTAACCCGTCTACAATCTTATGTAATATTCCTGTTGAAGAATGATGTTTCACAGTGATTGACTTAAAAACACATTTTTCTCAACCCCATTGCACAAAGACTCGCAGGATCTGACGTCATTTACCTTTAGACAAACACGTCTGAAAAGTACTTGTTTACCACAAGAGTATTGTGAGTCTCCATCGATTTTCAATAGAGTTCTTTAGACAGACTTACGCAATATCACTTTAGAAAGTGTTGTATTGCCGTACATAGACGACATTTTAGTTTGCAGCACCTCGGAGGAAGAGTGCAGACACGATTCTGTTCAGCTGATGATTATACTCGTTGACAAAGCATATGAAGTTGACAAAGAAAAGTTACAATATTGTCAACAAGAAGTACTATACATAGGCCTATTGATTTCGCATGAAGGAAAGAAGGTTACCCATGAAAGAGCTGAGGCTATTTTGAAAACTGCAAAGCCACACACGATAAAACACATGCAGAGATTTTTGGGATTATGTAATTATGTCAGGGCATGGGTCTTTGACTACAGCTCGTATATAAGACCATTGTGGAAGGCCTTAAAGAAAGCACAGGTAACGCAGGAAAAAATTGTGTGGACTGAGGAAATGGAAGAATGGTTTGATGAATTAAAAAAAGCAATTTGCAAAGCTCCAGTTTTAGGGATTCTTAATTATACTGAGGAATAACTTTTGTTCTCACATGCAGATGGCACTGTTATGACAGCAGTACTCATGCAGAGAACCACGTTTGGGTACAAGGCCCTTGCATATTACAGTGGAACCTTAGACCCAGTAATGGGAGGTCATTTTCCGTGCAAGCAAAGTTTAGCAGCCGCCATGTTCGCCATAGAGAAGTCTGGAAGCATAGTGCTGGGATGTTCCATGACGTCATTCGTTGAGCACACATTATTTGCTATTTTAGAGAAATTAAAGGACACATTGACATCTCGAAGGGCTTCTGCCTATGAGGTAGTCATATCGAATCCAGCGGTAAAACAGTCTGATGTAAAATGGTGAATCCTGCCATGTTTATAGCTGAGCCAATAACAGAAGGAGAGCCTGAACACAATTGTGCAAACTATGAGAGATTGTTTTCATTGATGGTTCTACAAGGATCGATCAAAATGATGGACAGAGGTGCCCCTGTGATAAAACAGACGGCTAAGTGTCAATTTCGGGTGCTTAAAAGTACTCGAATGCCGTCTCATTATTCAGCAAAGGCTGCAGAATTATTGGGGTTGATACTCACGCTCGAGGATCATGCAGACCAGGAAGTAACAGTGTACAGTGACTCCGCCTATGTGATGTCAATGGTGCACGCAGGGTTAGCACGTTGGAAAAGAAGGAGCTACCTCCGAGCGGACGGCACACCGTACAGCACGCCGCCTTATTGGACAGGCTTATTAAAGCACTACAACTCCCAGTAAGCATTGCAGTCGTCAAGTGCGCAGCTCACACTAAAATGACTTATTTTATCTCACGTGGAAATCAAGCAGCAGATGTTGAGGCCAAGCACATAGCAAATACAGATAAAGAAATTATGAATGTTGAAACCCCTAATCTAAATGAAAATATTGTTGTTATGATGACTGTATCTGAAAGTTATAATAACCTGTCAAAAATGCTGTTGGTAGAGGTCCAAGGGGAAGCACCTGAAGAGGAAAAGAATTTGTGGACATGAAGAGGGTGTTCTTTAAACTCCTCTGAAGCATTGTGGTGACAAGACATCACTGGTAAACTGGTGATGCCTTTAGCCTTATTAAGGGTGGTGCTGTAACAGCTACACCACCCTGTGCACACGAGGGAGAATCTTGCTGCAACTATTGCTGAGGATTGGTTTGTACCAAATCAATTGGAGCATGTTGCATTTTATGTAGTGAATTGTCTTGTGTGCCAAAATTTCACAGCTGGCCATACACTGCGCACAGTTAGTGGAGTTATTATGGCCCTTTTCAGCATTTGCATATGCTGTGTCGATATGATACAAGTATGTCATGGCTATAGATACTTGATCGTAATAGTGTGTCCCTTTTCAAGGAGGATTGAAGAAGGTCCGTGTACACACCCAGATTCCACCTGTGCAGCAACATTCTTAGTGCGGGACATATTTCCTAGATGGGGAGTATGTGGAGTAATGAGGTCAGACAATGGCCCACATGTTGTGAATCAAACATTTGAACAGATCAGCTTGTTGCTTGGTATAAAGTTTTCTTCGGCTTATCCACAAGGATATGGAATCTTTGAGAGGCTCAAATGCCTGCTCAAGGAAAGAATAGCCAAATTGAAGCTTACCCTGAAGAAAGGGTGGTTGCATTGCCTACCACTGGCATTATATGCTTGCTTTAAGTAACCAACCAGGTTCTGACCACCATCTCACAGCCCACGAGATAGTGACGGGAAGACAAATGAGGACATCCCTAATGCCACCATCCAGAGTTATACGTAATGCTCAGCCAACTGCAGATTTGCAAGGAATGGAATTGCGTGACTATTTGAACTGTTTGACTTAAAGTATCTGTCCTTTCAGGACAGCTGCAGCGACAAGGGTGTAGGGCAGTACAGAACAAAGGAGGAGATTCTTCAACAAGTGACTCTCAAGAGTGACGTGTTCTCCAACTTTTCCCCGGTACAGTCTTAATCTGCAATCAAACAAGGAAGAAGTGGGACGAACCCCGCTTTAACGGTCTGTTCATCGTGGAAGATGTCACACCGTCTGCTGTCAAAGTGCAGGGCAGGCGTGCTTGGACTGTCTTAGGTGATGTAAAGAACTTTGCTGGAGAACCCCCTCTGCCCACACCCCTCGTGGAAGCAAGTACAAGCATCGGATAAGAACCACAGCATGTGCAGACAAGATCTATGATGAGGAAGAAGGACGCAGAAGCTGTCAACTAAAGAAAAGGAGTTCATTTGACTGTGGCTTGTTTCTAATACTCTGTGCAGTCATTACAGGGTTGAGGAAACATTATTTGTTCTTAAAGCGACATAGAAGCTTGTTAAAAAACTTTGGACTGAGGCATGCTTAAGCCTTGATAAAAAGAGGATTATGCTAGATTCTGATTGTGGTTACAGCAATTGGAAGAGGGTGCAGTATCCCGATTCATTTCACACTGAGTTCCTGTTTGGATTTACCTATGGTGTTACCCAGTGATGACCTTTCTCGGCTGGTTCTTACTTATTTCAAGTTGGTGTTGCATTCTTTCCCTTCTCTGGTGGGGAGAACTAATTGCCTTCCTGCTTTCTTACAATATCCTAGGAATGGCCCAGTTATAAGAAGATTGCTTATATTTATCACTGGACACATTTTGCAATTGCCTGAGTACAGTGAGGAGAGTACAAATGCCCCCATTAACTGATGCAGCTTATAGACTAGTCAGTGTGGTGTTTTTTCATCTGACTGAGGAATACCCATATCTTGTTGGAAGGCACACTGATGTGCTCACCTTTCTAAGGGATCCTAGAAACACTGCACACTTGAATGTGATCTTGGAGGGCATTATAATCCAAGTGAGCATATATTCCGAGCGAAATCACAGATCGGTGTAAAACTTTTCCTTCGAGGGACAGATCGAGAGGTGCTGATAAAGAAAGACTCTTGTTTCAAGCTGAAAGAAATTCGACATGTCTTCTGGGCTGAAGCAGATTTGAGGCATAGACTGGGAGCTGATATATGTCATAGAGCTTAAGTAGACTTACTGAGGTCGTTTTTTAGGCATCTACATTTCAGATGGTGAAAGACTGGTTCCAGAAATACAGTAAAAGTATTTGTTCTTATCATCCAGTAAGCGGATAGCTGATTGAGGACAAATTGCTAAGTCTATACAGCAGCTTCCAGAGGCAGTTCACAATGCTGATGTATTACATTTTGAGTTTTTCCTTCCTTAGGCAATAAAGATGGGCAGCATCAATAGTAGAATAATCATGCCTAACACAGAGAGATGTCTGCGGTGTCCACGAAGTAGATGTTGTAAAGTAACTTACCTTTGTGTTATTTACAATTGCATTGTGTTCATAATCGTTCTGCTTTCACTGACTGTACGCACAGCGTTCTACATTAGTGCAAATGGAGCAAAGACTCCTGTGCATGCTCCTGAGCAGAAGGGAAATGTAAACGTGGCAACTACTAGGCAGCCCAGATCCTATGTAGTCATTTCTGTCCCAAAGAAAGATGACAAATTGCCTGAGCCTGAGATACGTGCCATTACTAATCATTCACATACAAAAGGTGTCTTAAACTATTTTTGGACACCAGAGATAGGCTTGGCAAGACAGGCAAGACAAAGGGTTGTTAGAGGGTGGGCCTACACCAGTAATGCATGCAAATACACCTGGTCCTGTATTAAATGACCCAAAAATAATCCCCAAAAGACAGTCACACATGGAGATTTTGAAAGACATCTTTATGCCTAAAGGGTATGTTGAGAGGATGAAACCTGCTGAAACTTCTCCTATACAGGGAGCTCTGATGGATGCTCCTGCAAGAAGGACAGCTCGAAGAGGCTATGCTGGTACACTTTATGATATGATTATAGAAGCTCACATGAAAATAATGAGGCCCACAAGAAGCACCCAGGAAGATAATTATGAAATAAATGATTACCTGGACAGCACGGCACACTTGGGAAATAACATATGGTGTCCACATATGAAGGAAGTTGGGAGAAGACTTCAAAGGAGGAATGCTTTGTATGTGCACTCCTGCATACAGCATGGGGAAGTAGAAAATCTTCATAGCTATTAAAATAGATGTCCTAACTGCACACTGCATAGTGCATTTAGCATTCTGTAGTACAAGAGGCCAGTTCATGGGTCGAACCGCCTCTCTCAAATGGGAAACTGAATGGACAGATCCAGATGAAGATGACTATATTCAAGACATATAGACAAGGAACAAAGCCCAGACTACGAATCATGTGATCAGATATGAGAAGCCTGGAGTAAAAGGAACTGGAATCAGACGAGAAGTGAATTAAAGACTGAGAGTTACAGGATAGTCTGCAGAAGACATTCGTAGATGGAAGAACAGAGGCCAGATGCAGATTTGTGGAACTGTCCTATCACCAGATGGCTGGGAAGAAGGTGTGATCTGCAGAGACGGGGTAATAATGGGTCACTACCAGCCAATGATTGAAAAAGCACAAATGTTGCGTAAACCTTTATGGCCAAAACTTGCAAGGCTACTGACATGGGTCAAAGACAGAGGAGGACCCTTGCAGATAGTGCCATTAGAGAATGCAAAGCTGTGCTTCAGAAATAATGGAACAGTAAAAATGGGAGAGAACCAAAAATGTGGTTGAATATTTGAAGCACTAGGAATGAAAATTTGGACAGCAGTAATTATGGATCACTATTGGGGTTGTGGATCCAGGGCATACATGAAGTTACCTAAAGACTGGGGAGGAATATGCCCACTGGTGAATGTCCATGTTCCAGCATTAGTGATTCCAAAGAGTGACCTGAATCTTGACAGTTTTCCAAAAGCAGGTGCTCACCTGAGGAAGAAGAGATCTGTGGAGCTGATAAAGAGGATGAAGAGAGAGAACTATTTTTCAGCCAAATCAATAGACGCTTTTGACTCTATTCCATATGAGCACAGACTGTTTAGCCAGACTTCTTCAGTGTTCACGTTGAACTTCATGCCGAGAATCCAGGTTGGAGCAAACACCAAGTGGTTACAGATAACCAGGTGGCAATTGCTGCAGAGAATTAACACGACAATAAAGGTATTCAATGTAATCAGAGAAGAGATGAGAGCCATAAGACTAATGACTCTCCAGAATAGATACGTCTTGGACATGATCACAGCTATGGATGGAGGTGTTTGTGTGCAAAAATTGGAGAATCATGTTGCACATTTATAACTTCTCACGATGACGAGAATGGAACCTTGACAGAGGCCATAGACATGCTAACGAAACTCCATGGCCAGATGATAGACGAAGTGGAAGACATTGCTGATGATAGCTGGTTTGGATCGCTATTTTCTTGGGTTCCACAATGGATGACAGACATGTTCAAGGTTCTTTGAGCCCTGATAGTGTTGGTGTTGCTTGGATTCTGTGTGATCAAGATAATAATCTCACAGTGCAAGAAGACAGCAAAGAAAGCCATAGGGATGAAGATCATGATCGATGTTTAGCCAGGATGGAAAGCCAGAGACCTGACAGATGAAGAAATCAGAGACTTTGTGAAGGCCAGTATTCATGCACCTGAGGGAACGAAGTTCCTCTATCCAAAAAACCAGAAGAAGTATGTGGGAAGGTGGATCTATTGCAGTCCAAGTGGACAATGCATGTTCATGACATGGAGTAAGGATGAGCATGTGAAATTAGCAGGATGCCTGAAAGGAGTCATAAAGATATGGGCCCCTAAAAAGCTCTTTATTAGAGGAGGGTGCCTGGATGTAAAGGATGATGAGAAAGTGGTTGATGAATCGCCCAGAGGGGGGGAGTGTAGAGGAGGAGCCAAGTACCCCTACTCCCCCGCACATATTACCTGTCTGTTGCAAACCAGAGTATGAGACATACACAGAGCAGTTGATCAGACAAAGAGCAGAGTATGGACTCTGTGCATTACCAGTGAAAGCACCAATGCCGAAGAAGATCTGGGAGGCAAGGTAGCCATTGAGAAAACCGTACCTGCATACAAGAAAATATGATGGCCATTAGAATGAGATTCCTGAAGAAGCATAGCAGATAAATGGCAAAGATGAGTGGTGATGTCACACAGAATCGAGTTGACATCTGTAGACGAGATGCAGACACCAGATAATGCAGATATTCTATAACGCATCAAGCATAAGTTACATCTTGGGATAAAGGTGAAAAAGCTTATGCCATAGAACCATATGAAGATATAAAGCTAGTTTATACGTGTACAGATGCAAAAGAAATGCAAGCAGACGAAGTAATCTTGAGGCTAACTATATAGTAAATAGATTGCGGCAAGCACCTATATATACATATATATATATATATATATATACATATATATATATATGTATGTATATATATATATATATGCAGATGGACGAGTAAAGGATGGATGTTTCCACTACGCATTATAAGCAGTGCTGGACATTAGCAAGAAGGCCTCATTCCAGTGTGTCACAGTTAAAAAAGCAAATTGAATTACAAAATGAATCTCAGCAGAAGGAGTTGGATGAGCCAAAGCAGACAAGGTCTTATCAAACTGGAGTGAACTGACATTGGATACAATTTGTGTGAAAGAACATAAACTCCTGTTCAGAAGGCTTTATCAAAACAAAAGATGTCATTGGACTATTAGAAAATAGTATTTTAATACACTAAAAGGCCTGATTCCATGGTCTCCAGTCACGTGGAAGAATGAAGTTGGAAGAACCAAGTGGTCACACCTACGCACAAGGGCAGTGTGTGCCCACACTCCTTAAAATATCTCAGAGCGCAGTACAAACTCGAGGCCAGGCTTCAAAGCCCTAGTTGACACTGGACCATTGAAGTGATGATGGATTGATTTGCTAATTGGTGGGAAGCTAGTGTTAAGACGAGCTCACCAGCACCTGGATGTTCAGTCTGCAAGCTGCTAGACTTAGGTGGAAAAGTATGACGGGAGTTAGAAGCCAACCAATTGTAGAGGACCACATAATTAAGGGTCCTATAGTTTGTATAGCCAATGGGACTTTGTGTATTTAGTGACGTTCATAGTGGCCATTTTAAGGGGAGGGCTTAGTTGCCCCACCTGATGTTAAGTACCCTATCACTTTCCTTCACTGTTCTATACTGATCAGGAACTTATACTTAGATATTCACTTAGAGCCTATCACTTCCCTAAATAGGCTTTTGTAGTTTGTCACGGAGGATGACGTTGGTAATGACGCAGGTCAACATGCCACTGATGATGATTTTGCTTAATATAACCTCCGTTTTTTGTAAGATTTGTTGAGTAAGAGGATCGAGCGAGTTCTGATGTTTGTTGTACTCCCTGTTTTAGATAATTGACATTAAAACAGATTTCATTTTGTCAAACTATCTGAGTCATTTCGATTACTGATGTATAAATAAAATCTGAATCCCCATCCATCTCAAGGGTAATTGCTACTCATCAAAGGGGCTGGGATATCCAGTTCACACATGCTCCTCCTTGTTCCAAGTCAAGAGCATGCACTGTCTGCTTGGACTGCAGTAGATCCATCTTCCCACATACTTCTTTTGGTTCTTTGGATACAGGAATTTCGTTCCCTCAGGTGCATTGATGCTGGCCTTTACAAAGTCCCTGATTTCTTCGTCTGTCAAGTTTTTGGCCTGCCATCCTGATTCAACATTGGTCATGATTTTCATCCCTATGGCTTTCTTTGCTGTCTTCTTAAATTGTGTAATTATTATCTTGATTACACAAAATCTAAGCAGCACCAACACGATCAGGGCTACAAGGAACTTGAACATATCTGCCATCCATTGTGGAACCCAAGAAAAGAGTGATCCAAACCAATTGTCATCAGCAATGTCTTCTACTTCGTCTACCATCTGGACATGTAGCTTCGTTAACAACTGTATGGCCTCTGTCAAGGTGCCATTCTCGTCATCGTGAGAAGGTATGAATGTGCAACATGATTCTCAGATTTTGGCACAAACATCTCCATCCATAGCTGTGATCATGTCTAGGACATATCTGTTCTGGAGAGTCATCAGTCGTATGGCTTTCAGCTCCTCTCTGATAGCATTGAATCCTTTTGTAGTTGTATTAATCGATTGCAGCAATTCTCATCTTGTAATCTGCAGCCATTTGGTATTTGCTCCAACCTGGATACCCGGCATAAAGATCAATGTGAAGACTGAAGCTGTCTGGCTAAACAGTCTATGCTCATAGGGAATAGCACCAAAGCTTCTATTGACTTTGCTGAGAAATAGTTCTCTCTCTTTACTCTATTCAGAAGTTCAGTAGATCTCTTCTTCCTTAAGTGTGCATCTGCTGTTTGGAAGTTCACCAATATTCAGGTCACTTTTCGGAATCACCAATGCTGGAACATGAACATACACCAGTGAACATCGTCCTCCCCGATCTGCGGGTAGCTTCATATATGCTCTGGATCCACAAGCCCAATAGTGATCCATGATCACTGATGTTCCAAATTTCATTCCTGGTACATCAAAAATTCGACCACTGTTCTGTTTCTCTCCAACTTTGCTTGTGCCATTATTTCTGAAGCACAGCTTTGAACTTTCCAAAGCACTATCTGCAAGGGTCGATCTCTGTCTTTGACCCAGGTCAGTAGCTTAGCAAGTCTCTGCCATAATGGTTTGCATCCATTTTGCACTATGTCAATGGCTGGTTTATTGCAACCAATGACCACCCAGGCTCTGCAGATAACCACTCCCTCTTCCCAGCCATCTGTAGATAGCACTGATCTCCAAATTTGCATCTGGCCTCTGTTTTTCCATCTACAGACTTCTTCTGCAGATTTTCCTGGACTCTCAAGTTTCTTGTTTCCTTCCCATCTGATTCCAGCTCCTTTCACTCCAGGTTTTTTCATACCTGATCTCGTGATTCTTGGTGTGAACTCTGTTTCTTGTCTTTGTGTCCTGGACATAGTCGTCTTGATCTGGATATGTCCATTCAGTTGCCCATTTGAGATAGGCATCTCGGCTCATAAACTGGCCTCTTGTCAGGCAGAGTGCTATGTGTGTTAGACAATGTGCTGTCTCACCATCTATTTCAATAGCTATGAAGATTTTAGACTTCCCCATGCTATAAGGCAGGAGTGCACATACAAAGCATACCTCCTCTGAAGTCCTCCTTCCGACTTCTTTCATATGCTGATACCATATGTTGTTCCCCAAATGTTCTGTACGATCCAGGTAATCATTCAGCTCTTGATCATTCTCCCTTATACTTTGCCTAGATCTCATTCTTCTCTTATGAGTTTCTATTATCATCTCATGAAGTATGTCAGCATAGTTTCTTCTTACAGGACCAATTACAGAAACATTTGTCAGTGGACTTGGTGTTTTTACATGTAATATTTGTGTGGGAGAAAATTCTGAAGCTTCATCCTGTCAACACTTTTAGGCATAAAAGTGTCTCGCATAATCTCTAGTCGTGATTTCCTTCTGAAAGGTAACCCAAGCTCATTCATTACAGGGCCAGGTGCTCTCGTCTGTATCTCTAAAGTAGGAACAATCACATAAGGTCCCGGCTGCCCTGTAGTTGCCACATTTGTACTGTCCTTCTGTTCAGGAAGATTCACAGGAGTTCTTGCTCCATTAACTTCTATATAATTACACGTACGCACTGTGAGTGAGAGCAATATCACTATAAACAAAATGCAAGCATAAATCATGCAAAGATACGTCATGTTACAGCAACGGCTTTTGATGCATCCTGGACATCTCTCAGGATCTGGCATAACGATATTGCTACTAATGCTGCCCATTTTTCTTTTTTAAGGAAGGAAAATCTCATTTTAATAGGGCACCACTATGCAACTCTGGAACATGCTCAGTCGGTTCTGTAAGTCTTATCAGTTAGTAGGTTACTTACTGAATGATGAACACAAATTCCCAGTGAATTCCACGAATTGGCCTCTCACAAGGCGACATGATGATTTTCTTACAGCATGAAACAAGAGTAATTTTTCCCAATGGATCTCGGATCTGTCCTTCGAAGGAACAATCTCATTCGATTCTTAATGTTCTTTCAGAGTAACCATTCACTTGAATTAAAATGTCTCTCAAAATTTCATTAAGCGCTGCATTATTCCTTGGGTCTCTTAAGAATGTTCTGACATCAGTCTGTCTTCCAACAAGATGTGGGCATTCTTCAATCAGGTAATAAAAGACTAAACTGGCCAGTCTGTGTGCATTATCCGGTGATAGGGGCATTTGTGTTTTCCCCACTGAACTCAGGAAGTTGGAAAATCTGCTCAACAATTGCTATGAGCAATCTCCTCAAAATCAGACAATTTTTAGGATCTTGCAAGAAAACATGGTAGTTCTCCCTACCATTGCAGGGTATGCGCGCAGTATGAACACAAAAACTGCAAGAACGATCCTTCAAACTTTGTCATTAGGCCCCACCATGTGTGCCTCTAAACAGGAACTCGGTGAGAAATTAATCTGGATACTGCTCTCGTTTCCAACTGTCAAAATCAAACTCCAGATCTGGCATATCTTTTTTCCTTTCAATCAAGGCTTAAACATGCCTTAGTCCGAAGTCACCAAACTCCTATGGCTCAAGAGTGCAATAACTTCCCTTAACACTTTTTTTTGTGACTAAAAAGAGTGTCCTGAACTAAGCCATAGTTCAATAAATTCTTTATCATTATTCAGCAGCTTCTGCGTCCTTCTTCCTCACCATAGATCTAGTCTGCACGTGCTGTGGTTCTTCCCCGATGCTTGCTTCCAATGGGTGTGGGTGCGTAGAGGGTTCTCCAGCATAGATCTTTACGTCACCTAGAAAAGTCCAAGCACGTCTGCCTTGCACCTTGACTGCAGACTGCGTTATGTACACTTCAATGAAAGGGCCGTTGAAGCGAGGTTCGTGCCACTTTCGAGTAGGATTGTGGATTAGGACCGCATCTCCAGGGAATAGTTTGGGAAGACAAAGTTCTTTAATTCCACTTGTTGAAGCATCTACTTCAGTGTTCTGTGCTGCCCCACACCCTTTTCGCTTGAGCTGATCTGAAATGACAGAGATACTTGAAGTCGTACAAATAAGATAATCACGTAACTCCTTTCCTAACAGTTCTGCACTAGACTGGGTATCACTTCTAACCCTAGCCGGAGGTGTGAAAGGTGTTATCATCCGCCTCTCTGTCACTATTTCATGTGGGATGAGATGATGGTCTGACCCTGGTTGATTTCTCAATGCGTACAATGCCAGTGGTAGGCAATGCAACCATCCTTTTTTCAATGTAAGCTTCAATTTGGTTATTCGTTCCTTAAGCAAGCCGCTGAGTCCCTCACAGACACTGTTCGCTTGCAGTTGATAAGCCGATGAGAACTTGTGCTTTATGCCAAGCAAAAAGCTTATTTGCTCAAAGACTATGTTAACAAAATGAGGGCCATTATCTGATCTTAATACTTCACATATTCCCCATCTGGGAGACAATTCTCGTACAAAAAATGTAGCTGCACAGGTGGAGTCTGGGTGAGTACACAGTCCAGCCTCAATCTACCCCGAGAAAGGACATACCACTAGAATCATATATCTATATCCATTACATACTTGCAGCATGTCGACATAGTCGATATGCTAATGCTGAAAAGGGCAACTAGTTCTAGGGATAACTCCCCTGATCGTGCGCAATGTGTGCCCAGCAGTAAACTTTTGACAAACAATGCAATTCACTATATAGAACACAACGTGCTCTACCATATTTGGAATGAACCAGTCCTCTGCAATAGTTGCAGCGATGTTCTCTCTAGTTGTGTGTGCAGGGTAGTGCCGCTGGTCCAACGCCACCCTTAATAAGGGTGTAGGCACACTGGTTTACCAGTACTGTCTTGTCACCACATTGCTTCAGACGGGTTTAAAGAACACCCTCTTCACCTCCATAAGTCCTTCTCATCTTGGGGTGCTTCCCCTGGATCTCTATCAATTGAGTTCTAGACAGATTGTAATAGCATTCAGACACACTCATCATTACCACCATGCTTTCATTCACATTCGGTGTATCATATGACATAATGTCATCCAAATATGCAACTCGTTTAGCTTCTTCGTCTGCTCTTTGATTTCCATGTGAAATAAAATCTGATCTTTTAGTGTGAGCTGCACATTTGATGACTGCAATAGCTACTGGGATTTGTAGTGCTTTAATAAGCCTGTCCAATAGGGCAGCATGCTGCACTAGAGTGCTATCCGCTTGGAGGAATCCCCTCCTTTTCCAGCGCGCTAGACCTGCATGCACCGTTGATGTCACGTAGGCAGAGTTACTGTACAACATTACTTCCTGGTCTGCATGATTCTCGAGCGTGACAATCAGTGCCACTATTTCTGCAGCCTGTGCTGAAAAGTGAGATGGCAGCTGTGCGCTTACCAACAAATTCCTCAGCATAATTAGGAATCCCTAGAACTGCAGCAGTACAAATTGCCTTTTTCATTTCATCAAATCTGTCTTCGATCTCCTCAGTCCAAACAATTTTTTCCTGAGTTGCCTGTGCTTTCTTCAGAGCTTGCAATAAGGGCCTTATGTATGTGTTATAATCAAAGACCCACACTCTCACATAGTTACAAAGTCCCAAAAATCTCTGCATGTGCTTTATCGTCTGTGGTTTTACTGTTTTCAAAATAGCCTCAGCTCTTTCAGGAGTAACCTTCTTTCCTTCATGCAAAATTAACTGGCCAGTGTACAACACTTCTTGTTGACAGTACTGTAACTTCTCTCTGTCAACCTTCTATCCTTTGTCAGCGAGAATAATCATTATCTGAACAGAATCGCGTCTGCACTTTTCCTCTGTGATGCTACAGACCAATATGCCGTCTACATATTTTTACGTATTTTTGCAACACAACACTTTGTAAATCAATATTACTTAAGTCCATCTGCGGGACCCTATTGAAAATTGATGGAGACTCACAGTACCCTTGGGGTAGACGAGTGCTTTTCAGGTGAGTCTGTCTGACATGAATGACGTCAGATCGTGGGAGTCCCTATGCAATGGGATTGAGAAAAACGCATTTTTCAAATCAATCACAGTGAAATATTGTTCCTCAACAGGTATATTACACAACATTGTCACAGGGATAGGAACTAGAGGGAACTCTGCCTCTACAATTTGGTTAATTGGCCTCATATCGTGAATTAGCCTCCATGACCCCCTTTCCTGTTTTTGACAGGATAAATTGCAGTATTACCCTGTGACTCACTAAGATGCCTTGTTCCATCATAGCTGATATCGTCTTAAAAATTCCTTCATCTGCCTCTCGAGACATGGGATACTACCTTGCTTGAAGTAAAATTGCTCCTGGTTTCAGTTTAATCTTCACTTCTCCAACCCCCTTTGGTAATTCTATGTCACAGGGGCCTGTTGTCCATAATGAGGCTGGCACTTTCCCCATGTCTTTCTCAAAATACTCAGGACGTTTTCGTGCTAGCATCATTTTCTGGGGAACCTCACGTTTAATTGCTCTTACCCAATAGGTAATACTCATCTCAAATATCACTTCGTCATCTGATGGATGATCTCCAAACATATCCTCATCAGGTACGTCTGTCAATCTGTAACACTCCCCAATGGCAATCACTGTGCACCATCATCTGCCATCATAATCATTCCCATCAAGCAAGGCCATTTCTCCTCTCACTATGGCTGCTTGTAATTCCAAAGGAAAGATTTGCCCTTCCTCTTCATCCATAGGTATCTTTGGCCTGAATAAGAACTCATCAAACATTCTCATAGTTCTGCCCACTAAACCTCTCAACCATGTTAACAGAATGCGTATACCATAATGAAACACTTCTGGTTCTAACGGTACTCCCCATATGGCCACTTGCCCTGCAAATGCCATAATAAATTCACTGACATTTAAATAATGCATGCCTGGTGTTGAACACACTATGCCTTCATCAGTAAACAAAATTGTCATATTTAACTTAGTCATTAAATCTCGACCCAATATATTAAAAAGTGTCTGCCTTGAATATTGCAATGGCACCGACCTATCACATTCTCCTATAGAGAGTGATAAATCTTTAGTAAAAGGAACTTGTAGCTCCTGTGAAACCTTGAGTATTCATGGCATTTCCAGACATTGAAAACTTTCCCTCTCGTATACATGAGCGCGTTGCACCCATGTCTACTAAAATTTAAAAAGACTTGCCTCCTATATTGATGTCAACCCTTGGTTCCTCTTGAGGATTAGGCGTCACAGATAGTACTGAACACATCAAGTCCCCCCAGTGAGCTCTCCTACTGTGGATACAGCCTCATCCCTGTGCCTGTGAAGGGATTCCCTCCATTGACAGTGACACCCCGCACTCTAGGAGTCATTAACGGCCCTATACTCGTGCTTTGCTGTATCTGCATGAGTGAATGCTCCGACTGCCCTTCTGGCACACTCATTGTCACCTGTTGTGTTTGAAAACCTTGCTGTGTTCTCGGCGCTTGTGTCTTTTGCACTGTTTGATTCTGGGCAAACCCATCTCTGCTCTGCTGCGAATATGCAGGCAGGCTTGAAGTCCCCCCTCTCGAAAATTGATTATTCTGCACAAATCCTTGACTTCTACATGCAGGAAAAGATGCCCTGTCATGCCACACGTCAAACATACAGGCAGAGGCCTTTCCATTTGCCCTCCTTGCATGCCCTAGTTATTATTCTGAAAATTCTGAAACCCACCTTCATTACTCTGGAAATTTCCCTGATTATTCTGAAATCTTCTTCCTCGAAAACCTCCACTTCCCCGTCGTATAAACCCATTATTTTGATAGTAGGAACGATGGTTCCACACTGCCTTCTTCCCAGCAGTAATCTTAATCTGCTCACATACGGTGGCGAGTCCCCTCTCTGACCATGGGACTGCCCTTTAAATGGTGGATTTGTCCGGGTCAGTGACTCTGACGCCCGCGATCTAGGTAGGTTCAAATCTGACCATCAAACTTCCTTATCCATTGTAAAACATCCCTCAAGACCACATGCATTATCTCCCTCCTCCCCATGGAAGGTCTCTCTGTCTTCATCTGACATCTCCTGTGCCCAACTCGTGTGATCTCCCTCCTCTTCATCTCTCTCCAGAGTTAGTCTATTTAAAGACAGCTCTCTGGGCTCAAAACTACATGAGGCGCCTTCCTTGTCGTACAACTGTGTGCTCTCAAGTCGGTCATTTTTGCCCTTTCCTTGCAATGCTTTCTGAGTTTTCATATGATAAACCTTATTGACAGCATCCCCAATGCTTCTGCAATCAAACTTATCCTTGAGATTTATTCTAGACGGACCCGCTATTGGTTCCTGTTCTTGTAAGAACTCTTCTAAAGCTTCCCATGATACTACTAGATCAGGATTATTTACCTCCTTCTCCATGCGATCAAGATCAAGATCTCTGTCTTCTCTATCGTTCTTGCTCATCATCAAACTCCCTTCACTTTCTTGATTCCTCTCGTATCCTGTTTTCCTCTTTCTTTTTCATGTCTCTTCTTTCATTTACCCATTGTATTTCTTCATCTCTCCGCCTTTGCATTCTCTTATCCCTTAATGCCTGTTCTTCCTCTTCCATTTGTTTCTTTTCTGATCTTTCCCGCTCTTTGATTGCTCTGTCGGATTTTCAGATTTTCTTTGCTCTTCTGCTCTTTCCTGTTTCAATTGTTCTTCTTGGTACAATTGTTCCCGTCATTGCCTATCTGTAACGCTCACCTGTTGTCCACAGGGATGTCACTCAGCCTGTTCTGACCTCTTACGACCTCAAACCCTTCCCTGGAGTCTACTCGACTGGAGATTGGGCATGAAACACAGGATTGGTAGAGTTTAACTCCCTATTGTCTCTGTGTGCTTGAACGCCTTCTTCCCCGGGGTCCAACTCATCCCTTTGATCCACAGCTCACCTTGTTTTCTTGGAAAGTGTGCTCTCCATCCTGCTTTCAGCGCGGGGGCGCATTGATTGATGCAGGCTTGTTGCTGCCTAGTTACTTCACTGGCAAGAGTCCGATAGGTAAGTATAATGAGTCTTTTGAACAGTTCTCTACCTTTGTTCCTTTCCTTCCTTAGATGATGGCCGGCATCCGGGGATGTCGACGTGCTGCTGAGATGAGTAGCGCTGAAGGTGAGTGAGAGCGCGATGCGACCCTTTCGTATTTGTATTGAACTGAGTTCTTTTTCTGTGTCTTTTAGGTGCTGGGATGTTTTCAGCGTGGATGCCGGTTATGAAGAAGAATTGCGGTGAGTAAGCGTGGTATGCAGCGCCTCTAGATGTTTCCACGCTAACCTGGAGTGTCTTTTCCCTCTTGCAGATGGATGAGAAGTTCCGGAGACAGAGTTCCCCCAGAGCGGCTGGAATTCAGCATGTTTGAAGCTTGTACAGTCTTTCAAAATAAACAAAGATTTGCTGAATGCTTACTAATGCCTTTTTCCTGTTCTTTTCCCTTTTCCTTAGGAAGCGGCGTGCCGGGGTGGGAATGACATAGCCGAAGATGCCTGCAGAACAGAAGAAGCGATGAATGATGGGCAGAAGCGCTGCAAGGTAAGGCTGTTCCTAACAGTGTTCTTGTTCTTGTAGGAGCTGAGCGCAGAAGAAAGATGCAGGCCAACTGGAGACCGATCCGAACACGGTGAGTGTCACGCTGCAAGTGCAGAAAACACAAAGCATGTTTCTCAGCCTTGGCGTGGCTTAAATAGTCTCTGGGTATCCCAGGTGTGTCTGGGCTGAACCACACACAAAAGACTAGACTGCACATGCAGTTAAGGCAACCGAAATATGTGGGGGCATCCATCTTGTCCCTATCAATGCACTACAAGTCCAATCCCCAATGTTATCCTATGGGAGTGAGTGAGTCTGGTGCCACAAGCGCCAAGACTGACTCCAAGTGGGTCTTTGGAGGGATGGAGAGGCCCTTGAGGGCCATGTAGGTCATTGTGGCCTGGCTCCAGCCTGACATCTTGGAGGGCTAGGGACATGAGCGGCAGGAATCATGACACTATCCTTCCTTTTTGCCCTTTCATCTTTCAATCTTTCTTCCCTTTCTTCATCTTTCTTATCCTGTTCGTCTCGATCTTCCCTTTGCTGTACGTCCTTGATGCCTTTACCATCGAGTTTGAGTAAAATCTGACCACCCATCCATTCGTTCTGTATAAGTGCTAACTCATCAGCCTTATCTCTTTCTCCTTTCCATCTTTTTCTTTCTCGTCCTATGTCTAAAGATGTGCTCGATTGCTCGCCTCTCTCTTTATCACGTCTCTCTTTGTCCTTTGGGTGGGACCTTGGAGATGACATCTTTCTCAGTATTTTTCACTGGGCCCTCGTTTCTGCTATGCGCAGGCGACTCATATGCCGGGTTACTATACCCCACTGCTGCCTTAAGCTCCCTTAATGGGTACAACCCATTATCTTTCTTACTATTGCTATTTATTTCAGGTGCGGCGGGTGGAGCGGAAGGCTCCTCACCCCCCCTCTGTGCATACATTAAGTATCCAGTCTACAGGAGGCGGATCTTCTCTCTCCTCCTGATACATCTTCCAAAGTTCTAAGTTAGTTAGTAGCTTGTCTGCAGGCTTTCTCTCTCCTGGCCACTTTCTTACTGTGGCTACTATCTATTGGCCTCCTGGTCAGATCATCTAATTTCTCTGAGTGGGCGGACCTCTCCTCCTCCCTCCTGCCCTCAACCACTCAACTCCTCCTCCTTGGTGACCTCAATATCCATCTTGACTCTCCCTGTTCCTCCTCTCTACTCTTCAGTGACCTCTGCGATTCCCTCTCCCTTTTTATTCTCCCCTCTGGCCCAACTCACTCTGAAGGGCACACGCTTGATGTTTTGATCTCCTCTGACCTCCCTGTCTCTATCCCTCTGAACACTCCTCTCACCTGGAGCAATCACTCCCTCCTCTCCTCTCATCTCTCCCTCTACCCCCAGGCCAAGCCAACCCCAACACTGCCACCTACCTTCTCGGACATCCGGCCTATGAAGCGTGTATCAGTTTAGGGTTTCACTGCCACCTTCTCTCCCTCTGTAGGCCTTTGACTGACTCACATCCTGACACAGCTCTTTCTATGCTCTACTCTTCTATCTCTGATACTCTAGATGCTCTTGCCCCTGTCATGAGGATCCGTTTGAAGCCCAAAGCCAAGTGCAATTCTTGGTACGACTCTGACCTAGCTACCCTTAAACATAAGCGCAGGGTTGCTGAGAGGAAATGGAGGGCTTCTTGTTCATCCTTTGACAAACTTGCCTGCCGCCTTTTTCAAAAGCAATACCGACTCTCTGTCCATACTAAGAAAAGAGCCCATATCCAAGCCCGTGTCTCTGTGGCATCTAACAACTTGGCCCAACTCTTCAAAATCTGCAAGGAGTTGGCCAACCCTGCTGCAGTCTCTACCTCTCCTGTCCCCTCCCAGGCCCTTTGCACGGCCCTTGCCTCTCACTTCATCTAAATAACCCAGGACATCCTGTCCACCCTCTCCTCCCCCTCTTCTCCCTCCTCCTTCTGGGAACTCTGGCCCTCCTGCAGCCACCACCACCCTCTTTCCCTTCCTTTCCTCTTTTCTCCCCTGGCGAGGTCTCTAGACAAGTCTGATCGATGAAAGTCTCATTAAAACAGGTTCTTCCCTGTTCCTCCAAAACCATCAAGGACCACATTGACACCCTTGCTTCCACCCTGGCCAATTTCTGCAACCCTTCCATCGCCTCTGGAGCTTCCCCTCCCGTCTGAAGCACTCTCTTGTGCACCCTCTTCTCAACAAACCCACAGCGGACCCTTCCTGCACAGCAAATAATCGCTCGATCTCCATCACTCCTTTCCTTGGCAAACTCCTGGAAAAGCTGGCCATCTCACAGCTTAACCTTCACTCCGATTCTGTTGGCTGTCTCCACAACCATCAGTCTGGCTCTAGAGCTGCCAGAAGCATGGAAACTGCTCTCCTGAACATCTGTGAAGATCTGCTCTCCAACCTTTACTCTAACATCCCCTCTGTCCTCATCCTACTCAATCTCTCTTTTGCCTTCGACACGGTCGACCATACTATTCTGCTCAACTGTCTCTGTGACAACCTGGGTATCACTGATCAGGTTCTGGCCTGGCTGACTTCTTTCCTCTCTGATCGACCCTCCCAGGTCCAACTTGGGTCCTTCCTTTACTCTATCTCCCTCTCTAGCATCAGTGTTCCCCATGGTCTAACCTCTCACCCTGGCTTTACAACCAACACCTGGCAACTCTCGCCCATCGCATTGCCGTTTTCTGCTCCAATGTTCAGTGCTATTCTGATGATACTCAACTCATTTTCAGGCTTCCCTCTGCCACCTCTTCTCCTTCTCTCATCTCTGATTGCCTGTCTGCCATTCGGGAGTGGTGTTCCGGCAATGATCTCTGCCTTAATGCCCGCAAGATGGAGATCCTCCTCATTGGCACACATTCAACCTCCTTTCCTGTCACTCTCTGGTCGGCCTCCATTCACCCTCTGCCTACCCCCACCTGCAAGGTTAAGAACCTCAGGGTTATCTTCAACTCCACGCTTTCCTTTTCTGCCCTTATCTCTGATGTCTCTAAAAAGTCAAACTTCCAACTGCACCTCCTCAGAGGTATTCTGCCTTTCCTCTCCTTCACCCAGAAGCTCACTGTCTCTCGAGCCCTGGTTCTCTCTAGGTTGGACTATTGCAACAGCCTCTTTCTAAATCTACCTGCTTCGACTCTCTGCCCTTTGCAACTCATCCAGAACAGGACTGCAAGACTTGTATCCTTGGCATCAAGACCTGGAATCGTATCTCTCCAGCCCTCAAATCTCTTCATTGGCTCCCAGGGGTTGCAATTATTAAATTCAAGACCCTTTGCATTGTCCACAAGGTTTTCTGGGGCCCAGGGCCAAAATACCTTCAAGTCTCCCTCCGTAACTACCTTCCCTCTCGAGCGCTTCGCTCCTCCAACTCCCTCAGGGTCAGTTGGTTCTCAAAAAAACAAGCTGGGGGTCGATCTGTGTCTTTGGCTCGGTCCTCCCTCTGGAACAGCCTCCCTGCCACTCTGAAACTTGAGAGAACCATCACCGGTTCCGGAAGCACCTCAAGACCTTCCTCTTTGCTTCTGCCTTCGCTCCTCCTCTACCCTGCTGATCTGTTCTGCTTTGGCATCGTGCCCCTGGTTACCTTCTGATTTCGGGCCCAGGTACTTGTGCACCCTGCCACGCACCCTCACTGCCTCCTGGCTACCCTTGCACTTGGGTCAGTATATGTACAGTCCTCCCCTCTTTCTGCACTTATCAGACTCGCCCTGTCTGTGCTTTAAACCTAGCACTTGCCACTTGCTGGCTGCAGTATCACTGTTGTTGTTTGTTATTCCTTTGATCAGCACTTTACACTTCTTCCCTTCCCCCTGCACTTTCTACCTTCCCTCTCCACTGCACTTGCATGTTCTCAATGTCACTGGGCCTAGTAAGATTGTTTTTTTTTTCCCCCTTGTTCCCCTCTCTTGCCTCGTCGCGCTCTGAAACACTTGTGTATGAGCGTGGTACAAATTCAATATCAATATCAATAGTTGTGTCATCTGTGCCAATATACGGTTTATTTCGTTCGGTGCATGCTACAAATGTAAAAAAAATCAAAAATTAAATCAATCTGTACTTCGACTCTACTTACTTTCCCTGTTTAAAAAAAGAAAACAAGGTCATCCCTCTCCTAAAAAGCAAGGGGCTGATCCGAACCTACCGGCTAACTTTCACCCTGTGTCCACACTACTCTAAAGTGCTCAAATGGGTTATGTTCAACCGTCTTACCAATTTCATAGACATCCAAAACCTTTGAGACCCCCAACAAACAGGTTTCCGCTCCTGTGAGTCCACAGAAACTGCTCTCATGAATGTGTCCAACTTCATCGCTTCTGCTAAGCACTCAAACCTGTCCTCTATCCTAATTCTCCTTCACCTGTCTGCTGCCTTAGACACTGTTGATCACTCTGATCACCTTAATACTCTTTCTTCTTTGGATTCGCAACCAAGCCCTTACCTGATGTGAATCCTACCTTGCACCTCGCCAATTCTCTGTCTCCTGGAGCAACAACATCTCTCAACTCACTCCTCTAACTGTTGGTGTTCCACAAGACTCTTTCTTGCGTCTGCTTCTCTTTATGCTCTACAATTCTGTTCTTGGGAAACTAATCGTCTCCTTTGGGTTCTCGTACCAACTCTTTGTGGATGACACCCAAATCATCTTCTCTTTTCCTGAACTCTCCTCTGATCTCTCTATCAAAATTTCAAACTGTGTGCAACATTAAATATTGCATGGCTTTGCACTTTCTGATGTTAAACTCTACCGAACCAGAGGTACTCTTCTTCCTTGCCAAAAGCTCTCTCTTATCTCTTCCTTTGCCTATCCAGTTCCTACCTGGCATTCTCCCCTACTCTTCTTCAGCTAGAATCCTCAGCATTATATATGACCCTTCTCACACCTTCTCTACTTTCATCTTCAAAACTGGAATAGCAGCTCACCTCAACCTCCTAAATATTAGGAAAATCAGGCGCCACCTTCCTTTCAACACCGCTGAACATCACTTAACCACTCTTGTCTTCTCTAAACTGGACTACTGTACCAGCATCCTCTTTGGTCTCCACAATTATGCTCACTGTCCTCTCGACAAGATCATCAACTTCGCTACCAGGTTTTTTTTAAATCCCTCACTTTACAACTACTTCCTCGTACCATCACCAGGTTGGATGGCTGATGATGCAAAACTGGTCCAGATTTAAATGTCATCTCCTGGTTTACAAAACTATCCATAGTAAAGCACCACCATATCTATCCTCTTCTAGCCAACTCTATAAGCCTTATTGTGATCTCTGCTATGCCTCCTTGACTACCCTTGTGGCTCCTCGCTCTTCCTGTGCGTCCTCTCGCTTCCGTTCTTTCTCTCTACTTGCTCCACTAGCATGGAATTCTCTTCCCCGGACATCCAGGAAACAGTTCACATGGATTTGTTCAAAATCAAACTAAAATCCTACCTCCTCGCCTCTGTGTTACCTGCTTAACCTACCTCTCATCTGCATGCTAGCTAACATGTTTTCCTCACATCTAAACTGCCTCTGTCTCTCACTTCCTCTGCCTCCATTTTAGCACTTCACTCATCATGGTCACGTCCCGAGCAGAGCTGGCCGTACCGCCTAATTGCACTTAAAAATGTCCAATGCTGGTTGTCCTTAATCTATGCACATCCACTTGTGTATTGTCCCTGGTGACTGTTCCATTTACTCCCGTCCACAACCTGGTCAGAATGTCCCTCAAACTCACCCCATTGTAAGAAGCTCACTGCTTCCCGTTAAATCTGATTTCTTATCTGTTGTACGTTCTTTTTTGATCAAAAGAGCATTGTTCCTGTGGTATATAAATAAATACAATAAACAAATAGAAAATATGTGTTCACTTTATTGCTGTCCTTTAGACATTGCATGACGTTTACTGGGGGCATTTGAGGCTGCACTTATCCACAATGTACTGGATTTTACAAAGCTTGTTTTAATTGCTTATTCATAGTGTATGGTTCTTCTGATAGATGTTTTGAATAGAATGTAGATTTCAAGTACCTGGATTAGTACATTTGGTTATTTTTTTAATTGGACAAGTAACTTATGTTTCATTTGGTATACAGTGCATTTGTTAAGTGTTTGTTCACCAGGGTCGGACTGAGGCAGAACATTGTCTCGAGCACCAATGAAAAAGTGTCCCACAGTTGCATATGGCAATTAATTCCTTTTATGACAGACTGTTTGATTAGTACCAATTGGGGAGGTTTTTAATAACATGTGATACAAATTGTGCATTTGAAAGAATATATATTCAGTAACACTGGTCAAAACTACTAGACGCATGGTGAAGTAATTTATTAAACTGGCCCACATGGGCCAAGTGGCCCACTTTCACCCCAAAAACATTGTGTTTTTGGTTCGGGAATTGCCCTATTACTGTCATGCACCAGCCCTGGAAGATTTGGCGTAGCTGGAAGTACTACTAAGATGGAACTGGAAGTTCCTCCTTAATGGTTTAGCTTATTTCCAAGATGGCCATCAGAATCTATAAGCAACTCTTCAGACTGGCGTTTGGTGTGTTGTATCGCTCTTCAGAGTTTTTCTCTTCTACATCACTTTCTCCTTGCTTATTTTTCTTCTATCATATATTTCCTGCACGCTAGGAGCATTCGAGACTTAAGGTAACCTTTTTCGGGATCTTACCAGCTATTGTATTGTGCACCGTAGCGGGTACTTTCTACTTTTTAACGCTACCTCCGTTTACTTGTCTCTTAGTTCATACTGTAATTAGCATTCCTCCTTTTCTATCTAGTACCGCTTCTATCGGTACCTATGATTCATCTCAATTCTACTATTCTTTCGTCTCTTAGTTTTTTCTGAGTTTAAGGGGGTAATTCATAGAATTCAGCGCACAAGTGGCGCACGCGGCTGGCACACAGTGTGCGCGTGCGAATCCCTGCGCCAGCCGCGTGCGCTAAAATCCATTTCCGCGCACAGCGTATTCATGGATTCCAGCCACCAAAACCAGCCGTGGCGCACAGTGGCGCAGCGACCCTGCAGCAGCGCCAGTTACGCCTCCAAGAACGCCTCTCGCGCAGGGAAAAGCAATCAAAATCCCCAACCCAGCGCAAAGGGCAGCAGCAAACGCAGAGCTGGGAGCGTGTATTCCAGGGGTGTGCGGGTGTTTCCATACGCGATTGGCCTGGGTACGTGTATTTCAGGGGTGCCCGAGAAATTCAACACGCGATTGGCCTGGGTACGTGGATTTCAGGGGTGTGCGAGAAAGTGTACACGCGATTGGCCTGGGTACGTGGATTTCAGGGGTGCCCGAGAAATTCAACACGCGATTGGCCTGGGTGCGTGGATTTTAGGGGTGCGCGAGAAAGTCTACACGCGATTGGCCTGGGTACGTGGATTTCAGGGGTGCGCGAGAAAGTCTACACGCGATTGGCCTGGGTACGTGGATTTTAGGGGTGCGCGAGAAAGTCTACACGCGATTGGCCTGGGTACGTGGATTTCAGGGGTGCGCGAGAAAGTCTACACGCGATTGGCCTGGGTACGTGGATTATAGGGGTGCGCGAGAAAGTCTACACGCGATTGGCCTGGGTACGTGGATTTCAGGGGTGCGCGAGAAAGTCAACACGCGATTGGCCTGGGTACGTGGATTTCAGGGGTGCGCGAGAAAGTCTACACGCGATTGGCCTGGGTACGTGGATTGCAGGGGTGCGCGAGAAAGTCTACACGCGATTGGCCTGGGTACGTGGATTTCAGGGGTGCGCGAGAAAGTCTACACGCGATTGGCCTGGGTACGTGGATTTCAGGGGCTCGCGGGTGGTTCCACACGCGAAAGGGCCTGTGCGAGTGGGGTAGTGTATTACGTGGGTGTGCGGGAAGTTCAAGACGTGAATTGGCAGTGTGGGTCCTCCCAGGTCTCCCCTCTACCCCCTCCACGACCTCTGCAGGCATCCCACACCACAGGGGACTACCCTGCACCCCTGGTCATGTCCCGCAGGCAGCCCATCCACCATGGCCATGCCCCCCAGCCAAGCCACATGTCCCCTTGCACCCCCACCCCCCAGCCACCAGGGGCAGCCTCCACCAGGCCCCCACCCATGTCTCCCACCACCCCCACACCCCAGCAGTGCAGGGGCAGCCTCCACCAGGCCCCCACCCATGTCCGACTCGTGTCTCCAACCACCCCCACACCCCAGCCACCAGGGGCTGCCTCAACCAGGCCCCCACCCATGTCTCCCACCACCCCCACACCCCAGCAGTGCAGGGGCAGCCTCCACCAGGCCCCCACCCATGTCCGACTCATGTCTCCCACCACCCCCACACCCCAGCCACCAGGGGCAGCCTCCACCAGGCCCCCACCCATGTCTCCCACCACCCCCACCCCCCAGCCACCAGGGGCACCCTCCACCAGGCCCCCACCCATGTCTCCCACCACCCCCACCCCCCAGCCACCAGGGGCAGCCTCAACCAGGCCCCCACCCATGTCTCCCACCACCCCCACACCCCAGCAGTGCAGGGGCAGCCTCCACCAGGCCCCCACCCATGTCTCCCACCACCCCCACACCCCAGCAGTGCAGGGGCAGCCTCCACCAGGCCCCCACCCATGTCCAACTCATGTCTCCCACCACCCCCACCCCCCAGCCACCAGGGGCAGCCTCCACCAGGCCCCCACCCATGTCTCCCACCACCCCCACACCCCAGCAGTGCAGGGGCAGCCTCCACCAGGCCCCCACCCATGTCCGACTCATGTCTCCAACCACCCCCACACCCCAGCCACCAAGGGCACCCTCCACCAGGCCCCCACCCATGTCTCCCACCACCCCCAGCCACCAGGGGCACCCTCCACCAGGCCCCCACCCATGTCTCCCACCACCCCCACCCCCCAGCACTGTGAGGCACCTGCCAGCAGGCCCCCACCCATGTCTCCCAGCACCCCCACCCCCCAGCCACCAGGGGCAGCCCCCACCAGGCCCCATGTGCGCCTCAGTGGCGGACTCCTCCTCCTCTGTGGAAACCACCAACCTGGATGGCACCTTGCCGTCTACCGCCGTAGCAGGCCCCTGTGGGGGCTCACCCACCCCTTCCGCTGCAGCCGTGGGGGCATCCCTGCCGCCTTGCTCCACAGCGCCGTCTACACCCTCTCCTTCACTAGCCGCTGCGTAGAGGGAGACATAGAACACAAGCATCAGGGTACTGTACAATGGTACCCTAGACAGGAAGCAATAGCAGATGAGTGCCACTGTCAAAGTACACTTCCATCATGTCACACCACAACACATGTGTCAGTCCAGGCAAAACACACACAGTGACAGTCATGCTGCGTGCCATGGACATTTCTATGCATGTCCAATGGACTCACGAATCATACAATGTAATGGGACTCACATGCATCATGGGTCATGCCTATCACATGCACACACTTCACCTCAGTCACATCCATCTGGCCCCGTACACCCCAATCACAGTGCATACAGGGATGACTAGGCTGCATCAGTGAATCAGTACATTGTCACAGACATGTGTCATGCATCCATGGCACTCACAAGTCACAGACACGCAGGTCAGGCACACAGACATGGATACCACATATGTATCTGGCATCAGCACCCATCCCTCGCCCCCACCCATGTCCAGGAACAGAGACTGCCATGCTGTCATGTGTGCAATCTGCACAGGGCTCCCCATGTCGCATTCAAACACATGCAACAACCATGCTGTTCACACATTACAGGTCGCACATGCATTACCATGATGTCCCTGCACACATACATGCGTACATGGCCTATGTCACACATGCAGGCAAGTATCAGACAACCAGCACACTGCAACATGCCCTGTCTCACACAGCAATGCTTGGCCACTTACCGCTCAACTCCAGACGGGTCTCCCTCTCAAGGACCTGGCTGTGGAGCGCTGGGTGTGCGCGTTCCAGGACCCTCAACTGGATGGAACTCATGCGGCCCCGGCCCCCCTCCGCAAGGCGCCGGGCCTTCATGAGGGTCCTGGACCTCAAGTCCTCCCAGCGCTTCTTGACCTTCTGGATGGTGCGGGTTGCCACCCCCTCCGCGTCCTCTCCCGTCCTTCCCTGTTGGCGCGGGACGATCCGAAGAGGGCATCATACTGCCCCAGGACTTGCTCCACCAGGACACCAACTTCGGTGGCAGTGAAGCTGGTGCCCCTCTGCCCCTCTGGCCGGGGGTTGCCACTGGTGTCAGATGTGGATGTGCCCGACATGGCAACCCCAGGGGCAGGAGTGGGTGGCCAACTGGGTCTTGGGGCTGGGCTGTGGAGCGATGTCATTTGAGTCGGGAGTCTTCTGTACCAGCAGGGGTGGACACAGCAACTGGACCCCTGCAGATGGCTGATGTGCAGGCACCAAATGGCAGGGCACGGTGGCAGCAGGCAGGCAGGCAGCAGCAGATGGCATGTGGGAGGCTGCTTGGGGCACTGGGGGCCAGTGAATTGGCCTTCTGGGCAGGAGCGTGGTCTTCCGTGTGTTTTCGCGTGGCCAGCTTGATACGGAGTGATTAGGCACATGAAAAATCTGCACGCAGCGTGTAATGCGCGTAAGCGCGTGTGAAAAACTGCACGTCCGCGTGTAATAGGAGGAAAGGGCCCATGCATAAGCGTGCGCGCGTGAAAAACTGCACGTCCGCGTGTAATGCGCGTAAGCGCGCGTGAAAAACTGCACGTCCGTGTGTAATGCGCGTAATCAAACGTGAAAAAGTGCACGTCCGCATGTGACGTGACGCGCGCGTGCGTTTCCCTCAGCACGGGTTAAAGGTGAGCGGGCCCAGCAGTTCGCTGTACGTGCCTTTCGTGGAGACCGACGTGTGTTGCTGCTTCCAGTTGTTTCGCGCGCCATCTACTTCACAGCTCTCAAGGACGTATCTCTTCTTTTGGCGGGGGTATTGGCTACGCGTGTTTTTCTGCATCGCGCTAGTCAGACGGTGAGTCGCAAACGCTCCTTTTCCCACTGCGGGTGCCCCTGTGTATCGCACCCATTTTCGATGTCATCGTAGCCTGCGTGTCCCACGCGTACGCGTTATTCGTGTTACTGGGTGCCACCGCGTACTGCGGGAGGTTTAATCCACGCACGTAGGCTGCAGGGTTGCGTGCACGGTTTTACTGCAGTTTTGGGGTGCCTGAGCGTTGCGTGACCCGTCAACACATCACCGGGGTCACATACAGCCTTGCAGGTGCAGGGGGGCTGTTAACATCTTGCTTCCCACCCCCTTCACCCCAATTGCCCAGGTCAATTGTGCTGTACACCTCCCATTGGCACCACTCCATCTGTGCCAGCACTATTACATCTGTGCCATGGTAGGGAGGCTACCAAAGGTGAGGGGCGCCTCAGCTGGGCGTACTCCTCGTGGCGGGCGTGGTCGGGGACGTGGCCGTGGTGACCAGGGAGTAGGGGGACTCCAGGGTGTCCAGGGCAGCCGCAGAGGGGGAAGAGGCAGGGGTGCGCCACTTGAGCACAATGTTGTGCCATGTGTTGGTGCAGCCATGCCACCACCCCCTGTGGTTCAGGGGGATGCAGCTCCTGCATCTGGCACTGGCACCCGTATGACCCGGCAGTCCGTTTCATCGACTGCCACGGGCCCAAGGTAGCGGTAGCTGCAGGTGCAGCTGTGGACACCGCCACCCAGGCTCAGGGTCTGCCAGCGCAGGCTGCGTTGGCACTTGAAGAGCCCTTGGTAGATCTCCAACAGGCCAGGGGGGAAACCATTGGGGCAGGCCGGGCTGCTCAGACCAAGACACGTGTCCCTGGGGCAGTCATGTCATCTGCTGCCCCGAACAGCCGGGTGTTGGCAAGTGCAGGGGCAGATGCACCCAACAGCACCCCGGTTGTGAGTCTGCCAACCAGGACCGTTGCGGTCAATGACCCTGCCACAGCTGATGTTGCTGCGCAGGGTCCATTAGTGGGCACCCAGCTGCCACTGACACAAGTCAGGCCTTTGGTCATCCCTCCACCTGCCACTCCCTCGGCTCAATCCTCCCAACCCACTGGCCATACTGGTCAGGGCGGCATTAGCCAGCCAGGGTCTGCGCCACAGTCCAAGAGGAGGAAGGTTGCATCTGCAGCACAGGCTGGGACCCCACACACAGCCATGACCTCCTGCACGTCGAGGAAGAAGCCTTTGTGTAAGCAGGAACTGGACTTCCTCGTGGACTACGTGCGGGGACACAGCCGTGACATGCTAGTGGGTGCCAATAGTCAGACTACGGCTGCCCAACGTGACACCCACTGGAAGCATGTTGCGGAACATGTCAGTTCATTCGGCCATGAGGTGCGCACGGCGCAGGAGTGCAAAAAGCGCTGGAATGACATCAAGCGCAGCACTAAGGCCAAGCGTGCCTCAAATTACAACTTGACTCTGGTGACTGGCGGTGGGCCTGCACCAGAGGAGGAAGAACTCACTCCGCATGAGGCTCTCGTTGCGGAGTTCATACCACCAGAATTGGTCGAAGGTGTGGGAGAGATGCTGGACTTTGATGCCCAGTCCAGTGAGTGTTGATGCGTAGTTGTTGAGGACGTGTGTGTTTCACTTGTGGGATGTGTTGTGCATGATTGCTGCTACATGTGACGTGTACATGGTTCTGATGTGTAAGTAATGCAATGCCACCGTCATGCATGTCTCCTCTGCCTGCATGCGGGACTCCATGTGGCCATGCTCCCTTGCCCCTCCTCCGCCACTCTGCACCCCAGTTCCACCTTTGCACTGGTCTGCTACATTCTTGCCAATGTGTAGTTTCTTGTTCATGTGTCCTGTGTAGATGCTAACTTCCAGCTTAGAAAGTGCCAGACATATGCCGTGTGGTACAGCCTTAGTACTCGATGCAGGGTATCCCACTTGTACTGTGCATGGGTCAGATGTCCCGCAGGGACATGAGTGCCCATTCATGCTCCATGTGCATTGCACGCATGCCCCTATGTGTACTTGACTGGATGATCACTGTAATATGAGTCCTTGGTTACATACATTGCCTGCCATATTATCGGCCTCCCCATGTCAACTGTGGCTCAGTCCTGCGTTGCACACATGTTTAGGCTCTGACAATCTGTGTGGCTCACAGGCCTCAGCCTGTTCAATGGCCAATGACTCTGTCCAACTCTTGTCGTGTCTTCTTCACATGTGGCCGTCCTCCGGATCTTCCATCATGTGTCCTGCCCACTGTCCCAGCATCATTTGCAGTGTTGTAATTTAAATCACATTAAGCTGTTGATGCCACTCAACACTGCTTGTCAATACACAGGTGTATGGTCAGCCTTTTGATACCATGCTAGGCATCCCTGCTTTGGTACTGGGGTGGAGGGGTGCTTGCCTTCTAGACATGGTACACATTGAATACACAATGCACGTGATGTCTGATTTTGACATTGCACTGCCTTCACATTTCCTGGCACACACCATGGAGTGCTTGTACATGTAGGTAGTGAGTGGCGTACACATTTTCTGCACTGCATAGACCCACTTCCATGCAAACTGCCACCTTTCAACAGGTCTGATCACAGAAGCTATTCTAAGTAGACCCAGCATGCATGCCAGGTCATATGTTGTGTGTCACATGTCTGCCGGATGCCTTTGCTGTCGGTGTGTGTGTGTGTGTGTTGTGTGCTTCTGACATGTGTAGTGACCTTTTCCTCTCTATTTTTCAGGTGATGACGCAATGGATGCAGAGGATGGTGTTGTCATGCCAGACACAGGGTTGGTAAGACCACATCAACCCGGCACTAGTGGGGGTCGTGGGGTGGTAGGCCACGAAAACCCCCAAGTGCTGCAGTCCATCCTGTCTCTGGCTGCCTATGAGTCCAGCCTTGATGACGACTCTGACGTCCATGTTGAGTTGGATGAGCATCAAGTCCATGTGTCAGGGGTGAGTGATTCTGATGTGGACACTCCTCTGTCTGCGACACCTGCACTGAGGGACTGTCTCTCTATCCCTACAGCCCTCCCTTCACAGCACTTGTCTGCACTTACCTTTGCAGTTGCCACCAGGCGACCTATGTATTATTTTTTTGGCCTACTTCCCCTGTACTGGACTCCCCCCCACCCTTCCCCTTGCACTTTTCCCTTCCCCCTACCCCTGCACTTGCACAATCTCAATGACACCTGGCCTAGTAGTACCGTTCTCTGTGTTCCCTTGTTCCCCCCCCCACTGCCTCATTGTGCCTTGGAATACTTGTGTATGGCTCATGTCATGTCACATGTCATATGTGTGCATTTTGGTTGCACAGGATAGCTTGTGTTTAAGTAGCTAGGGATGCAGACGATGTGGCACTTCCATGGCAACTATCTCAGGGTGGTAGGGTTGTGACAGTTGACTGTCACTTTGTCATCATCGATTGTCACCTGGTATGTGCCAGGCCTGTGTGCTCTCCGCAGGGGTGGGAGTTTAGGTGAAAAATGTGGCCGCAAGCTGGGTCCGGGCTTCCTCGCCACGTGCCCTGTCCCCTCCCATGGGCAGCTCCTGTGCCTGTGGTTGGGGATGTGGGGGCACCACCATGTCCACCGGGACGCCCTGCCGTGTTGCAACATTGTGCAGGACACATGCTGCCACAATGATTCTGCACACAACTGCTGGTGCATAGAGTAGTTGCCCACCAGAGCGGTCAAGGGAGCGGAAACGTGACTTGAGCACTCCGAATGTGCGCTCCACTATGCCCCTGGTTGCAATATGGGCAGCGTTGTATCTTACCTGGGGTGATGTGGTGGGGTTCCGGATTGGCGTCATCATGTGGTTGCTCAGAGGGTAGGCACTGTCCCCTGGGGAGGTGATAATTGTTGAGATTATTAGGGTTGGTATATTTGTCTGTGTGTGACTTGCATGCATGTGCAAGGGCATTTGTACTCACCTAGGAGCCATGTGTCGCCATGCTGCCCAGCTTCCAGGGCCCGGCTCAGGGCGGACATTCTGTATATGAAACTGTCATGGGTGGAGCCAGGGTAGTTTGCATAGACAGAGGTGATGATTCCCTTTGCATCGCATACCACCTGTACATTGATGGAATGCCAGTGCTTGCGGTTTCGGTAGATGTGCTCAGTGGCCCTAGGTGGACGTAGGGCCACATGGGTGCAATCTATGGCACCGAGCACTTTGGGGAAGTGTGCCACCCTGAAAAAATCCAGGACAACGGCCTGCCTTTCTGCGGGTGTTCTGGGCATGTATATGTGCCTGCGGACTGAGGGGCGCGCTGTCATGATTGCCAGTACCTGGTGTAGGCAGCGTGACTGCGTGGCCTGTGAGACCCCCCCCCACTATGGCAGTGGTCCGCTGAAACGACCCAGTGGCCAAAAAATGCAAGACATTGAGCAGCTTCTCCAAAGGGCTCAATGCTTGGGAGCAAAGGGTGGGGGATGTGAGGTCATCTTCCCACTCCCTGACCAGGTCTAGGATGATATGGGGTGGAAACCTATACCTGCCGTAGACCTGGTCGTCAGGCATCCCAAAAAGGCTTGTCCTTGGTGCAAAAATGCGTGCCCTGGCTATTCTCCTCCTCCTGCGGTGTCCCACAATCAGTGCAGCAACAAATGGGGCATTCATCGTCGCTGTATATACGCGTTTGTTGTTTGCGCGCACTTTTATGCTGTGCGCGGGCGCGGGACGCCTCCGTGTGGGCGGACTCGTTGGTTTCCCGTATTCGGGTGTCATCGCGTGTGATCGGAGGGGAGCGAGCGTACACGCAATTGGCCTGGGTACGTGTGTTTCGGGGTGCGCGGGTAGTTCCACACGCCATTGGCCTGGGTACGTGTGTTTCGGGGTGCGCGGGTAGTTCCACACGCCATTGGCCTGGGTACGTGTGTTCCGGGGTACCGTGAACTTTCACACGCGATTGGTTGAAATCCACGTGTGTTCTGTCATCATGTGCAATGAGGGATACTCCCTCGCACGTCACGTCACAGACGCGCTCACGCGCTGAGGGCCTTTGGTCCAATGAAAATGCGTATGCGTGCAGACGCGCTTACGCGCTAAGGGCCTTTCCTCGAATTACACGCTGACGTGCAGAATTTTCACGTGCCAAATCACTCCGTATCAAGCTGGCCACGCGTAAGCACACGGAAGACCACGCTCCTGCCCAGAAGGCCGAACTACTGCCCCCCAGAGCCCCGAGCACGCTCCCACCTGCCATCTGCTGCTGCCTGACTGCCTGCTGCCCACGTGCCCTGCCATTTGCTGCCTGCACATCAGCCAGGGGTGCTGTTGGTGTGACCACCCCTGCTGGAACCAAAGACTCCCGACTGGGATTCCATCGCTCCACAGCCCAGCCCCAGGACCCAGTTGCCCACCCACTCCTGCCTCTGGGGTTGTCATGTCGGGGCAAACTCCATCTGTGACCACTGACAACCCCCGACCAGAGAGGCAGAGGGGCACCAGCTTCAGTGCCACCGAAGTTGGTGTCCTGGTGGAGCAAGTCCTGGGGCAGTATGATGCCCTCTTCGGAAGTTCCCACGCCGACAAGGAAGGACGGACTCGGATCTGGACTGACATCGTGACTGCCATCAACGCGGAGGGGGTGGCAGTCCGCGACTTCCAACATGTCAAGAAGCGCTGGGAGGACTTCAGGTCCAGGACCCTGAACAAGGCCCGGCGCCTCTTGAAGGCAGCGGATGCCAAGGGGCGCCGGGGCCACTTGTCGGAAGAACAGATGAGGGTCCTGGAACGCATATCCTCAGCGCTCCACGTCCAGGTCCTTGAGAAGCAGACCCGTCTGGAGTCGAGCGGTGAGTGTACATGCATCCTGATTGTGAGCAGTGCATGTGGTGATTGTTCAGTAGTGTGCAGGTTGCACATCTGTTTGTATGGGGTCGAGTATGGGTGGGGGTGTACAGGGCCGTGGGGCTGACACATGCGAGGGCTGTTATGTGTGAGACATGGATGGTGCCTGTGTGTGTGGGCTTGCATGCCAAATTCAGTTCTGTGGGCACACAAGTTTGTATGAATGTGTATGTGAGTAGACATGTCCGTGATGTCACGCATGTATGTTGTTTTCAGCTGCATGTATCAGCGCTGTGTACATGTGCATGTGTGTGTATTTGACAAGGGTGCAACAGTGATGCAACATGGATGCATGTGACAGCTTTAAGTGGAAGCCTGATGGGCAGATGTGACATGGATGCCCGTCTGAACACTGCGACACTTGGCAGAGGTGTACACATGCATGCAAGTGTGGTGGTGTGTGTACATGTGTGGTGCACTTCCTGTGTTGCATGTGATGTCTGACTCACCTTTGGCTGCTCATGCTGTTGTATGTGTATGGATGGTGTTGGCAGTTGCGATATGGCTGCGGTATGGCTTGTGTGTGCGAGTTGTAATGACATGTGTGTTGGGGATCGTGATGACATGTCTGAGGTTTGCCAATGCCACTCATGTACAACTGTCATGTGTGTATGTGTCCATTGTACAGTGCCCTGATGCGTGTGTTTTGTTTCTCCCTGTCTGCAGCGTCAACTGATGAAGAGGGCGGAGAAGGTGCTGTGGAGCACAGGGGCGGGGATCCCACCGCCAGCCGGAGACGCAAGGCCCGGCTCCCCTCCCATGTTGTCATCTCGTCGGGGAGTGAGGAGTCCGGTGCCGCGTCCCAGGCCGCAGCTGCCGGGGGAGGTCCAAGAGGCGGAGGTTGCAGTTGGACTCCTCGGCAGCAGAAGGGGCAGCTGGGACCCCACAGGGCCCAACGGGGGAAGATGGCACAGAGTCATCCAGGTTGGTGGGGGGTTTGGTGGAGGAGGAGGCCGTGCAAGCACCGGAGACGGGGTCTGGGGGTGGGGATCCCACTGGTGCTAGTGGTGCAGTGCAGGACCAGGGACAGGAGGCAGCACAGGCCGCCGCGGAGGTGCCTGTGTGCAATCCTGTCCCTGATCCTGTCCCTGCATCATCTTGCACCAGCAGGGATGCCTATGTCCAGACCAGTTTTCAGGCAGGGGATGAGCTGACGTCAACTGGCCTTCCTCTGCCTGCGGACGTGGCTATCCAGGCCCGGGTTGAGCCTGTCCTGGCTGGTGTGGCGTTGCGTCAACGGGCCATGCGAGGTGACCTGCAGTCTTTTCATGAAGAGACTGCAGGTCATCTCGAATGGCTCGTTGACCACGTCAGCCTGCTGGGACAGGTCACCCAGGCCGGATTCCTCCGTCTGATGGGGCTTGCCACGACCCCCTCCTCAGCTGGACTCCCTACGCGCCAGTCGTACTCTGTGCCATCTTCCCACCCATCAGTCACCTGGGTGCCCTGTGGAGCTGCCTCTGACGGTGCGGCCAGGCTGGTGGAGGAGGCATCCCTGCCACAGTCGGGAGTCGGACGTCCAGCAGGGGTGGCCACGTCAACGACTGCACCCCAGCCGGCGGAGGATGTGCAGGCAGCAGGAGGCAGTGCAGGGGCAGAGGCACAGCAGCAGCAGCACCATGGTGGGAGCCATGAATGCTCGGGGCCTTCGACATCGGAGGGGCAGGCATCGGCCGGAGGGCAGGAGGACCCAGGACAAAAAGTGTCTTCCGTGTGGCAGCGGTTGGGCCACGCCATAGATACGGAGCGGCAGCGGGCGGAAGAGGCACGGCTCTCAATGGTCAGGGCGGAGAACTCCATGCAGAGGGCCCTGAGGCGGGCCGAGTGCCTCGAGGCAATCCGCAGGGGTTTGGAGGTGGACACGTCGACGGCCCTGTGGACCCTCGGGGACACGGAGGAGGACCGCCTCCTGGACATTGAGGAGGAGTTCGATGATGCCCTGGCCCGGCACATCCAGAAGTGAGCCGTGGAACTAGCCCGCTGCCCTTCTACATAGTTATGTAGGTAGTGTTAGGTTTCATTTTTGTTTTTATTTCATTTGGACCTTTTGGACATTGGCCACATTTTTGTATATAGTTTTTTTTATTAGTTAGTGTAGTTAGATAGGTTTCCTTTATTTTGTTGGGATAATGGACCCTGGCTTCTTGCATTGTACATAGTTGTGGACTTGTACATACTTTCTTTTTTAACATTCTCCATGGATCTCAATGGCTTATTATTTTCATTTCCCATTGGATTTTGTTTTGTGGACATTGACTTTGTACAACATTACTTTGGATTTCAATATTCTTTATTTTTTTTATTTTGAACGGACATGCTTCTTTTTATTTTTTTCCATTCACATTTCTGTTTCTTCATTTTTGATTCTATTCATGTTTCCTTTAATACATTATTTTTTTGTTGAACTTCAATGTGTGGTATCTCATTGTTTTCATGCATTTCATGTTATGTGTTTTGAGATTCACTGACACCCATTGGGTGTATGTGAGGGACATGTGTTTGTTTTGGAACTTGCAATTGGTGTTCTGTGATGTGATTGCAAATTATGAGTGGGTGGATGCAATACTCGGGTGGGTGTTTTGCATTTGGGGGCTGACCATGGAGACCAGGGATCTGGACTGTGATGACATGTTGGGTGGGGAACATGAGTTGGACATGGGTGGGGGCCTGCTGGCAGGTGCCCCACAGTGCTGGGGGGTGGTGGGGAACATGAGTTGGACATGGGTGGGGGCCTGCTGGCAGGTGCCCCACAGTGCTGGGGGGTGGGGGTGGTGGGAGACATGAGTTGGACATGGGTGGGGGCCTGCTGGCAGGTGCCCCACAGTGCTGGGGGGTGGGGGTGGTGGGAGACATGAGTTGGACATGGGTGGGGGCCTGCTGGCAGGTGCCCTGCACTGCTGGGGGGTGGGGGTGGTGGGAGACATGGGTGGGGGCCTGGTGGAGGCTGCCCCTGCACTGCTGGGGGGTGGGGGTGGTGGGAGACATGGGTGGGGGACTGGTGGAGGCTGCCCCTGGTGGCTGGGGGGTGGGGGTGGTGGGAGACATGGGTGGGGGCCTGGTGGAGGCTGCCCCTGGTGGCTGGGGGGTGGGGGTGGTGGGAGACATGGGTGGGGGCCTGGTGGAGGCTGCCCCTGCACTGCTGGGGGGTGGGGGTGCTGGGGGACATGGGTGGGGGCCTGGTGGATGCTGCCCCTGGTGGCTGAGGGGTGGGGGTGCTGGGTGACATGGGTGGGGGCCTGGTGGAGGCTGCCCCTGCACTGCTGGGGGGTGGGGGTGGTGGGAGACATGGGTGGGGGCCTGGTGGAGGCTGCCCCTGCACTGCTGGGGGGTGGGGGTGGTGGGAGACATGGGTGGGGGCCTGGTGGATGCTGCCCCTGGTGGCTGGGGGGTGGGGGTGCTGGGTGACATGGGTGGGGGCCTGGTGGAGGCTGCCCCTGCACTGCTGGGGGGTGGGGGTGGTGGGAGACATGGGTGGGGGCCTGGTGGAGGCTGCCCCTGCACTGCTGGGGGGTGGGGGTGGTGGGAGACATGGGTGGGGGCCTGGTGGAGGCTGCCCCTGGTGGCTGGGGGGTGGGGGTGCTGGGTGACATGGGTGGGGGCCTGGTGGAGGCTGCCCCTGCACTGCTGGGGGGGTGGGGGTGCTGGGGGACATGGGTGGGGGCCTGGTGGATGCTGCCCCTGGTGGCTGGGGGGTGGGGGTGCTGGGTGACATGGGTGGGGGCCTGGTGGAGGCTGCCCCTGCACTGCTGGGGGGTGGGGGTGGTGGGAGACATGGGTGGGGGCCTGGTGGAGGCTGCCCCTGGTGACTGGGGAGGTGGGGGTGGTGGGGAACATGAGTTGGACATGGGTGGGGGCCTGCTGGCAGGTGCCCCACAGTGCTGGGGGGTGGGGGTGGTGGGGAACATGAGTTGGACATGGGTGGGGGCCTGCTGGCAGGTGCCCCACAGTGCTGGGGGGTGGGGGTGGTGGGAGACATGAGTTGGACATGGGTGGGGGCCTGCTGGCAGGTGCCCTGCTCTGCTGGGGTGTGGGGGTGGTGGGAGACATGGGTGGGGGCCTGGTGGAGGCTGCCCCTGCACTGCTGGGGGGTGGGGGTGGTGGGAGACATGGGTGGGGGCCTGGTGGAGGCTGCCCCTGGTGACTGGGGGGGTGGGGGTGGTGGGAGACATGGGTGGGGGCCTGGTGGAGGCTGCCCCTGCACTGCTGGGGGGTGGGGGTGGTGGGAGACATGGGTGGGAGCCTTGTGGAGGCTGCCCCTGCACTGCTGGGGGTTGGGGGTGGTGGGAGACATGGGTGGGGGCCTGGTGGAGGCTGCCCCTGGTGGCTGGGGGGTGGGGGTGGTGGGAGACATGGGTGGGGGCCTGGTGGAGGCTGCCCCTGGTGGCTGGGGGGTGGGGGTGGTGGGAGACATGGGTGGGGGCCTGGTGGAGGCTGCCCCTGCACTGCTGGGGGGTGGGGGTGCTGGGGGACATGGGTGGGGGCCTGGTGGATGCTGCCCCTGGTGGCTGAGGGGTGGGGGTGCTGGGTGACATGGGTGGGGGCCTGGTGGAGGCTGCCCCTGCACTGCTGGGGGGTGGGGGTGGTGGGAGACATGGGTGGGGGCCTGGTGGAGGCTGCCCCTGCACTGCTGGGGGGTGGGGGTGGTGGGAGACATGGGTGGGGGCCTGGTGGATGCTGCCCCTGGTGGCTGGGGGGTGGGGGTGCTGGGTGACATGGGTGGGGGCCTGGTGGAGGCTGCCCCTGCACTGCTGGGGGGTGGGGGTGGTGGGAGACATGGGTGGGGGCCTGGTGGAGGCTGCCCCTGCACTGCTGGGGGGTGGGGGTGGTGGGAGACATGGGTGGGGGCCTGGTGGAGGCTGCCCCTGGTGGCTGGGGGGTGGGGGTGCTGGGTGACATGGGTGGGGGCCTGGTGGAGGCTGCCCCTGCACTGCTGGGGGGGTGGGGGTGCTGGGGGACATGGGTGGGGGCCTGGTGGATGCTGCCCCTGGTGGCTGGGGGGTGGGGGTGCTGGGTGACATGGGTGGGGGCCTGGTGGAGGCTGCCCCTGCACTGCTGGGGGGTGGGGGTGGTGGGAGACATGGGTGGGGGCCTGGTGGAGGCTGCCCCTGGCGACTGGGGAGGTGGGGGCGGTGGGGAACAATAGTTGGACATGGGTGGGGGCCTGCTGGCAGGTGCCCCACAGTGCTGGGGGGTGGGGGTGGTGGGGAACATGAGTTGGACATGGGTGGGGGCCTGCTGGCAGGTGCCCCACAGTGCTGGGGGGTGGGGGTGGTGGGAGACATGAGTTGGACATGGGTGGGGGCCTGCTGGCAGGTGCCCTGCTCTGCTGGGGTGTGGGGGTGGTGGGAGACATGGGTGGGGGCCTGGTGGAGGCTGCCCCTGCACTGCTGGGGGGTGGGGGTGGTGGGAGACATGGGTGGGGGCCTGGTGGAGGCTGCCCCTGGTGACTGGGGGGGTGGGGGTGGTGGGAGACATGGGTGGGGGCCTGGTGGAGGCTGCCCCTGCACTGCTGGGGGGTGGGGGTGGTGGGAGACATGGGTGGGAGCCTTGTGGAGGCTGCCCCTGCACTGCTGGGGGTTGGGGGTGGTGGGAGACATGGGTGGGGGCCTGGTGGAGGCTGCCCCTGGTGACTGGGGAGGTGGGGGTGGTGGTAGACATGAGTTGGACATGGGTGGGGGCCTGCTGGCAGGTGCCCTGCACTGCTGGGGGGTGGGGGTGGTGGGAGACATGGGTGGGGGCCTGGTGGAGGCTGCCCCTGCACTGCTGGGGGGTGGGGGTGGTGGGAGACATGGGTGGGGGCCTGGTGGAGGCTGCCCCTGGTGACTGGGGGGGTGGGGGTGGTGGGAGACATGGGTGGGGGCCTGGTGGAGGCTGCCCCTGCACTGCTGGGGGGTGGGGGTGGTGGGAGACATGGGTGGGAGCCTTGTGGAGGCTGCCCCTGCACTGCTGGGGGGTGGGGGTGGTGGGAGACATGGGTGGGGGCCTGGTGGAGGCTGCCCCTGGTGACTGGGGAGGTGGGGGTGGTGGGGAACATGAGTTGGACATGGGTGGGGGCCTGCTGGCAGGTGCCCCACAGTGCTGGGGGGTGGGGGTGGTGTGGAACATGAGTTGGACATGGGTGGGGGCCTGCTGGCAGGTGCCCCACAGTGCTGGGGGGTGGGGGTGGTGGGAGACATGAGTTGGACATGGGTGGGGGCCTGCTGGCAGGTGCCCTGCACTGCTGGGGGGTGGGGGTGGTGGGAGACATGGGTGGGGGCCTGGTGGAGGCTGCCCCTGCACTGCTGAGGGGTGGGGGTGGTGGGAGACATGGGTGGGGGCCTGGTGGAGGCTGCCCCTGGTGGCTGGGGGGTGGGGGTGGTGGGAGACATGGGTGGGGGCCTGGTGGAGGCTGCCCCTGGTGGCTGGGGGTTGGCGGTGGTGGGAGACATGGGTGGGGGCCTGGTGGATGCTGCCCCTGGTGGCTGGGGGGTGGGGGTGCTGGGTGACATGGGTGGGGCCTGGTGGAGGCTGCCCCTGCACTGCTGGGGGGTGGGGGTGGTGGGAGACATGGGTGGGGGCCTGGTGGAGGCTGCCCCTGCACTGCTGGGGGGTGGGGGTGGTGGGAGACATGGGTGGGGGCCTGGTGGATGCTGCCCCTGGTGGCTGGGGGGTGGGGGTGCTGGGAGACATGGGTGGGGGCCTGGTGGAGGCTGCCCCTGGTGGCTGGGGGTGCAGGGGGACATGCGTTGGTGGGCAGTAGTGCTAGTTGATATGTGGGTTGGCTGGTGGGCATGGCCATGGTGGATCGGGTGCCTGCAGGACATGTGCTGGGTAGGCCCCTGTGGTGTGAGCCACCTGCAGGGGCCGTGGAGGGTGTAGAGGGTACACCTGGGAGGACCCACACGTGCAATTCACGTGTGCTGCTCCCCGTGCACCCCTGTAATACACATACCCTGATAATATCGCGTGTGTAACTTCCCGCGCACCCCCGAAATACACTTACCCCGCTCATTCGCGTGTGTAACATCCCGCGCACCCCCGGAATACACTTACCTCGCTCAATCGCATATTTGACTTCCCGCGCACCCCTGAAATACACGTACCCCGCTCAATCGCGTGTGTGACTTCCCGCGCACCCCCGGAATACACGTACCCCACTCAATCGCATATTTGACTTCCAGCGCACCCCCGAAATCCACGTACCACGCTCAATCGCGTGTGGAACTTCCCGCGCACCCCTGAAATCCACGTACCCGGCCAAATCGCGTGTGGAACTTCCCGCGCACCCCTGAAATCCACGTACCCTGACTAATCGCGCGTGGTACTTCCCGCGCACCCCCGAAATCCACGTACCCCGCTCAATCGCGTGTGGAACTTCCCGCGCACCCCTGAAATCCACGTACCCGGCCAAATCGCGTGTGGAACTTCCCGCGCACCCCTGAAATCCACGTACCCTGACTAATCGCGCGTGGTACTTCCCGCGCACCCCTGAAATCCACGTACCCGGCCAAATCGCGTGTGGAACTTCCCGCGCACCCCCGAAATCCACGTACCCTGACTAATCGCGCGTGGTACTTCCCGCGCACCCCCGGAATACACGTACCCCGCTCATTCGCGTGTGTAACTTCCCGCGCACCCCCGGAATACACGTACCTCGCTCAATCGCATATTTGACTTCCCGCGCACCCCCGAAATACACGTACCCCGATCAATCGCGTGTGTAACTTCCCGCGCACCCCCGGAATACACGTACCTCGCTCAATCGCGTATTTGACTTCCCGCGCAACCCCGAAATACACGTATCTCGCTCAATCGCGTATTTGCCTTCCCGCGCAACCCCGAAATACACGTACCTCGCTCAATCGCGTGTGTAACTTCCCGCGCACCCAATACACATACCCCGCTCAATCGCGTGTGGAACTTCCCGCGCACCCCTGAAATCCACGTACCCGGCAAAATCGCGTGTGGAACTTCCCGCGCACCCCTGAAATCCACGTACCCGGCCAAATCGCGTGTGGAACTTCCCGCGCACCCCGAAATACACGTACCCCGCTCAATCGCGTGTGTAACTTCCCGCGCAACCCCGGAATACACGTACCCCGCTCAATCGCGTATTTAACTTCCCGCGGCGCCACTTTTTTGATGCGCTGGGACTCTACCGCCTGCCTTCGTGTGGCGGCCGTGTTTCAGCTTGTGCGTGGCTTTGGCTGTGCGTGGGTTTGCCCTATTCCATTCCATGAATACGTGTGGTTCGAGTGCGTGTGGGCGTTCCCTCTGCTTCCGTGCAGTACATCCCCAGTTACGCCCTTATTTTCGCGTGTTGTTCCCCATTCCGCGCGTTACGCCCCATGTCCCGCCCACTTTCTGGTGTGTGCGCTGAGGTTGTGCGCTTTCACTGTGCGCGTCGCGCACCGTCGCGCACGCCTTTCGCGATGTTGCAATGACTTGTGCGCCATGCACGGGTTTGGCGCACATCCCGCGGTGAACACGCGCAGGGACTTCCATGAATCGCACGCGTGCGTGTGCGCCTGTTTTTTTCCGCTTGCGCATGCTTGCGCATGCTTGCGCCTAGATTTTCGGCGCACGTTTGTTCCATGAATCGGCCCCTAAATCTTTCTTTGTGTTTTCTGCTATTTAAATTCTTACCCGCTTTTCCTGGCTCTTGGGCGGGCCTTAGCTCTGCCTGCTCCGTTCCTTCGCCGGACCGCCTCCAACATCCTTCCGGTTCCCGGAATCGTAACTTCCATTTCAATTGCTTCCCAAATCCTGTCTTCAAAGATCAAAGGATCCTTTCCTGTTCCTTGCAGTCACCTTCCCTGCTATCCAGGACTTAACCCCTTACTAATACTGACTATTACGGATTGCTGGCAGCAATATTGCTGAAGTTTTCAATTGTTTCCCGGTTTTACAGTGTAAGCGTCCCTTTTCTAATCCGGACCAACGCACATCTAATTGAAAGGATCAAGGAAACACCTAGCAGGGTTTTTTCAGCCTTTGGCTTTTTCCCTGTCCAAGAGGCGTGCTCCTCGGGGGTCCCTGAGGTCTGTATACAATTCAGAACAAGGTGGCCAACCGAAGGAGCGCGTCCTTACTTACACCAAAAGAAGGGGAAGAAGATAACAGAATCCAAGAAACCCAGGAAAAAGAAGGAAGCATAGAGATTGGGGGAGTCGTTAGAAGACACAGGTGACGAGGAGTTTGGGGAAAGGGAACCAAGTCATGACAATTGCCCTATAGGTCATTCCGAGCCTGGTGTGCACTAATGTTGGCGAAAGTGTGCTTAATCTCCTTCAGTATGAAATTTGAGCAAACACAAACTGGGTGTTGGACCGCCTTCAATGTTTGCAGATTGTGGAGGCTGGTGAATGTATTGAATAGATGTAAATATATCCTATCAATATGCTGGAAAGACCAAGCTTAGCGAGAGAGCCTGAACTATCCAAATGGAGGCCTGGGGGAAGTAATGTGTTAAAGTTGTGCATTTTATAACACACAGTCGTGAAAAATTGCCTAAAAACACACAGAGTTTATAATCATTTTTGTAGGGTAAAAGATGAACAAATCCATTAGGTACCAAGTCAACACTAGTGCGCATGAGCATTTTCATGTTGCCTTTGCCCACTGTAAAACAGTATTCTGTCAGCGTAAAATAAAATGTTAATGATGCTTGTGCCCATGTAGGTCCATGCTGGCCACATCAAAATATGCCAGTATTGCCACTGAAGAACATAGTCATGTTTGCTTTACCCTCAATGCCATTAATTATACTATACGAAAACATGTACATGCTGGCTCTGCCAATATATTCTAGTATGCCCATTTAAGAACATACTCCTGTGCCTCTTCCTTAAAGTCAGTTAAAAAAAAGGCCTCGTCACAGTAAGAAAAAATGGCCTTGCAGACTGGACAAATGCGCTCCCATGCAAGAACACTGATCATGTTGGCTTTGGCCTTAGCACCACTGTCAAAAGTCCACCAGAGGCTCCAGAAAGAAGCACAGGTGTTGTGGGTGAGAAGTGGTGGGGGGAGGGGTTTTTCCAGAAGCAGCATTTAAGGTGTGGGATGATTCACAGCCCGCGCTTTGCACAAGTGGCACAGCTGTGGGTTCCCAGCCATGCCCTTGGTCTCTTGAGAAGTCGGTGTGCTTTAGTGCCACGTTCACTTACAGCTTTTTTTGGGAGAGCAGCTGTGCCTCTATCCTCTTCCAGTGTGGAGTGCCACCCACAGCCACCTCACTATGGCGGGTCTCAACATCTCCATTGCTTTCTTTGTATCCATTGTGGTCATCTGCGAGGTGTGCCGTCGGTTGTCCAAAATGTTTCTACCGTCCAGTTTGTACCAGAGCCTGCTGAAGGAAGCGGCCGCCTCCCTGCAGCTGGCCGCCTGCTGCATGGAGCTCCGGATGCTGGTGGAGATCGGCCCCTGGGGTGGCGGCTTCGGCCCTGATGTGGTGCTGACCCTCCTCTTTCTCCTGTTTCTAGCTCACGGAGCATCTTTTGACGGGGCCTCTGGCAACCCGTGTGTGTCCCTCCAAGAATTCCTGACCCGGGAGGCCTCTTGCCTCTCCACCCTGGGCAAGCTTGTGGCCCAGTATGCTGGCATGGAGGCTGCGAAGTTGCTGACCAACAGATACTGGTCGTGGGAGCTGACTGACTTCCACCTGCTCCAGAATCTCATGGCTCGAGACTGCAGCTCCCCCCTCCGGGCCCCAGTCTCGCAGGGCATGTTCGCGGAGGCCGTGTGTGCGTTTTTCTTTCATGCAACCCTGCTTAGATTCCAGCACAGTCGCGCCATGTTCCGGGTACCTGCTATGGCGCTGATGGTCTCTCTACTGGCCTATACAGGTAAGGATGGGGCTTATCGTACATTCCCTTGCCTTTTTTTATACATTGTAAATTGTGTATTTTTATCGTTTTTCCTGTCATTCTATTATTGTACTTTTATGGTTCATAAAATCCAAAATAAAGTTTTGATTAGATGAAAGGAATTGTTATGGGGGTTTACAAAGGCTTTGGACAGTAAGATGTCTAGAAAAGTTGAATTTCGAGAGTTTCAAAACACTTGCCCATCGGCCTATCTATGATGAGGACCCAGAAATCCAACATGTACTCTTAGAAGCTTGCAAAGGTCTGTAAAGGCCGTATATGGTTTATTTTTCAAGCAGGTATCACGGTGTTTCCAGAGCCTTCCAGAAAAATGGCGCATCTCTCTTGTTTTACTCCTCACTATCAGGCAGATGACCCCAACCAAAAACCCAACAACAGATGAAATAATAGCCAAGTATCGGCGCCTTGTTGTCGCCTGCACTGCTGTATTGGAGCGTTTTATCAATTTGTTTGTCCTTATTTAGTAATAAAAATGACATTACAAACAGAAAGGACGTACGGTGGCTAAGGGCCTTCACAATGTACAGCGGATTTGCCCGTGAGAATAGGCCAGGTGGCGCAGGGGAAGCTTGAAGGTACATAGAAGGGGAACTGTGACTAAGGTGCAGCCATGAATAAGATACACATGTAGGGACCTGTATGTAGGTACATTGTACCTGTGTAGTTACCAGCACATTAGAGAGCGTCAGAAATAGGAGAGACGGCCGGGGATTAGTTGAGGGGCCGAGTGGGGCTTGGGGCTGCCCCATTCACCATCCTTTAGGTGTCAGGGTGTGAATGCCACACAGAGATGCCCTACTATTTTCCTTTCTGATCTGATGAGTTCTATAGAATATAAAGAAAGCATATTTTAATTTACGGTAATTGGCATGAAGAAAGTTGCGCCTCATTTATAAATTGGACAATCCGGAAATAAAGTGCCAGTAACAACGTGTGCCACCACTTTTCCGGACCGGGCAATTGAGTGTGGAGGATTAACCTCCAGCTAAGATCTACAGGCAAAAAACAGATGGTATTACCGGCCCGGTGCCTGTAATACAGGTAAATTCCCCCCCTGCCCCCCATGGCGTTTTACAGTAATTCCGGCAGACCAAGTGGAGGAAATGGTAGTACAGTTTGCCCGGCGGGATACCGGCAGACTTAGTGTCGCAACAGAAACACCTACCTTTTTCAAGCTCCAATGCATGTTTACTTGCCTAATAATACCTAATTTGTCAATTAGAGTAACTTTTTTACTCCCTGAAAAACCATGTTTCTCCTAACTTCCAAAAGTAGAGAGCAAACCTCTCTCAGCTCAAAACCTTCCCTGGGGCCCTCGTTATCCCACATTCCAAGAGTCACTCGCGTTTGGCATTGGTTTGGCATTTGGTAACCAGTAGAGCAACTTCAGTGTTGCCAAGGTAGGCGTCCATTTATTAATCCCCAACCCTGTTCCAGACACCCGGTTTCACATATTTTGCAATCGCTGAATTGTTAGGTGTCAGACTTCTCTCTGGGATGTCTCCCTATTCTCTGCAGGACGTATTATGGTTTGTGAAGTGGGCGGCCACTGTCCTTAGCTAAGGTAAGGGGGCAACAGTTGGGTTGTTTTGAGTGTACAGTACACCCAATAGTCAGAAAAGCACCTCAGTCTCCGGCTTTACACGCGCAGTGCAATCCGCCTGTCAGCCACGTAGCTGAGCTTCCAGAAAAATGCAGATGTGTTTGCCTTATAAACCAAATAATGAATATGACGTGATAATGTTGCTGGGATGATTTTGTTGCAGTCATCGCTAACTCTAGTTTTCAGCCCCTAAGGGAAAGTCAATTTGTTACTGCTCTTTTTCGCTGGTTTTCATTATTTATGAGAGTTTGTTGAGGGGTGAAGTCCTAAAAATTAAAGTGGGGGGACTCATCAGCAAACGCAATTCGATGTGACGTCACCAGGAATTAGCATATCAAGGTGAAATATGCACATTTCATTAAATTGGCTTTGCATAACCGCCTCAATTGAACAGGACAAATGGCATTTGCCTTTCATAAACTCAACACACGCACAAAACCAAGGATATTTTCTTCTTATAGTGTTTTTGAAAACATTAAAATGTATGCATGTTTTAAACTCCAAGAACAAATGCACATTTTTTCCCTGGGACTTGCAGTACCGAAATGGGACATTTCACCTTTAGTTTGTTATTTTTGAGACAGTGCAGTGGTGAAGTGTTTGGCCTACAGACCCGAGGACTGCAGTTTTATCCCCGAGGTCTGCTTTAATGAATACATTCCAAGGGGACATCCAAGGTTTCTCTTTAAACTGGGTTAGATTGAGTCCACCCTCTGAATAAAGTGGGGGGACTCCGTCCCCCCGCGTGTACCCTCGACTTGAGCCCTGGTTGAATTACTTCCATGCACATCCCCTTCATACTAGTAGCAAGTACCTGTAGGGTGGTCCGCAATGGCAGAGAGGGACACAAAGAGACTAGAGGATCCAGCTCTGGAGCAGTTTCCAGTAGAGTTGGTGTTTGTTACAGGATCCTATATAACAAAGTAGCCCATTCCACAGCTGGGGGTCCAGTAATGGTGGTTTTGGGGGCTCCTTTAGAAAACAAATTGGTTCTTGGTGCCGTGATATTTTGAGGCAAAGCCTGCGGCATGCTCAATGGTGTCCATGAAATGGGCTGAAACATGGACACTGGATACATTATTGTAGCCTTCAGCCTACTTTGAACTTTATTTACACACCGGCTGAGAGCGAGTGGGATTCTCTTACTTCTTTGCTGTTGGTTTCTAAGGTTTATTCACGGTCTGTATCCATGAAGCTGCTTTTTCACTCCTTTGCAGTGGTGCAGTTGTTCTTTGTGCAAAGTTAAGAGTCTGAGTGTCTATGATTTCTTAATCTGTGCCACAAAAGCATATGTTGCCGGGGGATGGTATATATTACACAAGACAGGTCTAGGGGGCACAATAAAAGACTTTACTTAACTTGTACCTTTGCTTAAAGCCCTTAAACTGCCCTTCATCTGTCTTCAGAATCCCCACTCTCCCTGGGTTCTGAGATGTCCCCGGGTGTGCCAGAGTGGGAAAAGGATACGTCAGGAAGGGAAGGTGGTGACCAAGGGAAGGACCCAAAACCCCATGGGAGAAACAACTAGGTTAAAATAGGTACACAGTGACACAAGGATAGGCACATTACTAGAATGCTAGTATATGGTCTCTTTTAGTGGCATGATGATGTTATTGTGCTTTTGTATATCGCCTTATATACCATTGATATATAAGGGTATATCCTGTTTGGGGAGGAAGGATAGCTCAGGGGCAACACGTTTGTCTTGGAAGCAAGACAACGCAGCACAACACAGGTTCAAATCCCGCTGCCACACGTAGAAACCACACGCTGGTATTAAGCGCGTTATAAAAGAACAATTATTATTATATCTCCAAGCGCTCTGGGTTGAACACCCTCAGGGATCGTATTCCAGGTCAGTGGAGAGCGTAGGGTAGTAAATAGTGCTTGGGTGAACTCCATATGTGTGCAGCCAGTGCGTTTTACGTGGTGTGTAGCTGCATTCTAATGCTAGGCATGGTGCAGTGGCTGTCTGAGATAGGTAGAATGTGTGCAGCAAGGCCATTGACCTCTGGTCTGCATTCTGGCAGTGGTGGAGCTTGTGTATGAGATTATTTGTGCAGCTATGCTTATTTTTTTTTGTGTGGGGTATAGCTACAATCTAAATGTTGTTGAGGTGTTCATGGTGTTGTGAAGGAATGTGTGCAGGTAGGCCTGATATTGATTGAGCTGTATAGCTGCATTCTTTTGTTTGTTGGTGTAGAGGAGAGAGTGAGCATATCAGTATGTGTGAGTGTCTTTGCGTGTTGGCAGGAGACCCCTTTTCCTGATTACCTTTCAGTGCCTACAGAATGGACCGTATCTATTCTAGAGGTTCGGAGCATTGGTTCTCTGAGAGAAATTCTCTGTCTAGTGTGGAGTTTGTTTTGATAACCAAGCTTGTGAATGTCTTTACCTGCTTAGCAGTGTCATTGTTGTTGAGTTGCCCTATTCTTATTCTTTATTGGGTTAAGCGAATTGCAAGTCTATGGTCATCCCTGTGTCTCGTTGATTCTGCCATTGTTTATTGGATTATACCTTCTCTTTGTGTAGTTACAGCCAGTTCTGCTCTATCAGACTTACGAGTACTAACTAGATTTGATGACTGGTGTTTCGTGGACCCAAGGTTCAGGGTCAGCGGCTATGTATGGTCTTATTGAGATGATACCTTCTCAGTGTGCATTTACTTCAGTTCTGTTCTATCAGACATACCAAGTACATCCTAGGTAAGAAGACTGGTACTCGGTGAATCCGAGGTCTAGCAACAGATTAAGCCGTGATGTTAGGCGTGTGTCTGACTGGCGTTGCTGCATGCATTGGGGTTACAGTTTTTTGATCTGGTGTGCGGATAGAGTATTGATGACAGGCGGCAGCACCTCAATGTCACTTGCAGGAGCTTGCCTTGACAGATTTCTTGCCTAATTCAGAGTGTATTCCCTTGAGATGGAGCAAAGTAAATCAATTTCTGAGTCCTGGTTATAAGTGCTTGTGGGCCCTTTTTCCGGGTCCCGGGTAATTGTTTATAGCGTAGGGTATTTCCGCCGTAGTTTATTGTTTGAATTGTGGACAATGCGCAAGCCCAGTCATAGTGTAGGAGCATAAGTGTTATTATGTCTCGGGCTTAGAGTCGTGGGCATTGAGATTGTGGCACGGTTTGGGGTTGCACATTCAGCTTATTGGAGCAGCTATGCTATTGTTGCTGAGTTAGAAGCTTTCTAGCATTCAGAAAAATTGATCCCTAGAGCCGGCTTTTATGTCACAATTGTTCTTGCCTGCCTGTGATGTTATGGATGCCTCTTATTACGCGTAGGTGGTAGAAACATTTTCTTAAAATTACATTGACCTGTGGTTCTAGGGTGAGGCCAATATTCCATGAATATTCCAAGGTTTTTCTAACAGTTGAGGTTTCCGGATGTGTTCTCACAACTCGCAAGGTATCTGTCTGCCCAATGGATGAAACCAAAGGGGGAGAAAAGCTGGATGACGATAGAGCAAGATTCCTGTATCCCTCTTATTTCCCTGCCAGTCGTGATTACTAGAGATAGACACAAGGAGGAGTTCTTCTACTAGCAACATGAAAGGCACTCCACTCATGGGACAGGGGCATTCCAATATGGCAAGTTGAACCCGGATTTGGCCCACTTTCTCTCATCACACGTTAACCAGAGTTTTCACCAGGGTGGGAAAGAAAAATCTGTAGATATTGAGAAGTAGGTGTATTGCGGAAGTTGGCAGATTTATTCACAATGGACAAGCAACTTAATTTTGAGGAAGTAAACTTTAAATTACCAGTGGGAGAAAGTGAGAGATTTAATCATACACAGAATAAACACTGGGTAGCCCATCCAAAAAGGCACGCAGCGGGAACGAGGCAACTAACACCATTAGAAAGACAATGCATGGATGGGGAGGTTGGGGATGCAATAGCGACACTTTACCATTTCATAGAGGAAAACCAGATGGATGAAAGGATTCCACAAATGAACAAATGGGAACTAGGACTGGGAAGTGAAATAGACATAGAAGCCTGGTCAAGAATATGGGCAAGAGCACATGAAACCTCCAGATGCACGTTGTTGAAGGACTGCGCCTACAAAATGATTTACAGGTGGTATCGCTGCAGATTCATTTCTTCTAACCAGCATATTCTCCCCTGTGCTGGAGAAATTGTGCTGAACAGGGTACATTGGGACATCTATGGTGGTCATGCCCCCACTCGCAACATTATTAGAAGGAACTACTACCCAGGATAATATAAATCACCAGCCTCCCATGAGATCCCAGGATACTGATTTTGGGGTTCACTGCTAAGGGAGTGGAAAACCCATTGACGGGAGCCTTACAGACTTTGATTACACACCTGCTAACTGCAGCAAGACTGACATTACACAACGAGGAAAGGACCCAGGAGGTCCACAGATGTTGCTGTGGCGGTACAACGTTTGGGAAAACCGCATTAAACACAGATGGTGTTGCCAAATGTCAAAGAGTATGATCCCCATTTGTAGTCTATTGTATAAATGTCAGGATATCATCCCCATTGGTAGACTACCATATAAATAAGCTGCCGCTACCTACCAGGTCCACTATACTGAAGCACACTTCCCTATGATAAATACAGTGACGGTAAAGAGCGATGGTACTAGCGTCAATAAGTCAATTGTGGGGAGATAATGCTGGGAAGGGGGTTATTCTGCAGTTATATCTCGTAGCAACCTGATATTCTTTGATTGTCATTTCTTTATTTAATGGTAGGTCTTTGTATTTTGAAACTGTATAAAGAACGTAAGATTAAAAAGTTGTAAAAAAGAACTGAACTCCCTACAGCATTACATTGGGTGAATAACTGTAAGAGCCTAGGGTTTGATGGCCTCATGGTGAGTTTAACAGTCAGTTTGTGGTTGTCTCACTAGAGCAGGTTTTAACTGAAAATGCAGAAAGAAGGGATAGAATGCATTATAGTGTTTCACAAAGAAATCAGGTCTCAAACAGACTTCGCCTGCTATAGCCGATATCACTCCCAAATGTTGGTGCCCAAATATACACAAAGGTGTTAGCAAACAGACTGCAAGAGGTGGTGACAGGTGCTGGTTAAACAATATCAAATGGGTTTCATTTAGGGCACACATCCACAACACCCGCCTGTTCCTAGACCTACAGAGCATGTTTGAAAAGAGCCATGAACTCAAGGCAGCAATACAAATTGACCAAAGGCCCACACAAATTGTTTGGTTGACCTTTGTGAGGAAGTCCCCAACCTAACTCTGGGGATGTTTAGTGGGTGACCAAAGGCCCCCACAAGCTGGTGAATGATGGAATCAGGGGAGGATGCCTGGTCACACTTTCTTATTCCCCGGAATTGGTCAGTCACGTGCAGCCCATAAAGAGTCCTGAGCCTTTACATAGACCTATTACTGACCCTTTAAAGAGAGTGCATGATTGCATAAGAAACTGTGCCCCTGCTTATAGGTTTACCATAGACCCTGTAACCAGGGTGCACTGAGTTTCTTTTTGTTTTCTTGACACTTAATAGAATTGCATGGACTGCGGTATGAAATGGGAGCTCACCGGGGTTGCTGCTGGTGTCATGGAAGGGACAGTTGTGCATCCAGCACCCGATGTTTGTCGAGCGGGTGGTTCTCTTCTAATATGGTGAACAAGCCAGATACAAATAGTAAAACCACCTCAATCAGATGAACCCATTACACTAAGTCAACCACCAAATGTCCAACCACCACTAATTAGGCCCTATACCTGCACAGCATTAGCCTAAGACTGGTCCACGGGAAGTGGATCATGCCTCAGAGAGGCAGCAATGTCAGGGTTTGGAGTGCGAAGACGTGGCAAGAGGTTTGCGAGGAAATTGCGATGATAGCGAGGAGATCATGGAGAGCATGTAGAAGAGGAGGCTGGTGGCAAGAGATGGATCAGGAACACATGGAGAAGAAGCTGGTGGGCAAAGTTGAGGAGGTGGTCAGCAGAGTTTTAGAGGAGGAGGTGGTGAGCAGAGGGTTTCATGTAATAATGTTCCTGCAAAAATGTATCCTGACAAAATAGTTGCTCTTTTTTGCAGAGACATTATTACATTGAAAATGCCGGGGACATCCCTGCAATACCTGAATTTTATTTTTTTACCGGGGGAGCAGGAGACATTCCCTGCAACCCATCTCCATACATAATGTCACCATATATAATATCCCAATGGCTTTTCCAGGCAACTTTATGTATGAGGATATTATATATAGGGATATTATACCAAGCAGAGTTGAGGGGGAAGCAGTGGTGAGCAGAACTGAGGTGATGGTGAGCAGAGTAAAGAATGGGGTGGTAAGCAGAGTTGAGTAGGTGAGCAGAGCTGGGTAGAAGGTGGTGAGCAGAGATGAGGAGGAGGCAGTATTCAGATTTGAGAACCAGGTGGTGAGCAGAGTTGAGGAGCATGTGGTGAGCAGACCTGATGATGTGGCAGAGACGGTTCTGCAACGGGGGAGAGGACAGGACCATGTGACAGGTAGATCATAAGGCTCTCTTGATATTGGCTGTGCTGACTGGGAAGTACAAGCCCAGTTGGTTCCACCTCCTGGTTGACAGAAAGATACAGTTATACCTAACCCAGGATATATACTTCAAAACCGTGTGAAGTTTAAAACAAGCTCCGTGAATTGTAGGAACTTCGAGACAAGACTGTCAATTTATTCTGGATGGAGAAATTCTTATTTTGTTTGGAACTGTGGGTGTTAGTTTTCATCAGGGAAAACGTTTGTTTGAGGACTATTGACATTCCAGAAAAACTGTTTGTGGACCCCGTTATAATCAACATTTTGGACACTTGTCAAACTATTTTAGCCAGGAGAAATCTTAAGTATTACGTACCTGGCTGAAGCAACTGAATTTCCTGGTAGACAAATGGGCGAGATTGTCCTTCACTCAATGGGGCAGGAAGAACTGATGGTGCTTTCCCAGTTATTCTTCGAATAGCAAACTAGGCCTACGCACATCCTAACATACTACTGATAGAAAATTGCGAACTTAGAGCAGAAACGGCTGCGGTGGAAAGGAAGAAACCATTGCAGGTCTGAGGATTGTGCAGCGGCATTGTGCAGCGGCCCCTAGAGAAGGTGCTATCAACTTTCCCCACATGTGGTTGTGCAACAAAGTTACAGTCCTGCATCAGGCCAGCCAATGGGAGAAATTGGCCCCCTACCTGGGTGCAATTAGAGGCAAATTTAGTGAACAGTTGGAAACTGCACTGACAATTCACAAAGCGAGGAGACAGTAAAGAGTGGTGACCGTGGATGGGTCACATCAGATTTGTGGCCACTAAATGGAGAACCCTCACAAAAATATTTAGAAAGGATCTTCACTCTCATCAAAGCGCACCACCTTTGGAAAACCTGTCTTGCAAAGTGCAAGATGAACTAAAAATTAGGCTGCATCAACCGGAAATGATTATGGAGCTTTTTGATGGAACCAATTTAGTGGTCTGGGGAGTGGTACAAAGGACATATACAATTTCCCCAACTGAGAACCAATGCTATCCGGATCTGACAGAGTGGTGCATAAGGACATACATATACCTTGCACCGATTAATTATGCTAGAAAGGTACTTCCCGCTACAGTCTGTGAGAACTAAAGTTTGTCATGGTGTATACATTAATGGTTGAACATGAGGAGGACATCTTCCAGCGGAAAACCAAGTGGGAAGCAGAATTAGAGGATGCAATACAACAGAGAGTGGGTAATGATCCTGCATGATATCAGAATGAGTGTGAGGGACTCAAAATATCAGGCTTATGCAGCAGACAACAGCATTCATAAGGTATTGGTGTCACCAAGAATCGGCCAGCATTTAGAAGTGGATTTTAGATGGATGCCAAGATGGCCACACTGGGTTCGACATACTCCTCTGGGGAACCGGAAACTGAGTCAGTGAGATGAATCCTTAGGGCAGTGAGATGAGTCAAGTTTGTTATGCTGCCACTGTGGTGACCGAGACAAGAAGGTGACCGAGTGTGGGGAATTGGCTTTCTGATTTACTGAGACCAGCAACCCTGTAATGGAGATTAGCAATGAAAGAAGACCGTCTAGATAGAAATGGGAAAATATCATCCAACATGGAGTTGAATGCAAACTAGACCCATTGGTCTTTGCTAAAGATTAACATTACGATAACAGGAGATCCTCCAACCTCTATTTTCCTCATGTTGTTCTCATGTTTCTCTTGTTGTCTCTCCCTCTTCCTGTCATTGAGTACTCTTTGTCCTTGTTCTTTTTTCCCTTATGATCATTGTTGGTTGCGATGAAGCAGGAAACAGGGACCTTTAGGAATGTGCTAATAGTACTATGAAATCTGTGTAATCTATTGTAGAATAGTTACCATACATCTGAGCAGGACTGACTGCGCGTACCGCTGCACATTGTTCTTGCACCTTTGGAAGATGCATTTATTTAGAGCTACCTTGAGTTTCTAAATGTTTTCTAACAGCAGAGTATTCGTAACCTGTTACACATAGATTTTGTCCTCCGATTACTAATCCGTCTGTGTGCCTTTTTCTCTGCAGCTGGACCATATACAGCGGCTTTCTTTAACCCGACCCTGGCATGGGCGCTAACGTTTCACTGCTCAGGGGCAACACTTCGAGAGAACGTATTGGTGTACTGCTTGGGTCCCATTGTAGGTGAGTGTGTTGGTGGTCCACCTTAAATGAACAGCTGTCTGTCACTAACAGAATGCTGATAAGACAAATAGGACTGTTTGAATGTGTCTGCGTTCACACATTGTTTCAGATCAAGTGTGCAGTGTTTAGGTTCTGTTGTCCTTTTGGCTCCTGTACCTTTACCATTTATTTCTTGTAGTTTCACTCTTCCCATTAAAAATCCACACATACCCCCGCTCCACTCCACTTCCTACTAATCTCTGGTTGACTCAGGCTCCCACCTCGTCCCTTTCCTGTATCCCATTTCCCATAATCTTAAACCAAACCCACATGTCCAGAGCCTTACCTCCACCGTGATCTTATCTACTGTAGTCACTCTTCTCATCTTGCATTTCCCCCTCACTACCTGTGTGTTTCTCACATTCTCTATGTACATAAGTGCTGTGGAGTAAAGATGACAATTGTGATGCTATATGAAACACTCTGAACAAAGTAAAATAAATATTTAAAAGCACACTAGGGTGAAAAATGATTAAGCTGAAAAGCCATGCCTGGGTGAACAGCTCATATCTCACATGGGCTACCTGAACCGCACTGAACGTCATGTCTTTAATATCTGCCTTACTTCATAAAGACAAGCCTGGTATGAAATCAGGTGAACAGTATACACTCCGTTAGGTGATTGTGCTGTATGTACATCTCAGCACAAAGCTGCAAAAACTCTCTTTACAGAGTTACCTGAGTTTATCAAGAGTGACATTATTATTATTATTATTATTATTATTTTATATTCTTATGGCTTGTACCTAACACAGGAGCAATGGAGCGCTGTGCAGGTCACAAAACAAAATATTGTTAGTGAGAATTTATCAAGTAAACGTTTGTAAAAAATGATCACAGTGCAATACACAGCTTGGGGTGTTCACAAGATAGCCATAATCTAGGTTACAATAAGTTGTTGTTGGCGGAGCCTGGCCTTCAGTTTTTTCCTAAAATGAAGGAGTCTTGGAGCAGTCTGGTTTGTTCCTGGAAGGGAGTTCCAAAATACCAGAGCTTATCTTGAGAAGGTCTGCTTACAAGTTTTCTCCTTGCAAGCCAGTCGAGTTTCCAGTCTAGATGACCGTGCGCTGCTGAATGTTTTTAGTTTGATTAGGTCGGCCCACGCACAAGCGCTGGTTGCCTTTTAAGTGAGGCATGTGGTTTTGAAACAGATCCTTGCTGAGATGAGGAGCCAGTGTAATTTGCACAAAAAGTGGGTGATATGGTCACATTTCCTTGAGCCAGTGATGAGGTGAATCGTAGCATGGTGGGCCAATTTGAGAGGGGCCAGGTGAGCAGCTGGGAGCCCTGTGAAGAGGGATTTACCCCCATCGATATGCAGATCATTAATGGTGCACCACCATTCAGTAGTCCTGGGGTGGGAGGAAGGGCTTGATCTTGTGGAGTAGAGAGATCTGATATCAAGCTGTTTCAGAATATTTTGCAATGTGTTGTTGGAAGGATAGATTGATTGAGTGGTTATGGTGAGTGGTTGAACCCATCCAAGTGCAATTCATCCAGACACCTTTGAATGGGTTCCTGCTTAAAGGAGTTGCCTAGGAGTATACATTTTGGTCTTGGTGGGGTTACATTTTAAATGGGCACTTGTCATCCACGATTGAATGGTTGCAGTGCACGAGTGAAGGTGAGCAACCAGGACTTCCTGTGGGTGCTTAGCCTTTAGGTACAGTTAGGTAGAATCTGTTTTCTGAGCGCACCTGAGCGAGTACCTCGAGTACTGTTTGCTGTCTGGACCTGCTGCCCGGCTCATTCTTGCTTCGTGTTGAAAAGTTTGCAGAAAATCGCCTGGAGGACGTCTCTTGCGGCAACACCTTGCCTGCCTGACCTTACACTCAGGAAATCAACAAAGGTGAGTGTTGTGGCACGTTGTGCCTGGACTGGGTTGGGCGGTGCATTGTGTTTACTCATTTGGTGCCTCCTGCACATAGTGCTCTGAATGGGTGTATAGTAAAGGGACGCTGCAAAAGGACATTTTGTGCCTCCTGCACGTAGCGTGGAGGGGCCGTACCAGGATGAAATACTCTACTGTGCCTAACTGTCCTTCTTACCCCCTCTTTTGTGTTTATTACTTTACAGGACTACACTCAACACTCCAGTGTGCCCTTCCCACTACTGGCCGCGCCCCTCCCCGCCTCCTTATTTACAACGACCATTGCGCACCCACGCTGCGCACCTGAGCGAGTACCTCGAGTACTGTTTGCTGTTCGCTGTGCGAGGTGCACGGGGTGCGAGCCAGACTTCAACCTTCTGTTGCCACCTAAGGTTTTTTTAATCGGAATTAGATTTGGCTCATTCCAACCATATTATTTCTGGATATTGTCCCCTTGGCCGGGAAAGGGTATATTAGCATTCACTATTTACATCAGTAGTGTGATTCTCGCATCCACTTAAGTCAGTTTAGTGACAGCTACTACGTACATAAATATAGTTTGTTGCTTTTCGCTTTGCGACTATTACTTGTCCAACTATCGACATGGTCTATCGGCTCACGACAAACATGCCGCCACACACTTCAAATTTATATGCCATATCTACAAGTCTTTTGACACAAGCCACTCAAGACGAGGTCAGGATTCAACCACAAGATTTCTATTCTGCCTACTCTTGTATTCCAACTGGCACTGCGTTATCCACAAAATCTAAGTTCACTTTTGACAACAACATAGATGAATCCATAGTCTCTATTTCTTCAATGTCAACTTCCCACTTAGGGATTATCAAAAAACTGGAGCATTCTGACATACAGGAAATATCTACTTCACTGAAAACTCCAAGTGTGAGAGCTAACCCGCGACCTCTTTCTGACATCACAATGTTAGCCTCTACTGGTAATTGTCCGCATCTCTCTTCTTCCCGTATTGCAATTTCTCTGATTACCTTTCCTTCATTAATGCAGGATCAAACAGGCTTATCCATTCATGCCAGTCAAAGTGAGTCCCCTATTCCACGGAGTACTACTGTTTACCCTATTGTTGACCCTTTAGGCAGTAAAAGTACTATGTCCGATAAATCTGTATCAAAGTCTAAACATTCTATGTTACATTCATTTGCTTTACCCACTTCAAGAACATCTAGAAAAGCCTCTACAGACCTATTTTTACAACAAACTACTACGACTCAACCAGCTTTGATAACCATCAGGAGACTGTGCAAACTGTTTGAGTCGCTGGACACAAAAGTGTCACATCAATCCAGGCAATTCGATGACTTAATGAAATGGTTGTTGGCCCATTATAATTCCTGTCTCTCCAAAAATGTCTCTTCGCCCACTGGGTCTAGCACGCCAAACGAGCCACTTGAGGGGGAGCTGGCATGGAATTCAGCAACACCCAAGTGCCCAATTTATAGTTTTGCTGACGCATCCACTTCGAAGGCCTGTGCACTACCCCTGATCACTGGCATCATTCGACCGTTTGATCAATTACCCCACATGGAAACTTCTCTGAAAGGGCTCGCATCCACAGGTCAATCATTTCAAACACTTGAGTCTTAAGTGCCATGCCCACCACCAGAACTGTCTTGTGCACGAAAAAGTGGACAAGGTCTCAGCCATCTAGATGCTCTGAAAGTTCGTAATCCAAAAGTTGCATCACAAAAACCTTTGGCTTTAAAAAAAACAAAGAATATGGCAAACCTTCAACAAACTAAAAAGACTTTGAACTCTTTCTTTGAAGTCTTGGGCAAATCTACTGTCCTAAAAGAGAAAGCAATCATCCCTTCAGGACAAGCTAAGGTTCCACCACCTTTATATTTACCATCATTAGCCTCGGCTGGGGTGCCCCCTATTAGTCATACATCAGCAGAGGCCCGTTTAGGTTCTTTACCACCTGCCTTTACATCACTTCCTCTGCCCTCTGCAGTCCTGGTTGACATGACAAGAGCTATGTCGACACAAGACTCATCTCATCCAGCCCACTCAAAGCTACTTGGTGGGCCCCCTTTTATGCCCTCGAGGATAGCCAAACAGCCTAATGATACACAAGCTCGTGCTCCCTTATCTCCATTGTTGCAGCTGGTGCTATCTATAGATCGCAATATAGAGGCAGACAAACAACTAGCTGCCCTAAAAGCACAAAATGCTGCACACATGAGGTTCTTCTCAAAAGATTATACATCGGTATCACTGGGCCGTCTAATACCAATGCCAATGGAGTAACAGTGGGCGCCTATCCAGACAAATTTCCATCCCCGGTTGCTGTGGTCCCTGCCAAAAAATCCAGTCTACAAAGCCAGCAGACCCCAAGGACGCTCCTTCGACCATGGCTCAGCTTGAGACATTTAGACAAAAAATTGATGAATATTTGGCTGCCAGCTTAGCAAAAGCACAAAATTCCCTAGCCTCAGCTGCAGTTGTCTCTGATGATCAATTCGTTCAGAAACCAAATGCCGTTCGCAAGTGGAGCAGGAAGCAGTTTACCATATTCAAGCCAGTACTAATAACGATACTCCTTTTTTGCAATGGGCTCCACAGAAAGCTAATTCTCAGGCTGTTTCACGACATCTAAATCCACGACGTGGGCAATTTTTCACTCTCATTTTAAAATGTAGAGATGGAAAGTTCCCCAGTTATGATTTGAATCGGCAAAGTGTTTTAAACATATTTAGAGACATTGCTGATTTAAGAAATCTGGCACCAATGACAAAGAGCAAATTGAATTCATCTCAGAACTGTCATGCTCAATTGTCAGATTGTGGATCCCCTCTGGTCTAGTTCGAGATTCCATCTGGCAATGCAGAATGCAATTGTTTAGCATGGGTTTTCTCATAGCAGGGGAACCTGAGAAAGCGCCTCCAAAAACTCAACATCTAATTCGCAAATACAACATCTATTTCGGTGGCCAGAGGCAGACCGATGAGGCACAAAGTGAAGCCTTCAATCATCAGTAACCATCAACAGTATGTGCCAAAGACTTGATTTTCTTTTTAAGTTGGAACAAAAGGGGGCATACTCACCTGCACACCTCCATTGCCAAATTCGCCAACCTCTACCACCTGATAGCCTTACAGGAAACTTGGCTCATTACGTGTCCGGTCTGGGATGGCTATGAGATCTCGCTTCTTCCAGCCATTCCGAGCAGTGGTCGCCCTTCCTTGGGCCTTTTAGTGGGTGTTCACAGAGCCAGTGGCTTTACCATTACCCCCTGGGCCTCAGTAGGTGCCCAGATCCAGTTCGTTCTTATTCTGGGACACTCCCAAGAACTGGCACGGCTAAACATCTACCGCAACATTTCTATTATGAGTGACGATGTATTTTATGATGGTCTGAATGAGATCTTAGACCTCATAACTTCCAGACATTCCTTCACCCATACCATTGTTGCAGGAGATCTTAACCTGGATTGTCGAGATATACCCGATCCCTCTCGGTCGGCCCGCCCAAAAATGGACAAACATTATGACAAACATTATGTTTGACCGCAACCTATACAGGCTAAATGGTTCCGTTACGGGTGATGTTCAATCAAACTATACTTGGCACCGTGGGTCCAGCACCAGCACTCTGGATTATATCTACATGAGTCCAAAACTGTTCCAAAATGTTCACTATCTTGGCATCAGTGCTCACCCTAATAGTGATCACTGTTTGCTGGTTGCACAGATAACATGGAATTTTGAGTATGTCCCCAGTAGTCGAGTCTTACATGAGGTAGCAACAGTAAACAATGCAAGAAATCGTCTCAGATGGAATGTTAGCAAGATTCAGTCTCTAGCAAACATCTTAGAGGACAATGAGTGGCATTATAATGGTGTTCAATATCCGGATTTCTTAAAACCTTTAATGCAAAATCTGACCATTTTGCGGCACAATTGTGTCTGCCACCCACACATCTTTGATCTCGAAATCAAGAATATGAAAACTGAATATAGAAAACTCAGGAAACAAATACTCTCCCAGAAAGATCCATCATGCCGGCAACTCCTAAAAACTGCCAAATGCCGTTATAAAAACTGGCTCAGAAGCAGGAAATCGTCACAGTTCCAACGTGACGGCATCTCTATGCAAGCTGCCATGTCAAACAAAAACTCGGCACTTATGTGGCAGTTACTAAACAATCAAAAGTCAAATCTACAGGGTGATGCACAAATCAATGGCGTCTCTGAGGCTGATTGGATCATACATTTCTCCGCTTTATATGCTGACCCAGCTTTTGACAAGCTAAGATACATCCCTGCTACTAATTCTTCTTGGCAATTACATCTCTCGGAAACATCAATTCGCTCCATTATCATGCAAATTAGCTCATCAAAAGCTCAGGGTCCGATGGGCTATCCAATTTCATGTTTAAGGCCCATCCGAATGAATGGGCACACATCCTTTATCTTACCTTCAATTATATTTTACTCACTCGCACAGTTCCCAGTTCCTGGAAAACATCCATTATAATCCCGATCTTCAAGAAGGGCAATCGCTGCCACCCAGCCAACTATCGGCCGATTGCCCTTCTTGACGCTCCAGGAAAAGTATTCGCCAAAATGATCCTTGCTGAATGCAATGACTGGACTCTGCATTCACACTTGCGTGACCTGCATCAAACGGGTTTTGTCGCAGGCATGGGTACATCAATCAATTTATTCACGTTGAACTCAATCAAGTTGCAATACCAGCTGCAAAAAAGTATTTTATGCGTTCATTGATCTCAACGCTGCATTCGATTCAGTGAGCCGCGTGCTACTTATGGCAAAACTGCGGAGAGATTATTGTCCTGCAACCCTACTGGATGTGATATATGCCCTACATTCACAAACATCGATTAAGGTTCGTCTGACTTTAGATGGCATGTTGTCAAAGCAGATTCAAACATCACGAGGTCTCAAACAGGGCTGTCTTTTGGCATCCGCCATCTTTAATTATTTCATACAAGATGTGAGACATGATCTGTCTACTGTGATCTCAGACTCCCCGAAATTGAATGGCCATACAATTCTAACCCTCTTATATGCCGATGATTTGGTACTCATTTCTAAAACACCAATGGGGTTACAACGATTGTTGAACGCCTTCTATATTTACACTCAGACCAACGAATTGAAAATAAATATTTCCAAAACCCAACTCGTAGTCTATTCTCCAAAAAGGCGATGCCCGCTCTCTTGTGTGGTCCCTCAACCAAACCCCTATAATCAGAGTGCCTTTTTACAATTATCTCGGCATTGTCTTTGAGAATTTAATTCATCCAACAGGGTAATTAATGCGCCTGGAATCAAGGTTAACATCATTTATATCACAAGCCACTATTCTAATGTACAAATATGGCAAATTCTCGATTTTGCCAGCATGGCATTTTTGGACCGCGAAAATTGTTCCAGCTCTATTATATGGGCTGGTAACTTTTCAAGAAATACCCTTCTTACAATTGGCAAAATGGGAAGCAAAATATTGGCGTTGAATACTACATCTCCCAAATTGCATCCCAGTTGCCTGGATAAGATACGAACATGGTTTAGTTTCAGTACAGGCAATTTTCAATTGGCGCAAATGTTCTTTTTTTAGAAAATGTTTGCTGTGAACAACATCTCAAGTTCTATTAAAACATGTTTCATCATATATTTTCTCATCAAAACAGTTGTTCATCAAATCTTGGTTGACGAGTGTCTATCGTGTGTGCTCATCCTGGCAGATATATCATTAGATCTACTACTGCAAAATCCAGACAAAGCCAAACTGAAAATATATCAAACAGACTGGATTTTTACCAGAACTCTATGTCTGGCATATCAAGATGCTGATGAATTTCGGTTTCCACATAAAAAAAATGCGCACATTACCAGCCTACTTAATTCGCTGTCCATCCCCCAAATATCGGAACAACATTTTAAGATTACGATTTAATCTGTGGGTCACCAGAGAGTTACAAGTCAAAAGGAAACTGCTGAGTAGTTTGATGAATTATTGCCACTTTTGCGACTCGATGGACACTCGTGAGACCTTGATGCACCTCATCACGGAATGCACAGTTCTCCGTCCTATGCGAGAAATTCATTTTGCGCGACACTGTAATTATTTACGCCTTGCCACTTATGACTTGACCTGGTCTCTAATTCTAGGCTCTGGTTATTTACCATTACAGATTGCTACTGTAAACTTTCTTTCAAGCCTAAATTTAGAGACTCATTAATGGCTGTCACCATTCCTGAACTTTTCTTCTAATTGACAACCTCTGAGGGTTTCCTATGGTTTATTTCGTCACTGCTTGGTTTTAAAAAAATGGTGTCTAAAGACAAAGACTAGGATTAATAATCTTGTGTGTTACTTTTTTGGTTTTTAACTTTATTACTTTATTATTTGTGAAATAATTTTATAAAGTTTTGTATGTATATGTATTTTCTACTTGTATTTGAAAGGTTGATTTACTTCAACTAAATCAAATTAAAAAAAAAAAAAAATCTGTGTTCTGGGAATAGATCACTATGTTGGAGTCATCTAGGAGTGAGCACTTTGGTTCCATATAGCAGTGAAGTTGATTGGGAAGAGATTGGAACCATGTGGGACTCCAAGGTGATGGGGCATTCGGACCAGAGGGAGCCCATCTGGACCGCCTGGTGTCTGCCAGATAGTTGAGATGTGAACCATTCCAGGACTGGCCCAGAGAAGCCCATCCTGTGTGCAGTTCTCATCTGAGGAAGGCAGTCGGAAAAGGCTGTTAACCCCTGTCTGGGCCTTAAATTCACTACAACACCCACATGAGCAGTGCAGGCCCACTGCACACCACACAGCCTGCATTTGATCCCACTGCTCCTCAGCAAGATAACTGATGCCATATACCCGACCACTACCTTGGGAACACTCCACCTCTTGAGGCTTCCTAAGACCCTGCGCCCTGATTGGCCATCGGGGGATTCATATATGGAAACTTCATCCAGCCAACGGCGCAGCTGGCATCTGAGGAAGGCAGTCAAGAAAGGCTGCTAACACCTGTCTGGGCCTTAGATTCACTGCAACACCTGCGCGTGTAGTGCAGGCCCACCCTATACCACATGGCCGCACTGCCTGCATTTGATTACACTGCTGTGTGTGAGCCGAAGCTCCACAGCAAGATGTCTGCGCCACGTGGTATGGAGCTAACTTTTGCCCTGTGTCTCTCTTTCCGCACTACTCTAATGTGCTTGCAAGGATTGTGTTCAATCGTCTTACCAATTTCGTACACATCAACATTCAAGACCCACCACAAGCAGGTTTCTGATCCTGTCCCTCCATGGAAACTGCTCTCATTAATGTGTCCAACTTCACCGCCTCTTCTAAGCACTCCAACCTATCCTCAATCCTAATTCTCCTTGATCGGTCTGCTGCCTTTGACGACTGTCCATCTCTCTGATCTCCTTAATACTATCTTTCTTCTTGGGGTTCACGATCAAACTCTTGTCTGGATTGAATCCTACCTTGCACCTCGCCAATTCTACATCTCCTTGAGCAACAACACTTCTCAACTCAGTCCTCTAACTGTTGGTGTTCCACAAGGCTCTGTCTTGGGTCCGCCCATTTTTACACTATACACTTCTGCTCTTGGGGCACTAATCTCCTTGTTTGGGTTCTCGTACCAACTCTTCACGGACGACACACACATCTTCTTCTCTTTTCCTGAACTTTTCTCTGATCTCTGTATCAAAATTTCAAACTGTCTCTGTGCCAATAAATATTGGATGGCTTTGCACTTTCTGATGTTAAACTCTACCAAACCAGAGGTACTCTTCTTCCTTGCCAAAAGCTCTCTCTCATATCTTGCTCTGCCTATCCAGTTACTACCTGACATTCTCCTCTACTCTTCCTCAGCTAGATACCTCAGCATCATCTATGACCCTTCTCACACCTTCTCTGCTTTCATCTTCAAAACCGGAACAGCAGCTCACCTCAACCTCCTAAATATTAGGAAAATCAGGCGCCTCATTCCTTTCAACACCACTGACCATCACTTAACCACTTTGGTCTTCTCTAAACTGAACTTCTGTACCAGCATCCTTTTTGGTCTCCACAATTATGCTTACTGTCCTCTTGACAAGATCATTAACTTCCCTACCAGGACTCTTTGAACTCCCTCACCTCACAGCTACTTCCTCGTACCATCACCAGGTTGGATGGCTGATGATACAAAACAGGGCCAGATTAAAATGTCTTCCCCTGGTTTACACATCTATCCATGGTAAAGCACGACTGTATCTATCCTCTTCTAGCCAACTCTACAAGCCTTATTGTGATCTCTGTTTTGCCTCCTTGAACACCCTTGTGGCTCCTCGCCCTACCTGTGCTTCCTCTCGCTTCCGCTCTTTCTCTTCTTGCTCCGCTTGCATGGAATTCCCTTCCCCAGGACATTTGAGAAACAGTCCACACAGATTTGTTCAAAACCAAACTAAACGTCTACCTTCTTGCATCTAAGTTACCCTCTTAACCTACTTCTCATCTGCCTACTAGCTAAAACCTTTCCCTCGCCTCTAACCTGCCTCTGCCTCTCACTTCCTCTGCCTCAATTCTAGCATTTCACCCATCATGGTCACGTCCCGAGCACAGCTGGCCGTACTGCCTACTGGCACCTAGAAAATATCCAATGTTGGTTGTCCTTAATCTATGTATCTCCATTTATGTTTTGTCCCCAGTGACCGTTCCATTTACTCGCCTCCACAACATGGTCAGAATGTCCCTCAAACTCACCCCATTGTAAGACACTCACTGCTTCCCGTCAAATCTGATTTCTTATCTATTGTTCGTTCTTTGGTGAGCAAAAGAACATTGTTCCTCCTTTTTATAAATAAAGAAATATATATATTTTTTAATGTACCCAGGGTTCCATACTCTGGTTTCACTCACTCGCCGGGTTGCCTCATGCCTTCATCCTTCCGAGGTTGTAAATTGAATAACGTGGGTAATAAATATGTCGAATACTAAAATCTGTTACCAAGCACTCTTAAACTAGAATTTACAGGACTGCTCCAGGACTGTTCAACATAATAGGTTTGGGAAATTCAAACATAACTCTTTTAGTCAAACAGCATTCTTGCCATTCAGCGCCCCCATTTACAGCAGCAGACACTTCCTTATCATGCTTGACATATGTTTCGATCAGGACCAGAGAAACCTTTTTACAGAAGACATGCTTCCAATGCACACACATGAAGTTTAAGCCACAACTGCCTGATCAACGCCATACAGATAATTGCGACAAACGGGTTATATAACACACACACATTTCAACAGTTCAAGTAATTTTATAAATATAATTCTCTAAGGATGTCTATGCTCTTGGCACTGGGCACAAGCATTGCCGAAGCTGGCACTAGATTATTTCCAATAAGCCCCTACTCATACATGAACCATGGGCAGAGCAAAACCACATTCATGATTGAGAAGATGCCATGGTGACTGCAGCCATGTTTGGGAAGGTGTCACGGTGAGGAGTCTGATTGGCTGACAGGTATACAAATGCCCATAAGGCTGTGCGGCCATGGTTAAATCCTCTTCGGGGGCAGAGAAACAACCAGTAACAGCAGAAATGTCACTCATGAAGGAGTGTTTTGCTGCCTGAGAACTGGGACAGTGCTAATGTGGGTCCTAGACCCCGGGTCAGGCTTTACTATGTAAAATGGAAAAGAGCTTTGAAGGCAGCGGTGTGTATCAAATGGGTAGGCCAAGCGGAATTGCACAGGTCTTGCCTGGTACTGTAAAACCATGTGCCCGACGGCCAAAGGATGTTCCATTAGGAAGTTAATTGTTCATTTAACCGGCTAAATGCATCCCACTGACTTTTCTGTATGAGTCTCATTGTGTAAAACCCAATAAAGACCCCAAGGCTTGTGAGCTAGGGTGTCACAATCCTGTGATTGGAGGACTCTGCCCGTGCCCCTGTCCATTTCTGCACATCTGGAGGGAAGACATCCTGTTTCTACTTTTGCTGCATGGCTTGCTTCTAGGTTTACTTGCTGATGGGTTTTCTGATTCTAGAGCACAGCTAAACACCACAGGCATGCTTGTCCTAAAATGCAGATTCTCCCCTCGATCCCATTTCTCCTGAAATCCTATCACAACAGTGCAGGACCCGAATAGTGACTAATGTTGCGCCCATTTCATTCTCACATCAAATCCTGAGGCTGTCCGAATGAGTGTGGTTCATGGTTACAAACACTTTAATGTTATGGCCAGTGTTCTGAAAAATGAAATGTCTACCTAGTCCAGTGAGTCATGTTCATTTGTGATTCATTCACAGCCATATTTGTGAAAAGTAAAGCTCTGTACTCACTTTTATTTTCCCCAAATGCTCTTTTAGCTTATCCAAAGTTACTACCAGGAACCCTCATTGGTGCTTGATGTATCTATCCACTAAAGTTTTTGATAAACCACGAACATGGTAACAAATGCATCAGAAGGCTGTGCAATAAAACATATGCAAAATCGAAAAACATTTAAAACCTTAATAAAATATAAAAGCAATCAAATCATAAAAATGTCTGAATAAGAAGCAGAAAAGAGTCACAAAAGTGAATATACAGTGTTCCAATATCGGGTTTTCAATGCTTTATTCGGAAAGTCAAATATTCCGGCATTAAACAAATCTCCGCTGGAAGAGCATTCATTCCAACAGACCACCTCAGCACCAGCAAATAATCTTTTTTAATGAAATTGAGTGTTTAAATCTAGGAACTTTGAGACATAAAGAATCACAACTACGTATACCTCTAGAGCCTCCAGTAATCTTCAGTTTATTGGCCAAATATAAAGGAGTTTGTTGATGGATCGCTTTACAAACAATAGAAGCTAATGTAAAAAAAAAAAGAGAGCTAACCCACCACCAGAAGCCAAAGACTTTTTTAAAATAGGCGTACTGTGGTGACGTTTTCTCGCTCCATATAGTAAACGAGCAGCTTCCATGGAACTAGTGGAAAACTGCTTTCAATGGAGCTAGTGGATTTTGAGGCAGACCATTTGTTGGAGAATTGCCAAAGTAAATTCTAGATAATAGCAAAGGTTCAACTAACAAACGAAAATTAGCAAAGGGTTTCACTGCTCTTAAGGTAAACGGGTGAGAATTCGCAGATTTAACCATTCCACTTACATGCTTGATGTCCTTTACCCCCTTATCATAGGGGTATTATTAAATAAATCAGTAGGAGTGTGGCGTTGCCCGATGACGGGCGAACGCGGCGGCGTGACGCATCACGCCGCCGCGTGGTGTTTAAATAAAGGGGGCGTTCCCGGCCGCGTCAGAGCGACCGGGAAGCCCGAACGAACAACACCGTGTCTCCGTGTGCTGTCTGTTGAGGGGCTTGCGGGACCGCATCGGGGGCGCAGATGGGGGCCCCCAACAGTGGCGACGAGGTGTAGAGGAGACCCGGGCCCGGCGGTGAATGATTTCGCCACTAATTTTTCTCGTGGGAGCGGATCGAAGATTCGCTCCGATCAAGGCCGGGTCGCGAGGACGCACACGCGGCCGGCGGCCATTTTGTTTGAAGGCCATAAATTTTTCTAAGGCTCCGGTTTGGAGCGGAATCACTTTATGAGCCCAATTTTTGGACACATCAGGAGTGGACAGCTCAATCTGCACGCCCATACCTGTAATATGGATTTTTGAGTTTTTTTTGGGACTCATACGTCGTGTGGAAGCTCGGAGAAGGATTGCTGTGACTGGGCTTGCCTGATGCCAATCCAATGCTCCAGGCTTAATTTTTGGAACTTTCTGAGTCAGAAGGGATAGGACACAGTGGCTGCATGACACTTCCTTCATCATCTTCATCATCAGTGTGCTGTGTGCTTTTCTTCATCTCCTTCATCATCAGGTACACCTGGAGTGCTGAATCTTGCCGGTACTGCCCCATGGTGGCCGGGGGTATGCCTGGATGACCAAAGTGGAGCTGCTGCACGAGCCCTGAGGGGTCGTGGGTTTGAGTTGCGGCCCCCAACGCTGTGACAGGGGGTGCCTGTGCGCTCAAGTCCATGGACGGATCTGATGGTGCTGACAGCGACTCTTCATCAACGTCGCAGCCCCGGGATCATAGCCAGGTGACTGCCCCGCCGACCAACCAACAGCTGGCTGCTGCAATCCCAGGTCTGCCACCGGGGCAACCTGCACCCCCCATCATGGCCCAGATCCCAGTGCCCACCGCACATGCAGCTCTACAGCCCATCCCGGAGTTTGATGCATCGGGTCCACCCTCAAGCATGGGGCCTCGATGGAGGAGATGGGTGAGTCGTCTTGACATGTACTTCAGGGCGGCACACGTAAG